>NW_027468564.1:14118380-14320880 GCF_046254945.1 Alosa pseudoharengus | reverse complement strand
ACCCAAAGACCAGTCTAGTTCATAAACCATCTTCCAACCCGGACTCTCTAAACCAGTACCCAAAGACCAGTCTAGTTCATAAACCATCTTCCAACCAGGACTCTAAACCAGTACCCAAATACCAGTCTAGTCCATAAACCATCTTCCAACCAGGACTCTCTAAACCAGTACCCAAAGACCAGTCTAGTTCATAGAACAGTCTAGTTCATAAACCATCTTCTAACCAGGACTCTTTAAACCAGTACCCAAAGACCAGTCTAGTTCATAAACCATCTTCCAACCAGGACTCTCTAAACCAGTACCCAAAGACCAGTCTAGTTCATAAACCATCTTCCAACCAGGACTCTCTAAACCAGTACCCAAAGACCAGTCTAGTTCATAAACCATCTTCCAACCCGGACTCTCTAAACCAGTACCCAAATACCAGTCTAGTTCATAAACCATCTTCCAACCAGGACTCTAAACCAGTACCCAAATACCAGTGTAGTCCATAAACCATCTTCCAACCAGGACTCTCTAAACCAGTACCCAAAGACCAGTCTAGTTCATAAACCATCTTCCAACCAGGACTCTTAGAACTCTTTCCCCAAAACTTGCACAATTCTCACAAACATGTAGAATGTAAAACGGGTTCTTTGTATCGGTTCAGTCTTAAAACTACATATCCCATGACTCCATAGGGCACCATGACCTCAGAGGTGCTGCAGGAAAATGTGGAGGCTAGCTACATCACAGTGGAAACGGTCTCCATTTATGGTGTGAAGGCGGAGCCTGAGAGTGTGACTGTGAACTCACAAGATGCAGAATTCACCTACCGAGCGAATCAGGTGAGCAAATCATCACATCGTCAGCTCAGTGGGCAGGGCTACTAGTTACACTCTCACACACGCACACGCAAGCGTGTACACTCGCACACGCACGCATACACACACACACACTTTGTGGGAGAACTCTCTTTGGTTTACATTCCAAAAAATGTAAACTCACTTGTCCTGTGGTACGGGAGTCAATTTCACTGTTGGTAACGTGATAGGGACGGGACGGGCAGAAATGAACGGGAGCGGGCGGGAGGGGAACGGAGCCTGAGATAAAATTAAAACATGCGGTGAGTGCACCCAAAGATTGCAAGGCATTTCTAGAAAAGAGAACCACTTACAACTCACAATACGTTGATTGGCTACTGCTACCCGCAGAGTAGCCTATCAGAGCAATACAAAGCAGCTGCCCTGTTAACAAGCCAATCAATCAGCGTCAGCGACTACACCGAAAACTGAAGGTGTTTTCTATTACCATATCAACGTGAGCTAATCGCTAACGTTATCAGAGATGCTAGTTTTTGTAACGGCAGGAATAAACACACATGGTAACAAAATCAATCTAAACATGTGTAGCTTTACTCAACACTTTAACACTAGGATACAGTGTAATTGTCAAGTTGTATGGCTCACTGTGTTCAACGTCGATCTTAATACTCTAGTAGGCCTATATTTGTAGAGGTTTCTTGTTTCGAAAGTTGAATCCGCATTTTCCTCTAGACTTAAACGTGTATTTATTTGTGCTGAGACTGTGTAGGCCTATTGGTGTTGTGTTTGGCTATGTTTTAAGATTGTGAAATGAATAAATAGCCTATCAGAAGAGGCTTTTGCGAAATAGCCAAAAGATGAATGATAATGCACCTTACTGTTCGCGAGATGGAAAGAGGAAATATAATTTACATGTCCATTTAATTATAGCCAAATCTAATGCACTTTTGTGCGTTTTAAATCCGAAATAAGATGGAATGCGAGGAGACTGCTATTAACTTTAACCCTTAGAACCCGATTGACGCAAAGTGCGTCAAAAAACACACCCTTTCTTCTCTGTTACATTGCTCCGAAACTGTTCATCGCAGCGAGATGAAATCTTTATTGCACGACAGAGCAGAAGTGGGGCTTTCCAACGAGACTACACACTTGTCTGTACGATCAAGTATGAAAATTAAAAAAAAATCATGAAATTAAATCAAATTGCATCATATTTACAGTCTATACTTCTCTGCGTTCACCTGCACACACATTACTCTAGTTTGAATAACTCGCGAACCCGTGATCGCATCGATATGGCAAGCATATCAGATGAAAGAGGGGGCACAGGGCTATCCATTGGTACCATGTTTATCGATCCTTCTGGCTTATGAAACCAGACGAAGTGACTGCAAAATAATAACGTCATGTACTAGACTTGTAGTCAAGACCGCCTAAACCGAGACCAAGACACTACCAAGACCAGAGGGTATCAAGACCGAGACCAAGACGAGACCAAGGCCAAGACCGACTGAGTCAAGACCAAGACAAAGTCGAGACGAGACCGAGACCAAGACCGAGACCAAAAAAAAAAAAACAGCTAGCGAGCTAGTGTTACCAAAGTCCTTTTAGGCATGTCCCTCCACTCGGCGGCCATATTGCAACGCTTTTTGGGTACTCATCGGGCATCCTATTCAGCAGAAATGCACGTGCGCAAGGCTTCACCACACCAACCGTGCTCCAGTGTCGAGTTCACAACACATGATTGGCACAATGTCTGCACAACACAGCACATAATTGGCTCAAAGTAGTCAACTCACACCACATGATTCGCTCAATGTATACACATGTCGACATTTTGGCGAAGAAGGGGTGGGATATGTGTAGGAGGATTTTTTGAGTGCTGTGTCTCCACATTAGAAAGTCTCTGGTGTTACACCATAACTTGCATCAATTGAATAAGAGCAGCATACTGGGGCAGGGTTCTCAAGTTTTGAGCTCAGCTTGGAGTGAGATTGGGGGGGGGGGGGGGTGCACTCACTCACTAATTATAAAAAAAAATTGGAAAGAAGCATTAACCCTTTGAGACCTTGAATTTGTCATTGTAATCTATACATCCTATATCTGTTTTTTGTCTGGGAAAGTATAATGCATAGCCTATGTCTCTTATGTCAGCCTTATTAAGGGAAACCATTTGTTTTTTTATGTCACCAGGAAGCATGTCAGTAGAAATAACTTTTCATATTTAGGTGGGATAGATTGGAATCTTGAAATATAATAATCGTGACGCTGGGATATTCTATTTGCTCACCAATTTACGAGATGTAGGCCTATATGTACTGAGTGAGACAAATATTTTATTTATTAGGCTAATTACTTTATTCACTTGAGTAGCCTATATTGTCACTGAATCATTAGACTAAGCATGTGCATGCCGAAACCGAGGACAGCAAGTTCATTATACATTATGGTGGTTGGCAGGTCATTGTCTGCAGCAGTCCTGTATGTTTAGAAAAAAATGTAGGCCTATGTGTAGCATACTCGCTCAAATTGATAACACTCGTTAATAATAAGCTAATTTTCATTCATTGTTGACATGGTCCATGGAGGATCAGATGGGTGTCCCGGGACCTGATGAACACGGCGCTAAAAAGCACAAACGAGTGTGAAAGTTGCAGCCGTGACGACAGGGAAAGTTCAGGCAGCCACGAGAGTGATTGGTCGTGTAAAATGAACGTTGCTGATGTCTGGCTTACACAAAGCTATAACGACACAATCATTAGGTTTTCTTAATGACCGACAGTTTAGTTTAGTTTATAGATAAGAAATAATTTTGCCATAAAGTAGGCTAGGCCAAATGTTCGTGAAAAGGCTTAATTTACACACCCTGTAAAGTACCATAAGTAGGCTGGTTTACCAAATGACAGTTGAATTTCTGAATAAAAAGAATGTTGGTGCAGTTTTGAAATCTTAAACGTGTAACCCCACACAAGCATAACGTGGTTGTAGGGAGGGGATGTGCTATTTTGGAATTTTACCTGGATACAACGAATAGCCTACTATTTTTTGATTGGATGTCGGTGGCTATTTATTTTTTTGATTTTGCTGGTGAGTGGTGCGCTAGTTCTGAACCCTGCGAGAAATCCTCTCGTATCCCTGCGCCTCCTCTAATAATTATGCAGAACAATGCAGAGACAGAGCATGTCATGAATGTTTGTGACTGTGAGCTCACTCACTGTAAATGTTTTCGTAGACTGGGTGAGATGAAACTATGTAGGCTATAGCAATTGCATGACAATGATGAGAGAGAGAGACTTTGCAAAACTTGCATTTTGCAGAATGCTTCTTTCTTGCCCCTGGACTGCAAATTTCTTTATGTTCCGTGAATGCAAATTTAATGATGGCGGAATTCGCTGACATTATTAGCCTACTAGGTCTGACTGAGACTGACAGCTACGACGTAAACCTAACGTTTCGCGCTGGCTACACTTGCGTCTTTTGATTGGATGAGCGCCAGTTTCTTAATCACAACAAAATACATGTATGTCATTGATTGGTTGCATTTGAAAGGTTGCATTTGAAGGGCGTGAAAGGCGAAATAATTTAATGTTTTCGAATGTTATGTTTTGTATCATGGACATATTTGTTGCAAATCTCCCGACCACTATGTCGACCCGAGACCGCAAGACCAAGACAATGAGACCAAGACAAGACCGAGGGATCCGAGACCAAGACAAGACTAAGACCAAAGACGGTCGAGACTGTGACAAGACCGAGACCACCGGTCTCGAGACATCCAACTCTATCATGTACACAAACCAATGCTGCACACTCATTACTCTCGTTTGAATTACTCGCGGACCCGTGATCGAATAGATATGCCACGCATGTCAGATGAAAGAGGAGACTACATCCTTCTGGGTTATAAAACAGACGAAGTGACAGCAAAATAATAACTTCATATAGCTGGACTTACCCCACGTTTTTGTCTGTTCTTGTGGCAAAGCATGTTTATAATCCAATGCTATCATGTGTTTCTCTATGGCAAAGCATGTTCATATTCCGGTTTTGAGATCCTAGCAAATTCCTGCATGGCATCCAATTCAAGGCTCACATTGCATCCCAATTTGTTCAACAAATAAACACCTTTTTTGCATTTACTTTGTTCATGGCAATGCAATAAAAAGTTGAGAATTATTATGACTGCATACACACAGGCACGCAGGCTAACACGCAACCTCGGGTCAAGTCAGGTCAGATCAGTTCGTGTCACCGATATGGAGCGCAGAAAGGTCATTTTTCATCACTAAATAAAAAATGGCATTTATTTCCGTAAATCACACAGCAAATATTTCTGTAAATTGCTCAGCCCCAGAGTATCCCTCCAACATGGCAATTATATTGCCCGATTCAGGACAGTCTGCCCTACACACACATGAAATGCATGTAGAGCTGTGAGCTTGCTGTGGTGAGATACATGTTGAAATATAAGAATTTTTATAATACACTTTTTATATTTTAATTCTTTAAAAATCAAAATAAAATCAATGCTAGTATTAATACATGAAATGATGGCAGATCTGAATAGCCTAGACTCTCCTGAAAAAAAACAATATATAATATATGTGTGTGGCACTTACAATGACCAGAATAAATCCTTATGAATAAAGGTAGTGAAAATGCCCTAATAACAGCTTAGGGTTCTAAGGGTTAAAGAGGCCTGTATCTACAATTGAAACTATCAGCAGCCTATGACGCAAATAGCCTTATCCAGTCTATGGATGTCTGCTTTAGTTGTTGACAGCAGGGTTTTTGTACGATTTAAAATTATACTTTCTAGATTTTGAATCTAGAATCCATGTTGAAGAGCTGATGTCCGTTATTGTTCGTGCAAATATAGACCGATTCATGTCCCTTGCATTTTGCAACTGTGAGGTCCATGGTAGGCGCCCGAAATAAATATTGTTTCATTTTGCGAGTGATCTCCACACTCAAAACTGCAAAAATGCTGAGGGAGTTCCCAAGCTAAGGTATAAGCTAGGCCTATTAGGCTACACAACATAAATTGTCACTATGCTGGCGACCCAAATAAGATCTACGACCCCTACGGGGTTAGTAACGTGATCGGGATATGACGGGAGTATTTGTGTAGGCTCGGGATGGGATGGGAGCGACAATCGATTCCCGTGTCACCCTCTACTCCACTCTCTCTCTCTCTCTCTCTCTCTCTCTCTCTCTCTCTCCTCCAGGTTCTTACTGTGACAGAGTTGGGTCTGAACTTGAGCAAGAACTTCACCATCAGTTGGATGTAGGCCTTCGCTCCAGCTGCTCTGGGACTTTCCGGAATATTCTGTTTGGGAATTCTGTGGAGGGACGGAAGGGATCCCTCCCCGCATCTTCCCCATGAACTGGCAGAGCGGAGCGTCGTCCAATCAGAGGCCTCTCTGCTGGGTCACGTGACACATGACCATGAAGCCTCTGGGGTGCAACACCACACTGGCATCTCTGATGGTCCACCTGCTGTTTCATACAAGGAAATGTGCAATACTCTGTGTGTGTGTGTGTGTGTGTGTGTGTGTGTGTGTGAGTGTGTGTGTGCGAGTGTGTGTGCGCATGTGTGTATGTTTGTGCGATCACCCAACCTCAGCTGTACGAGAATGTGTGGGTCCATCGCTACTGAGCTAAATTGCACTAATTATGACGCTTGATGGTAGTGACGATAAGCCAACCTGCCTAGGTGTGCGTGTGTGTGCGTGTGTGTGAGAGAGTGAGCCTGTCTGCCATGCCTGTGCCAATTGTCCCTCTCTGTTCTGTTTGAAAGGACATGTTTACTCTTATTTGCATGTAAACAAAGTTACCCTTATTTACATTATCACCCTTGTTTTTAAAATGCAAATGTATTTTGGGAGATATGATCACTAGCAGGGAGACTCATCGTCCTTTACACGTCAAGCTAGCGACGTCACTCGGGACAGCCGAGACTCATCACCCTTTACACGTCAAACGCGAGACGTCACTGTCGCGAGACGTCACTCTAGCGCAACTGCTACAGCGCCCGTGCCACGCTTGGGTTCAAGTTCCTACGGGGACGTGAGTTCGAGTCTGACCCGCGTAATCTCCTAATCCCACCCCAACTCTCCCACACTCACTTCCTGTCAGCCTCTTCTCCGTCTTGCTCAAATAAAGGCAAAAAGGCCTAAAATATAAATATAAGTGAAGAGCTGGGAATTGTAGTTTTTAAGGCTTATCTCAGAGCAAGTAGAGAGCTGGAAGTTGTAGTTTTTAAGGCTTATCTTAGAGCAAGTGGAGAGCTGGAAGTTGTAGTTTTTAAGACTGATAAAGTGGGGCGGTTGAGAGAAGCAACCTTGTCTGCGCGGCCTCTGGCTTCATCAACTAGTGAGATGGATCACATTGTGTGTGTGTGTGTGTGTGTGTGTAAATATGGTGTGTTTGCAGGTGTGTGTGTGGTTGCGTGCACACGCGCCCGGTTGGTTTTTGTGTTGCCGTTTATGAATAATTGAATAGCCTAATCTCCAAATCCCGTTTGGATGTCATTGATGATGTCATTGATGATGTACCTTCGCAGAGCTAGAATGAGCCGCTTGTATTTTGCTTTAATCTGTTTGTGTTTCAGCTAATGAATGACCTGTTTTAATAAAGACTACTGCACAGAGACTGTGTGTGTTTATGGGGGGGGGGGGGGGTGTTTGTATAGTTGTTGGGCACTCTAACTTCATGTTTTACAAACAGGCTCGCTATAGTGAGCTTTTGTGTTTACTCCCACTCAACAACATGCCACACACACACTCGCGCATTTCCCTGCCGTCTATGGAATCAAAACAACGCCATAAATATTTTGTACCCATGAAAAGATTTTCACATGTGTAATAGAGTTTTGCAGCTGTATAAAACCATTTGTGCTTGTGCACGGAAACTTTGTACTTGTAGAAATATTTTGTCCACATGTGAAAAACTTTTGTCCACTGGGATTTAGTTTGACCGAGTGTGGGGCAGCTTTATAGCTAAAAGGAATTGTATTTACACATACAATTAGGCAGAAAATGGGAGAAGTGTGACATCCATCGTTTGTGTGCTACACTGGATGTACAAAGCTACAAAACTTTTCACAGACAGGAATTTTGTCAGTGTTTTGTCAGCGTTTCTGAAGAGCCAATCAGCACATTGCATCGCCTACTGACTAGCCCAGTGTTTTTCAACCTTTTTTGTGCCACGGCACACTTTTGACACTTAAAATGTCCCACGACACACTAACATCCTGTGTGAAGAAAAAAGTAAACATACCATAGCCTAAAATTTCAAATAATACACAGATATGACCTTATTATGGCTTCTATGCAAGACCTGCTCAAAACAAGCGCCCTCTGTTTCATTTGTAGGTGACTATATCTAATTTAATTGTTGTTATGAACTGGATATGTGATGATTCTGTGAATACTGGATATGGGGCCCCCGTTGCACAATGCCTGCATACCACAAATAGTGCAATCATACAATCAATGAGAGCATGTGGTTATAAATTCTTTGATGCAACAGTTGCTTTTCTGGACCAGTGAGTGACATTTGGGTAATTTTCTGCGGCACACCTGATGATCTCTCACGGCACAGCGGTGGAAAAACACTGCAGTAGCCAATCAGCTCTGCGCACCGACTTGCTGGCCTTGAATCTGCCTGAACGGAGCAGACAGGCACAGAAACGGGACTGACTGCAGAGCAGACGGAGAATTGGCTCAAGCACAAGTAAGTGTATTTGGAGTGGTTACCAAGGTTACCAAGTAAATGTATTTGGAGTGGTTACCAAGTGAGTGTATTTGGAGTGGTTACCAAGGTTGCCAAGTAAGTGTATTTGGAGTGGTGTATTTGTAGTGATTACCAAGTAAGTGTGTCTGGAGTGGTTACCAAGGTCATTGTAAAACGCAGAACACAATCAGTGGGTTTTCACACCAGAGTTATTTCCACCTGTTTTATCGTTATATCGAGGATATGGTCTGATTCGGTGCGCAGCTGATTGGCTAGTCAGTAGGCGATGCAATGTGCTGATTGGCTCATGTGTTGAACATTTAAATAGGTCATATTTGTATTTGTTTATCTCCAGCTTATATCAGAAAGTGACATCTGCAACGCCCCATTTGTCGAGTCATCAATCGTGAAACGTCAATCAACGCAGCAAGTTGACATGTAAGGAAGTTGACATGTCATCCACTTAGAATTATAAGGTTCTATCTGACATTTTTGTCGAAATTGAGTTATCTATATTTTATATCTAACGTATGACATTATATCTAAAGAGGTTTGTTCCACTTAGAATTATAAGGTTCTATCTGACATTTTTTGTAGTGAACAGCATGCTCACTCGGACCCCCCGCCCTGTGTGTGTGTGTGATGTGGAATTTCATTATTAGCACTGATGCTGCTACAGTGGTTATAGCACACACATACACACACACACACATTAAATATTTCATTATTAGCACTGATGGTGCTACAGTGGTTATAGCACACACACACACACACACACATATGAAAGCAGACACACACACACACACACACACACAGATCAAAGCAGATGGGCCTAAACACATAAAAACAGAGGAAGCCAGCAAGTATGTATGTTACAGTAGCATGCAAACTCACACACATACCAACACACACACACATCCACATACCAGCACACAAACACACACATAGCTATACACAAAGACACTCACACACACACACCAGCACACAAACACAATATATAATAATAATATAATAATAATAATATAAATATAGATACACAAAGACAGTGTGCTCACTAATACACACACACACACACAAACTCACACACACACACAAGCAAACACAAACACACATGCACACATACACACACACGTGCAGGCAAGCAGACACACACACCATTACACCCCTACACACACTTACAAGCAAACACACACAGAGAAGCACACATACACAAAAACACGCTGCACTCACACACATGCACACACACACACACACACATGCACACACACACACACACATGCACACACACACACACACACATGCACACACACACACACACATGCACACACACACACACACGCACACACACACACACACACACACTCACATGCACACACAAGCACACACATGCACACACAAGCACACACACACACACACAAACGCGCACATACACAGTACACCATTACACCCCTACACACACTCATTTACACACACAAAAGTTGCAAGAGTAGGGCCAATCCTGTCAACTCAGAGAAAGTGGTAAACCTCCTACAACAAGAGCCCTATGACATTGTTTTGTGAGGAGAATGAAGCCATACAGCTCTTCTATGAGGAGGTTTACCACTTACTGGGAGTTATCCAAGCAGCAACATTCATTCTAATCTGAACAATGAAGTCTACCTGGAAGTGTGAAAAAGTGCAATACACCGAAAATCCACTAGGGGGCAGGTCCCAAAAGGGAGCAAATGTCCATAGACCCCTGTGTTAAGTCTGTGGAGTTAACTCACCCATGTTTGTCACTAAACCACATACCCCACAGGACAAAACAAACTCAACAGGTGATGTAGAATAAAACCCAAATGAACAAGATGGATGGGGCATGTGTTTGTGTTCGAAGAGCAAACGTGTGTTGTCACTCTGCTAGAGAAAGTTGATCTGTGAGAAGCCATAAAGCACGGGAGCAGATTTCCTTCTAAACCTGAAATAAACACACTTCATTCATGCTTTGATATTTCATTAGTGGACCAATCCTGATAAACACACTTCATTCATGCTTTGATACTTCATTAGAAGACCGATCCTGTCACTGCTCCAACAAGTCCAGTAAGAGTGTGAGATTCCTTCATGCCATGTGTGCTTTGTCACCACTACAACACTTCATAGCTTTGTTTTGCAGGGATGTGAATACATCTCAGTCAGGACCACTTAGTTCATTAATCCAGATAGTTCATAACTATGTTATGTTCAATGCATGTTTCATTTGGTGCTATAGCTGTGTTCTGGGAGACCCTGCCCTTCCATGTGCAAACATGAGAAGCCTAAGGCAGAGGGAGCACTCATCTGGTACAGTGTTGCACTGAATGGAGAGATGACCTTGGTGGTCAATGCATGCCATGTCCGACTATAGAAAAATAAAGTTTGAAGAAGAAAAAGTTTGAAGAAAAAGAGATGACCTTGGTGGTCAATGCATGCCATACCTGACTACAGAAAAAGAACGTTTGAAGAAGAAAAAGAGATGACCTTGGTGCTCAATGCATGCCATGTCCGACTACAGAAAAAGAACGTTTGAAGAAGAAAAGAGATGACCTTGGTGGTCAATGCATGCCATGTCCGACTACAGAAAAAGAACGTTTGAAGAAAAAGAAATCAAATACTCTATTTTTGTTATGGCATAGAAAACAATGAAATAAATACAATGACAACAGGTTCATCACATTTCCTTTCAGAATCTTTATTTAGACATTTAAATGTCAGAAACACATTTTATGTACATATTTTGATTCAGAAAAACAAGCATGTTTTATTGTTCTATATCAACACATACATGGGGCATTATGGGGCAGCCGTGGCCCACTGGTTAGCACTGGACTTGTAACCGGAGGGTTGCCGGTTCAAACCCCGACCAGTGGGCCGCGGCTGAAGTGCCCTTGAGCAAGGCACCTGACCCCTCACTGCTCCCCGAGCGCCGCCATTGTAGCAGGCAGCTCACTGCGCCGGGATTAGTGTGTGCTTCACCTCTCTGTGTGTTCACTGTGTGCTGAGTGTGTTTCACTAATTCACAATTGGGTTAAATGCAGAGACCAAATTTCCCTCACGGGATCAAAAAAGTATATATACTTATATATACATAAACACTGACATCTCAGATCAGCAAATCATTTTTCAAAGAAATTCAGCAAAAAACAGAATACATCATTGCTAAAACATTCTCATAATCCACACATTAATTTAAGGGAAAGAGCATAATATGAAGAAAGCAACATACCGCATTTGTTTAGTTTCATCAAAACAGCAGTACATAATTGAATATACATACATACATTACACATGTGTATGAACAGGAGTGTGTGACTGGTGTTCCTGCAGTTTATTTATACAGTCTATGGGCCAAAGCTGGAGCTAATGCCATAGTAACAAGCAGGGCCACAGATCAAGCATCACAATGGATGTTGCTACGGTTACGTGGTTACTGCGGAATGTTGTGCAGTGTCTTGACTTGATGAATTTAATGGGCCGTTCTTTTTGTCTTCTAATCGCGACTTGCATCTCGATAGTGACGTCACGTCTGTATCGGAAAACAGGTAACAGCTGTTTTTTGCGTTCTGTTTGTACACAACACGACGAGTCGGAGATAATGATGGACGCCCCCAGGAAAATCGCTCTTGCATTAGCTCTGAAAGAGTACAGAGAGCTACAATCCAAGTATGTGGTTCATCAGCGAAATATGGAAGAAGATGATAGAAAACGGAGAATGTAAGTACATGTTTCAGCTAATTTGAAAGTAGTCTATGAATGTTTTAACCGCTGTTTAAGTGAAAATTCCGTTGCTACGTAACGTAGGCCTAACTTGTAACGGCTTTTTATGTATAACATTGTAGCCTAACGCTTGTTGCGACATGCAGATGTCCAATTAAAGGTTAAAGAGCGGAAGCGGGGGTTGGGCTACTCATTCACTGAGACATCATTACACTGGAAACACAAGGGAAGTCAATTAATAAAACAAGCGCGATACACGAACGGGGGTAGTCACATACAAAACACCGGGTAAAACACATGATAAGCGCTTTCAGACATACGTGTAAGACCGGAGGTTCTGCCGATGTTAAACGGTGGGGCCGTATATCTGAACGACATAACCGGTCATATGGAAGTCCGAATTCACCCGGTGTTTATACTACCCCCGACCTAGTATTTCCTCCGGACATTATGTAAATGTGCTGTGTCTGAACGAGGCTTAGAACATGCGGTTAAAATTCACACCTAGTGAGAGGGCGTGTTGGTGACGTTTCTTTCGTGCGTCCATGTGGTTAAATCTGACTTAAATGCCAGTGTTATGATGGAGTGGCAAAGTGCTGTCCAGAAAATCTCCGACATGGAAAGATGCAGACATCACGGAGCTACTGTCCATGAGGGCATACAACATTTTGATAAAACACATGAAGGGAATGGCACGTTGTAGCCTACAACTGCATGGCAAGGCCAAACGAATTCAAAAGACTGAATCATCATAAGCAGAAGGCGCTGAAAAGGCAGTAGCCTACAGCGACGTCGTTGACGACAATAACAGGAGTATTTAATAAATTGTTAGCCAACACGGTTTTCTGTTCATTGATTGCCTTAGGCAGAATTAGGCTACAGAAAAGAATACAGGATTTTTTTCTCTCCCGGCAGTAAAGACAGTAGATTTGTGTTTAAAATTAAATGAAAACTAAAGGTAGGCTATAGGCTAATTATGCATATGACCATCCAGAGGAGGCTGGTGATCTGTCAAGAATGATGAAGATCGTAAGATACAGATGGTTTTATTGTTGCTGTCATTATTACCACAAACACGAATTGACAACGAAACCATGGCGATCGTGGGTTATATCTTGCCTGTTTATTAGGCCATGCACAGCCCTGTCAGAACTCCGTGTAGCATGCATACTGGCAGTTTTCATAAACCATCACCAGCTAGTTCGCACTTTGGATATATCGTTGGATTGTGAAAAGCCCAATTTCGAATAACTACAGTACAACAGATGAGGTAGGCTGCATCTTTTGCAATTAGAATTTCGTGTTGGTGAGACCTGTTGCCTATCAGACATGTCATCTCGAGTTCCACGACAGCTTAGCTAGTGCCACCGAAATATGACACTGAAATCCTCTCACTATTGGAGTCGCTCAGATAGAAACAGCTGTAACGTGGTTAGGACACTTTTGCTGTGGAGTGGAGACGCCATAAGTTAGGTGTGGTTTTGACAATCAGAAAAGCAATATACTGAAATAGTTTAATGATGTAAAGTCAAGTGCTGGTCTGGTGTGTGTGCACGCAGTTTTTATTGATGAGTCGGAGTGGCAAGGGCATTATAAAACTTCTCGCTCTTAGGCCTACTCATACACCGCGCTGAAATGGCGTAGCTGTCTAAATTCAAATCATATCATGCTAGGGCAGAAATCGTGGGACATACATTATTTTGTTATTCAGCACCCATGGTCAAAAATATGTTCCCGCGCGCCTGCATTACGTTGAAAACAGATAAATGTGTTTACTCGAAGCACACATACAAATACTGTATGTGCGCACTTACGTGACTATCCTACTTCAAGTATTAGCCTACGCACAATAGATTTCTCTTCTTTAGCCTATAATACATAGGCTACACTTTGTAAACAAAAAGCAGCTGTGACAAGCAGCGGCCGCATATATTCTGCGTCATATATCTCGCATCTTGTGAACTCTGAGCCCCCACCCCTCACTCGACAACCACACGGAGATTCTGTAATGTGCGTGTATGTCGTTCACACATACGTCCGTATAAGGTCAGTATTAGGTCCGCAGGTTAGGATCATATCTGAATCATCCGAAGGGTAGGACCTCCGTTTGACAAACCTCCGCATGTACTCCGGAGGTTATATCTGAAAGCGCTTGATGTAGGCTACAACCTAAAGAAAGACTCTAGGCCTACAAGCTAACACATACATGGCAAGATATAGGCTACGCAATTACACTCACAAAAGATGCAGTTTTTAAATGCAGTCTACCTAAGATGTTGAAAGATATTAGTGGAACTTTATTCTAGGTTTTCTAAGCCGAATGCTGTAAGCTACTCGGATACGTTAACCTGCAACAAAGAAAGGTGCCCCAGTCTGCTCTCTTTTATAGACTTGCCTGATTTTGCAGCCTCAACTGGATGATGGAATATCCCACTTTAATTAGAGTCTACCTATATGTTATATAAGTTTAGAATACCTATTCTGTAAAGTTCTTAAGATCTATTGCTAGTATAAGCAATCAACCCCTTTTTACTGCCTTAAGAAACAAAACAATATAACAAAGCAATAGATTTTAAACAACATTTATTAATTTTAGGTTTTCTCTTTTATCAGGGCACTGATCTCGATTGTATTGCGCTCCAGACATCAAATTATCCTCAAGACGGGAACTGAGTGGGAAATAATGCTCAACTGGAGTGATGCCACCTTTGCTCGTCATCTGAGGATCTCAAAACACCAGTTTGAGTACCTATTGACCAAGTTACAGGAGAACGGCCTACACACTGATCACACCCAAGGAAGGACTCTTCCTCTGGTATATGGCCAATCAGAACAGCTTCAGGGAGATTTCTGACAAATTTGATGTATCACAATCAGCAGCGCATGGAATCATCCACCAAGTGCTGACCATCATGTCAGGCATAGGAAACACCTTCATCTCCTGGCCAAATGCTTGTGAAAAAGCTGCCTCTGCTGCTGCCTTTCACCGTGTCTGTGGCCTTGATGGGGTTATTGGGGCAATTGATGGCTGCCACATCAGGGTCCAGAGGCCACCCATAAGAGGAGGGGATTATATGAACCGCAAGGCATACTATTCTGTTTTCCTTCAGGGGATTGTGGATGACCGGGCCCGCTTCATTGACATCTTTGCAGGACCACCAGGCAGGGTGCATGATGCCAGAATGCTGAGGAGTTCCACCTTCTTCACACACTGGCAGGAGAAGATGGGGGAGCTCTGTCTGCTTGGGGATAGTGCCTACATTGGCCATACCTTCCCATTCATCAAGACTCCAAAGCGTGACAATGGGGCTCTAACGGTGGAAGACCTTAGGCACAACTCGAAGATCAGCCAGGGGAGGGTTATTGTGGAGAATGCCTTTGGAAGAATGAAGTGCAAATGGAGGCGTCTACGTGACCTCCAGAACACCCGCATTGACATTGTGGTCATGATAATTATGTCTGCTTGTTTCTTACACAACATGTGTATCGCTGCTTCAGCCGTATGTCCAGAACACCGACATGGCTGCCCAAGGCAGGATGATCACAATGAGTAGACAAATTTTTACAGTTGAAAAGCTTCTAAATATATTTACTCTTACAATGCATTCGCTTTCTGTTGTTATTGATGTTTACTTGTTATATTCTGTGTGTACTAATGATAATGTTTTACCTAAATTGAATGCTTCATCATTTTCTAGCCCACAGTATGGTTTTGAGCAATTAAATATTTATTTTCCATTAAAAAAAAATACTAAATAAGAAACATAGAATAAAATTATTACAAAATATATTAAACATACATACACACACACAACTTCACTTAACAAACTAAAGATTTTGAATAAATATATATATATATATACATCTTAACAAACAAATATAATTATATTAAATAATAACATATATTAAATAATAACATATAATAATAACAAATATAATTCAATAGAGGGAGGATCAAATGTCACTCAGAATTTATCGATTAATCGTGTAATCAGGCTTTCAAAGCCCTGCTGGGAAGTCCTCATCTGGGCCATGGTCTCCTGGTGGCGTTGCTGGCTGGCCATTTCGGTTTCCCGGAGGAAAGTCAGGAGGTCATCGTCCCTTGGACGCTTGCGTGGCATTCTTGGGGTGGTACAGGGTGTTTCTGGTGGGTTGGAGTATGCTGTGCTGGTTGTTGGGCTGGGTGTTGATGTGCGTGAGGTGGTGGCAGAGACAGTAGGTGTTGATGTGCGTGAGGTGGTGGCAGAGACAGTGGTGTGGGAGGTGGTGAGTGTGGCAGTGGCAGCTTCACTGCAAACCACTGCTTCCTGTCTTCGGACATCCACCCCATCTTTCGTTCCTACAAAAGGGAACACCACATCATGTTGGGCCCCAAGCAGATCATCCATTTCTTTATAGAATTGGAAACGCATGGGGCCCTTCCCTGTGCTGGTGTTATTATCTTTGACCTTTTTATACCCCTCTGTTACGTCCCTCCACTACCTTTGGTGCTGTTTCCTTCCCTGTTGCTGTCATTGTCTCCTTAATTGTGTGCAGGTGTGACCTGTTAGGAGTGGGCGGAGCCACCCCTTTAAATATCTGTGCAGCCGTGCAGTCCAAGAAGACTTGTGTTCCGCTACCATGCCTATTGTTGGTCTTCCTGTGTTGGTCCTATTCTGTTATAGTTAAACTCCCTTTTTCTGTTGTTTTGTAATTTACCCCATTGTTTAAATAAACCCCTAGACAAAACGAGCCCAATTGACATTTTTGTCATTTTATGTTGTGGCCAGTGCGCCTGGTCATAACATTTGGGCCCTCGTCCGTTTTTGAATCTGGTAGGTTTTTTTTTTTAGTGCGATTTTTGGGTGAGTACCTTAAATTGTTCTGGGTAGAGAAGCGTGCACCTCAATTAGTAAGCCGCCGGGCAGACACTGAGTCTGCCACTTTATTATTTTAGTTTCATTATTTTTGGTGGTATCCTTAGTCGGTACGTTTCGGGGGTTGTGGTAGGCTGCGCAATCGGTCTGCTGCGTCCTCACGAGCTCGACGTTTAAAGTACACCGGGTAGGGGGATCCGCTGAAGACTAGTGAGGTTAGTTAGTTTTTGTTTGAATTGGTAAGTAGGGTTGGGGTGTAGCAGCGAATCTCCCAGTCCTCCGGTACTCTGTTTTTGTCTTGATTAGTGCATTGCATATAGCTACTGTAGTAGTGTTTAAACAGGCTGAGGTCAAGGTTGGCTGCAGTGATTTTCGGGGCTTTTGCCCATTCGTGTGTAACTTTTCCTCAACTTGTCAGTATTGTGGCGTGGTTTTGTGGTCATTTTGGGGATTTTGCTGACTTTGTTTAGATTTTGTAGTCGTGTAGCAGCCTGTAGTAGGCCAAATTTGTTTTTGTTTTATTTTGGATTGTTCGGCTATATTAATCATGTCTGTGGCTCAGGAGTTTGTGGAAAACCCTTCTGTAGAGGCGTTTAATAGTCTTAAAAAAGACGAACTTTTGGAATTGGCTACGTTTTTTGAAATTGAGTTATCCGCTTCTGAGAAACGCCTAAAACAAAGCATAAAAACTGTCCTGCTACCAGTTTTGGTAGAGAGAAGGGTTCTGCCTCCTGTTGATATGAGTGAATCTATCCGTTTAAAGGAGCTTTCGATTCGGGAGAAAGAATTGGATAACGAGAGAGAGTTGTTGCGCTTAAAAGCCACAGAGAATGAGCTAGAGATTAAACGTTTGGAGTTTAGAGCTAAGCAAGAGAATATTGACATTCACACTGGATCTTTTGACGTTAGTAAAAACATTAGGCTTGTGCCACCTTTTATTGAGCGAGATGTGGAAAAATATTTCCCGCACTTTGAGAAAGTTGCGTCCACCTTGAAATGGCCTAAAGAGGTGTGGACGCTTCTAATTCAGTCAGTCTTAACTGGCAGAGCTCAGGAGGTTTATTCATCACTGTCACTTGAACAAAGTGCGGATTATGATTTGGTTAAGGAACATATTCTTCGCTGTTACCAACTGGTTCCCGAAGCATACAGACAGCGCTATCGGCGGTTTAGAAAGACAGAGCGTCAGACTTATGTCGAGTTTGCACGTGAGAAAGAGGCTTTATTTGATCGGTGGTGTTCATCAAGGGAAATAGACAGCCGGGAAAAGTTACGAGCACTGATTTTAGTTGAAGAGTTTAAAAACTGCTTGCCTGATGCTGTAGCTACGTACCTTAATGAACATAAGGTCGAGTCTCTGCAAGAAGCTGCTGTCTTAGCGGACGAATTTGTACTTACACACAGGGTATTTTCCGAAGACGGGCAAAGGCCTAGGTCTCAGTTCATTCACACAGGAGTCCAGTCTACCAGTCGCTCAGAGCAGGCATGTTTCTATTGTAAGAGGCCTGGGCGCTTAGTGGCAGAGTGTCCAGTGCTGATGGAGAAACAAGCTGCGAAAGGCGTTGGGCTGATTACAGCGGAGTTAAATTCTGCGTTGCCCTGCCCTGAGTTATCGAGCGCGGTGAAGACTGGCTATGATCCATTTATTAGTGATGGTTTTGTGTCGTTGCCTGGTGACCAACACCTCACTCCAATACGCATCCTACGTGACACTGGTGCTGCGCAATCGTTCATCTTGCACGGTGTTCTACCTTTGTCTCGAAGAACAAAAACTTCCGAGAATGTGTTGGTCCGTGGCTTCGAGATGGGCTTTACAGTCGTTCCGCTCCATCGCATTGACTTAAAATCCAGTGTGATTACCGGACGCGTTGCTGTTGGAGTTTGTCAATCGTTGCCCATTCCTGGCATTTCATTTATACTGGGCAATGATTTAGCTGGCAGCAATGTGTGGAATCGTGTGGGTTCTAAAGTTCTCCATCGGGTGGTTGCTGTGCCTGGCAAGTCAGCAGACCATATAGTGGAGAAGAATCCCAAAGGCTCGTCCTCTCTCGTTAATTTAAATTTTTGTGATTCTTTTTCTAAGTTTAACAAATCTTGCCAGCCCTTATCCACAGATCGACCATTTAAAGAGGGCGATAAAGTGCGTGTGCAACTTCCCTTCCCTGCCCGTTTCAGTGGTCCGTATGTGGTAAAGCGCAGACCATTTGAACCTGCATGAAAGGTGCTTGAAAGCATCTGATGCATGGAGCTTGATCGTGCAGCCTTTTAACATCAAGATCAAGCTGGTACTGATAAAGTTACTTTATTTATAAGTACCTTAGTCAATGTTTTTATGTCTGCGGTTACTTTGTAACTGTTTTGTCATGTGTTTTTGTTTGTTTGTTTTGTGTGTCTTGTGTGTTTGTTCATGTTTCAGATTACAGCCTTTATTACAGCCTTTCTTGTTTATTGTATTGTTATGGAGACTGGAGTCACCATTTTGGTATGGGGGTGTTACGACCCTCCACTACCTTTGGTGCTGTTTCCTTCCCTGTTGCTGTCATTGTCTCCTTAATTGTGTGCAGGTGTGACCTGTTAGGAGTGGGCGGAGCCACCCCTTTAAATATCTGTGCAGCCGTGCAGTCCAAGAAGACTTGTGTTCCGCTACCACGCCTATTGTTGGTCTTCCTGTGTTGGTCCTATTCTGTTATAGTTAAACTCCCTTTTTCTGTTGTTTTGTAATTTACCCCATTGTTTAAATAAACCCCTAGACAAAACGAGCCCAATTGACATTTTTGTCATTTTATGTTGTGGCCAGTGCGCCTGGTCATAACACCCTCCACTAAGGTGGACCACTTCCTGGCCACCTTGTCAGGGCAGAATGCTTCCTTGTACTGTTCAGTAAGTTTTGAGGCCATATCTGCCCACAGCTCCTTCTTATTCTTCCGGCCAAACTTTAGCCGGCTGTTGAGGTCACTCATAGATTTTGGGAGACCCTCTCCCTCCCTCTCCAGATGTAGCCTCATCAGGTCCACCAGGAAGAGGGTTTGCTCCCTCGTAAAAAAATCATGCTTCCGCATGGGCAGCGCTATGGGATCGTTAGCAGAGGGTGCCTCAGGGCAGCTGCCTATATAACACATAAAAGCATTATGCCAGTAAGCACAAGGTTATTAACATCCTTACTAATGCTATTCTAATGATTAAACTATGGTCATTATTTCCATTATCTTACCAGCTTCAACGAGGTTGACTTTGATGGATAGGTCCCCATCAGCATAGAATACTGTGGGGTCGGCTTCATGCTGGTACAGAGGACCAGGGAACCGCAAGGTCCTCTGTGAGTTGAGGAACAGGTCCATACACGGCAATTACATTATAGCCATGATTTAGCTTGAATGAACATGTAATGGTACTGACCACAATTGGCTTGTTAATCCTTGACCTATGTTTCAGGTCTCAACTAATTATCACACATACATATCATAACAACCCTGAAGAGGTTTCCATTGTGTTCAGAGTGGGTGAAGTGCTTTGCTCTAACCAGGCACATTAAGGATTCACCCATTTATGGCCTATTCACACCAAGAACGATAACTATGTGTGAACGTCGTCATTCATATTAATTAACGCACGATATATTTATAGTTACCGTTGTCGTTCTTGGTGTGAATGGGCCTTTAGTGACTAGCCTAATATGCTTGAACAATAGTATCTTTCTGTGTTTAAACGTTAATCAAATATAGACACATGTTCATTACATATTGTCAAACATATTTCACAGTTTGATATCTGAATATTCCGTTATGATTAACGTTAACGGTAACGTATGCTACTGCTCTGACTCGGCATTGTTGACATGGCAACATGGAGCGTCTCTAGACAATTTTAACGGCACAAGCTACAAAATAACTTATTAGGCGGCACTTGACACATAAAGAGACTGTAGCGACATGCCTATAGGTAACAGTATACAGTGCTGTGTGTACGACTTCTTCATTTGGTTACAACAAAGACAAAAGTGCTTTAAATAGCATAAAACCATAATTTTAACTTACGTGTGATGCTTGTAGTAGCCATTTTGTAAACTGAACTCGGGGTCCTCTGAGTTCAGACGACTTGACGAGTTGTTTAAACAACCTCGGGAGCATTCTTTTTGCAACGTCCGTTTCGTAACCCAGGTAACCGGCTCGCAAATCGAGTTCGGTGGACAAAAAGAACGGCCCATAAGTCTGAATTAGTTGGTTAAATAGTCAACAGTGTCATACAAACCACACACACGCACACTCACACACACACACACTGTTATACAATAGACACAGTAACCGATTGTAAATAACAACTACAACAACACATTACATTTATATAGCGCTTTTCACACCCAAACACACACATGCGCACACACACACACACACACACACACACACACACACAGTGTTATACAATAGACACAGAAACCGGTTGTAAACAGGGCTCCGAACCGGTTCAAGGAACGAAAACAGTCTTCAACTGTTCCGGAACAGAAACGTTATTCTGAAATCCACAAAACCGGTTAATAACGTTTTTTTTTCCGTTCTCTATATATTTTATAAAATTAGATAAAAAAAAACCGAATAAATGGACCTTTGGTCCAAATGTGTATATTTTGTCTTGCTGTTGTAATGTAACCTATCCGTCTGCCACTTCGGATCTTAGGCCAGCTCGTAGCGTAGGCTACTGAAACTGATTTGGAAATTGTTTGTAGCCTATGCGTAATAGCCTATTTTGCCTGTCCACGCCTTGTCGTTTTAAAGTCGGGATTTGAAATGTTTGCGCAATTATAGCCTATTCTATGTAGAAGAGTTAAATGGGAAATTTGAGATAGGCCTTGTCAGCAACAGACAGGTTTGTTTATAAACAGGGTTGGAATTATAGCGCAAGCCTTTGAAGATCTCCATATGGATAAAACTTAGGCTACAACCAGGTAAGGAGTTTAGCACGTATCCAGAAATATTTTTGATAAGAAATTATTTATAGGCATAGGTTAGGCCTACAGAAAGTCTGTAGGCTATGTGATGGATAGCCCATCTGAATGTTGGATGCCGCCTGTGATTTATTGTTTTTGGGCATAGCTACGGTATAGGCTAAATCAAGGGGAAATAATGAGTATGTCTATTCTAAGGTAAAGTCCACAAAAATAGACTTGATAGGCCCGCCAAACACTGCTGGAACTTTAAGAACGAACGATATTTTGCGTTCTGAACCGTTTCAGGACCGATATGTTGGTGGCGGAACGTATGCAAGAACGAAAACGTTAAACATAGGCCTACCTGAACCGTTCGGAACGGAACGTTTGAAAAATAATTTCGTTTTCAAGCCCTGCTCCCCTTTGAACTTCACCAAAATACCACAGCAAATCAAGCATACTAAAAACCCTGTGTCAGTACCACAGCAAATCAAGCATACTAAAAACCCTGTGTCAGTACCACTGCAAATCAAGCATACTAAAAACCCTGTGTCAGTACCACAGCAAATCAAGCATACTAAAAACCCTGTGTCAGTACCACAGCAAATCAAGCATACTAAAAACCCTGTGTCAGTACCACAGCAAATCAAGCATACTAAAACCCTGTGTCAGTACCACAGCAAATCAAGCATACTTAAAACCCTGTGTCAGTACCACAGCAAATCAAGCATACTAAAAACCCTGTGTCAGTACCACAGCAAATCAAGCATACTAAAAACCCTGTGTCAGTACCACAGCAAATCAAGCATACTAAAAACCCTGTGTCAGTACCACAGCAAATCAAGCATACTAAACCCTGTGTCAGTACCACTGCAAATCAAGCATACTAAAACCCTGTGTCAGTACTGCAAATCAAGCATACTAAACCCTGTGTCAGTACTACGAGACAAAGTATACTACACAGCATACTGCAACACGTGTGTTACCCAACTCAAAGGGAAAGTGACCATAGAAGGCTGCGCAGACCCCCTATGATGTACTTGCTACAGGAGTGCCATATACACTACCTAAAACATCTCAGAATGACTACTGTAACTTGTCTTGGCATGAATTAAAAATCATTATCACTCAATCTTTGATCAGTGTGTCAGTATGTGTGTGTGTAATGTATTCATGACATTAAAGCTCTCGCCAAACTACGTACCGAACTGTTTGTGTGCTGAGCATAGTGTTGTGACATGTTCTGAATCAGCCGATTCACTGGTTTAACTACTCTACGCAGTCGAGTCTTAACTACACTAGCTCGACTACTTGGGGATCTTCCAATACTAGAGAGCTGCATAGAAATCTCAGATCTCTGGTCTTCACTTTGACTGGCAGGTACACAGGGTGAATGAGAATCACTCCCATTATCCTCTGTATTCAACTGCACAGTTAAGTCTATATCCTGTATGAATGAACTCTTTGGAGGCCCATTGGATGCAGAGGCCTCTGCCACCCAACTGGCGGTCCTATCTGTCTTGTCAATCTTCGCAACATGGGAATCCTCTGAAGGTAAGTCTTCCTGGTCATTCCTCGACTCATATGACTCACTGAGGGTTGTGTCACCTTCTTCATTGTCCATCTCAATTGGCAGAAAGTTAGCCAAGAGAAGTAAATTGCGATGAACAACCTTCTCCTGTCCATTAATTGTGTTCTTGACACGGTAAGTATGGCACCTGGGATCGGCAGCGACAACAATATATGGGGTGGACGCCCACCTGTCTGCCAAATTCCTGCGTCCACGTTCACCCTTGTTCGCCATCAAGACCCGGTCACCTTCAACAATGACATTCCCCTTTATCTTTCGGTTGTACAAGTCTGCTTGATGTTCCTGGCTAGTGAGAGCATTGGATTGAGCAGTAGCCAAAGCCTCCCTGAGATCTTGCCTCATTTTAGCAACATACTGGTCATAGTCTGCGATGTCACAGTCCCTTTCAGCACTCTGAAACATAACGTCAACTGGTAGACGTGGTACTCTTCCATACATTAAATAAAAGGGTGCGTACCCCGTTGACTCATGTGCAGTGCAATTGTATGCAAATGCCAAGGTCTGTAACATCTGCGGCCATTTCTGTTTAGCTCTTGGAGGGAGGGTTCTGATCATACTGCCCAAGGTTCTGTTAAACCGTTCAACGTTCCCATTTCCCATGGGGTGGTATGCCGTGGTTCTTGACTTCCTTACTCCAGCAACTTGTAACAGCTCTCGAATCAGTTCACTTTCAAAATTGGCTCCCTGGTCCGAGTGAATTCTTTCAGGGAACCCATACACACAAAAATACTTGTCCCAGAGCTGGCGTGCAACTTGCTTTGCAGATTGGTCACGGCAAGGATAAGCATGAGCCATTTTAGTAAAATGGTCAGTGACCACTAAAACATCCACACTCTTCCCATTAGTGTCCTCTGCGGACCAAAAGTCAATACAGACCAGTTCGAGCGGACTTGTGGTTTTAATGCTTTCGAGAGGAGCTCTCCCTTTTGGTTCAGGAGTCTTACTGACCACACATTGCTTGCAGGTCTTCACATACTCTCGGACGTCCTGTTCCATATCGGCCCAAAAAAACCTCTGTCTCGCCAGATACAACGTTCTGTACTGCCCCTGATGGCCTGCTTCATCATGGATGCCCTGCAACGCTTGCTTAGTTAATGAACTTGGAATGACATACTGGAACCTTTTCTTCCCAGTCAGTGGGTCTTTGCTCACCCTATAGAGTAGCCCATCTAACATCTTGAGCTTGTCCCATTGCTTCAGCGTTTTCAAAACTTTTCCTCGTCGGCCTCCTACCACGGACCACATACAGCAGGACTCTGGAAAGCGTACTTTCCTGTTGCTGTTTGTCTTGAAGCTCCTCAAGAGAAAACACAGGTAAGGGACTCTGACCAATTTGAGAAAACTGCTGAACGTCATGGGCAAGCCAAGAAATAACTGTTATTTGGCCCCATCTCCCACTCAACATGACCTTCCAACACAGCGGTAACCTCATCATTGTCGAGTGAGTGATGCTCCAAATCAGTGGTGTGTTTGAGAAGCCCAACTTTCTGCTGATTGGCACTCAGCCTGAAGACGTCCTGTATTGTGTTGTCCTTTATCTACTGCGCCTCCTCAAGCAGGGCTCCATATGGCTCGGACACCAGCCTCTTGCTAACATGACTCTGGACAAAGGGCTGTCTGCTGAGGGCGTCTGCGACAATGTTCTTACTGCCAGGGATGTATTTGATACTGAAGTTGTACGGCGCTAGCTTCGCCACCCACCTCTGCTCGCACGCGTCCAATTTCGGTTTGATAAGAATGTAAGTTAATGGATTATTATCCGTCCAGACAGTAAAAATATGGCCTTTCAGCCAATGGCTGAATTTATCGCAGACTGCCCACTTCAGGGCCAGAAACTCCAACCGATGTGCAGGGTATTTAGTCTGGGCATGTGACAGAGATTTACTGGCAAAAGCCACAATTTTCAAGACGTCTTTTCAGTGCAATCAGTCGTCATTCGGTGACTTTACTTCATTTGAATATCTGTGTGCATGCATTAAGTCTTCTCCTCAGATTTTATTACTGATAATTTACAGGCCTCCAAAACATTCAGCTAAAGTTTTTCTTGAAGAGCTAGGTGAACTGCTATCAGTTGTTTGCATAGAGTTTGACTGTCTTATTATATCAGGGGATCTAAACTTGCATGTGGATAATCCTGAAAAAAATTATGACAAGGAATTCATTGCACTAATCGATACTTTCTCCCTAACACAGCATGTACAGGGGCCAACACTGTTAAAGACCTGGCCTTATCTGATAATTTCTGCGTGTTCTTTGATGTGTCTATGTCCCCACACACTCATAACACAGCTATGATGGTAAAAAGGAGAATCATAAATGATCAGACAAGTGCTCTCTTTGAGCAAGCACTTTCACTAAAGTCAAGTCAACTGTCAGACTCTGAAGACTTATTTGATCACTTTAATGCAAAAATGGCAAACATTATGGATGACATTGCTCCATTACAATTCAAGAAAGTTAAGGACAAACAGAAAGCACCATGGAGGCAAAATCCAGCAGATATAACTCTGAAATATGCAAAGCAAGACAGTCCTTTTTTTCTAACATTATCAATAGAAGTTCAAATAACACTCGTATTCTATTTTCAACTGTTGATAAATTAACAAATCCCCCCTCACAATTAGCACCTGAACTTCTCTCAACTAATAAATGCAATGAGTTTTCATCTTTTTTTTTAAAGGTAAAATTGACAAAATCAGACCCAACATATCTGCTCAATTACAAATTCAACAACCTGAACTTCCAGCAACAAAAAGAGGGAAACTAAGAAACTGAGTTCAGCTTGATAGACTACGAAACACTTGAAAAAACGGTACAGAATCTCAGCTCTTCCACATGTGTCTTAGACACTCTGCCTACCAATTTCTTCAAAACTGTTTTTCACCTCATAGCGGCGGATGTCCTTCAAATTGTAAATGTATCACTGCTGTCTGGCACTTTTCCTAAGTCACTGAAAACAGCTATTGTAAAGCCACTTCTCAAGAAGAATAACCTGGATGCCTCCATGCTAAACAATTACAGGCCCATATCCAATCTACCTTTTATTGGCAAAATTATTGAAAAAGTAGTCTTTAATCAATTAACCACCTTCCTAACATCAAATGGGTATTTTTAATACTTTCAGTCTGGTTTTCGGGCAAATCACAGCACTGAAACAGCTCTCATTAAAGTTTCCTATGACATACGCCTCAACACAGATTCAGGTAAAACATCAGTCCTAGTGCTACTGGACCTTAGTGCAGCATTTGACACTGTTGATCACAATATTTTACTACACAGACTAGAACACTGGGTTGGATTTACAGGCATAGTTATCAGCTGGCTAAAATCATATCTACAAGAAAGGAGCTTCTTTGTTGCCATCAGAAACTGTACCTCAACACCAACGTCCTTGACCTGTGGTGTTCTCCAGGGGTCGATCTTGGGGCCACTATTATTCAACCTCTATATGCTCCCACTTGGACAAATCATTCAAAATAATTTGATTTCATATCATAGCTATGCAGATGACACACAAATTTACTTAGCTCTATTACCAAACGACTATGGTCCTTTTGAATCTATGTGTCAGTGTATAGAACAAATCAACACCTGGATGTCTCAAAATTTTCTTCAGCTGAACAAAGAAAAAACTGAAGTAATTATATTTGGTAAAAATGAGGAAAGACTTAGGGTTGCCACTCTCCTTGACACAAAAGGGTTGAAGGCAAAGGATACTGTTAAAAATCTTGGTGTATTAATTGACAGTGATCTAAATTTCAACAGCCACATGAAAGCGATAACTAAATCAGCTTTTTACCACCTCAAAAATATTGCCAAACTCAGAGGGCTGATGTCAAAACATGACTTAGAAAAACTCATTCATGCATTTATCTCCAGCAGGGTTGATTACTGCAATGGACTGTTCACAGGCCTTCCTAAAAAGACTATTAAACAGCTTCAGGCAGTGACGGACTGGGATTAAAAAACCGCCCTGGCATTTTCACCAACCAGCGGCCCGCACGAGGACGCGCATGCACGCGCATGCATGTGCTCGAAACACACAGATATAACTTCACATGCACGGACATAACACGTTTGTAGCCCCATTGGTGATGAACTCTAACTTTATTATGCATAAAGATTGAACCAAGAACATGGATATATCAAAATGCAATATGAAATATGAAAATGAAAAAAGAATAGCCTAGAATACATGGATTTCTATGTAACGTCACGAAAACATGCGTGCGCAAGAGGCAGAAAGCAGCACAACAGTGCTCTCCATGAAAAGAACAAAATAAGTTTTTGTGCTGAAAATTGCACCAATTCGAAATCACGATGGTTAGAGAATGTTCAATATCCCTAAAGGAATGCATGTCTTCGCCAAAAATGACAAAATACGATGTTAATGCAAATGAATGGCAAACTCTGAAATATAGCCTGAAATGAGATGCTATTATCATTGAGACAACAGGGGACCAGGGGTATATAAAAAATTACGATTGTAGCTTACAGCAGCCGACTATTTAAGTCAAGTTTATAACGTTGTGGCACCAAGCGTCTTCTGCCCCATGGCTGCCCGCGAATGTAGTTTTGTTGATAAACGGGAAACCCATCAGAGCAGCCGCTCCACAAACGTGTCTTAATTAACGTCATGCATTATAGGACCTCTTTCTCTGTCGCCATCAGCATAAAGGCCTCCAAATTATCCTGTGACAATCGTGTGAATTTAAGAGTGGAAAAATTCCGTTTGCATGGCACTTGAGTAGGCTACATGACAGTGTTAGAATTCATTTGCTAACCATATATAGTTGTAGGCACAGGTAAAGAGGTTTAACTGCTGGAGAAGGAAACAGCAACAGATTGCACAATTCTTGCAGGTAGCACATTTCTTGCTCACCAGGTTTATTTCTGTATCTTCCTATATCTCCGCGGCATCATCAAAGTCCGACGCTTTGACTGTACAGGCCTACTCGTTTAGAGGAGAGTTTTTCAGGCTGTCCCAGTGCATGGCGAGATGTGTCAATTCCGACTGTAGATTTTCAACGGTAGCACCTTCACTAAATTTAAGCAGACATTCTCTTATGTTTCGAAATGCATTTGGGGGCAGTTTATTAGCTTTTATAAGGGGAAAATTCCGAGGATCAAGGCATGCTAGATCGGCAATTCCCCGTGCTGAAGGTATAGACGCATTCGGTTTTGAAATTCCCAGAAGTCCTTGCTTCATGTAGCCTAACTTTTGTAAACCAATAATAAAATAAAAGATATACAGGCAGCATATTTATTGTATTCCAATTTCAAACAATGCACTTTTAAATCATTTGATTGAATAAGGTTACAAAAGAATGTAGACTGATGTAAATATTGAGGGTTACCATTACTGTAGTGTAGAGACTCATGTCTGGTATAAATATTGATCAGTTTCCATCTATAAAGGAGGAAATAGGAGTTAGAGATAAATGGCTTAATCGAAACCATGTAACACTATTGATGCTTGATAGTGGGCCGAGAGATAAAACCAATAAGACGGAGTAAAACCGTCTTTACGATAAATGGGCCGCGCAAACCCGACAAGCATGCCGCTTCGTGATTGGCCGGCCCAAACGGCCCACGAGGGGCCGCGGCACTTCTGGCATCTGCCCAAATGCCAGACCGTCCAGTCCGTCACTGGCTTCAGGTGATACAAAATGCAGCAGCTAGGATTCTAACAAAAACTAAAAGAACTGACCACATTACTTCAATTCTTAAGTCCTTGCACTGGCTTCCAGTAAGTCACAGAATTGACTTTAAAGCACTATTGCTTGTTTATAAATCAGTAAATGGAGCAGGACCTAAATACCTGTCAGACATGCTTCAGCAGTACACACCTTCTCGTCCTCTCGGGTCCCAGGTGAAAAACCTGTTAGTAAAACCTACTGTTAAAACTATACATGGTGAAGCAGCTTTTAGCTGCTATGTGGCTCAGCTGTGGAACCAACTTTCGGATGACATCAAAAAGGCCCCAACTGTAGCCAGTTTTAAATCTAGACTTAAGACCAAACTGTTCTCAGATGCTTTCTGCTAACTGTGCCAAGTTACAAATTCTGAATCTGCCTTGATAATTATTCTACTTTGTCTTTTATTACTTTTTTTACTACTTTTGCCTTTGTTTTTGCTTACTAATTATTCTTTATTTTTAAATGATTTTACCTTGTTTTATGTTTTCTTTTTATTATGATCTTTACCTTTTAACTATTCTTTGACTATATTGCCCTTCTATGCTTTTATTTGTTATTATTGTTTGGTTTTGTTTATGTAAAGCACATTGAATGACCTCTGTGTATGAAATGCGCTATATAAATAAACTTGACTTGACTTGACTTGAAAAGCAATGGGGCGGGCCTTGCTCTCTCCCTCTGGAACTTGTGAAATGACTGCACCCAACCCATCTAATGACGCATCAGTCGATAGGATGAACGGCCGACTTAAATCTGGATGAGCCAAGACCACTGACTTCAACAGGGCAGATTTGAGTTGCTCAACCGATTCTCTGTGTGAACTCGTCCAATCACTAGGCTTAAGTTTCTTAAACATGGCAGCACCTCTTTTCTGCCCATTGGTCCTCTTTGGTGCTGATGTCAGAGCAAAGAGAGGCTTAGCAATGCCGGAACAGTTCTGAATGAAGCGCTGGTAGTACATCACCATGCCTAAGAATGATTTTATTTTCTTTTGGGAATGAGTAACACCATCATCCCCCATCAACGCTTCTTCAGTCATGGCAGTAATTGCTTGTACCTTCTCAGGGTCGGTTGATACCCCACTCTCATCAACGACGTGGCCAAGGAACTTCACACTTCGCTAAAGGAAATGGCATTTTTTAGGGGCCAGCTTCAATCCATGTGCACTCAGTCTGCCGAACACCGTTTCTAGACGCTTCATAGCTTCCCCTTCATCAGGCGCGAATACCAACAGGTCATCTAGGTAACACAGCAGTGTAAGGAAATTCTGGTCGCCAAAGATGTTTGTCATAAGTCGCATAAAGCTGGCTGGTGCATTACATAGGCCTTGGGGCATTCGATTGAACTCATGCAATCCCATAGGGGTGGTAAGAGCAGTAAGCTTCTTGTCTTCTTCGCACATGGGGAGGTTATAATACCCTGATGTTAGGTCCATGGTGCTGGAGAACGCGCTGCCACCCAGAGCTGCCAGGCAATCTGCCTGATGAGGCAAAGGATGGGCATCTTTGACAGTCCGTGAATTCAACCAACGATAGTCCACACAAACTCTCAAATCACCGTTCTTCTTCCATACAAGTACCAAGGGTGACGCCCACTCACTGGAAGACTTTCGGATGATTTCCTTCTCCTCCATCTCAACTTCTGGTAATGCCCTGGAGGAACGCGCCGGTATGGGAGTCTGAACGGACGGGCATCAGTGAGGTGGATTCGGTGAACAAAGCCAGTGGCTTCACCACAGTCTAACTTGTTTCTCGAAAACACCTTCTCATACTTCTGTATCAGGTCGAATAACTGCTGTTTCCAATAACGCGACACATCACATGAATCTATGTCAATATCACTCAATCCGAGTTTCTGCAAAGCGTCACTGAAGTTAATGGGAGACGGAGATGAACAAGGACTACCAGTGTCAGCATCATGTACGTTCTGGCTGTGCACATGAAGACCTTTTTGAGACGAGTGAGACACACCCACATCCAGATCTTCCAACGCTACACATGGAAACACATCAGCAATTTTGGCATTCCGCCTCAATGTTACATGCTTGTCACTTGGATTGATGATCTTGACCGGCACCCATCTGTCTCCAGACATTGTGGCCACGGCTCTCCCAACCATGATACTCTTCTTGTGAGACCGAGAACGCGGAGCGTCGATGAGAACGGCGCTACCCTCAGAGACAGGTGTGTTTACTGGAAGCCTACCCCACACAAGATGTTCATGACGTGGCAGCAATGTCACAGCCTGGGCCAATTTAGCTGTTCCTATGATGTCAGGAATAACACTCCCCTTCCACCTATTGACTCCAGACAGCATATTTAGAAAATGTTCAACTGCCAGGTCATCTGTTGTTTCAGGCTTGCTCATCACACGCCAGTAACTGGGGGTTTGTTTGAGTTGGTGTATCAGATGTTTAATTACATTTGAGCCCAGAATCAGTTGATCGCACTGGCCTGGCACAACTAGCGTAGGTACACTCATTTCTTGGCCATAGACTTTCATCTCCAACTGATAAATACATTTAGGTTTAACTTGCACTCCGCCACACCCTACCAGTACAATATCAGTGTTCAAATAGCTGCTGTCTGGACATAGACCAACATCTTATAGCATTTGTTCAGCTTTTTCATTCATTGTACAGGCCATGGAACCGCTGTCTATTAATGCTTTCAACAAAACTTGATTCTTCACAACTGCATCAGTATAACAGAGACTATCAGATTTCCCTAACTTGTGCACATTCTGACATACAATCACACTTCCACTAGGAGCAGACTTGCAACTGTCTTCATACACAAATAACATGTCATCTTCTAAGCTGAGGGACTGACTAAATGCACCCACATTGTCCCCTCCCGCATGTGGGTAGCTTAGTTTCCCTGAATGTGTGCAGTGGGGTTTGGCTGAGCAGCACCGCGTGCTGTGCATTCTCTCCTCTGATGTCCAACCTCGAAGCACGCAAGGCATCTCCTTTCTCTCATACAGTGGGATCTTGTGGAATGTGTTTTGTCGCTACAGACACGGCAGGGTGTGACACGAACCCAGGGACCTGGTTGGGGAACACCAGGTGAGTTAGTCTGATTGGTCTTTTCCAACACCCTCTCCAACATACAAAGAACACATTCGAATGCACCTCCTCCCACACCTGCAGACTCACTAGACCTAGGAGGGCAGAATGGACTTGGTGCATTTGTAGACTCCTCCTCCTTAACCTCTGCCAGAGTAAGTAGCAGCTGTGGCTACCTGGATTGTTTTAACTTTCCCAACATTCCCTGACTTCTTAGACAGGTGCTCCCTTTGATGCTCATCGATAGCTTCCTGCACTTCCGTGGAGGTCCATCTGCTCATTGGCTTGCTCTTAAATACACTGGACAAGTCAGGGTCATTGCAGTTCCTTATGAACATCATAGAAATCTCTGCACTTATGTTCTCTAACTTTCTACCCTGCTTTTTCAGATGACGATCTGCCTGCTCAGCCGTTGTGTTCAAACGCACCCAATAGTCACCCACACTGGGTTGAGTGGCATAGAAATCCGCCAACGGTAAGCATGATACAGGACTTTCACTGAAATACTGCCTCAGGATATCATAAATCATTTCTGGCTGGACTGTCTCATCAGGGGTAGAGACACTCTTTAACCCCACTTTCTTCTTTCTTAAATACACCTCCATCCATTCTTGCACTGTGCACTTGTCAGATTCCTCTCCTCTGAACACAGCGGGCTCACGAACATTGGGCTTGACAATCACATTAACTTTGGTGTGATCAAGTGTGCTACTGGTATGATCATGTCTGTCTCCTAACACTGGGGATACTGCATTACTAGATGGTGAAACAGACTGAGGAGTGGCAAACAGCCGACTGGCTATTGAATCTCCTATTTGGTTTCCCAATACAGTAATTAGGTCACGGAGTTCAGCTGTGGGGTCATTGCTATTGGTAGATACAATGGGTCTGGAAATTTTTGGCCCTAAAGGGGACGTAAATACATGGCCTACCTTCACCTGTGTGTCCCTACCACTATCACTGATGAGTGGAGGTGGTGTCTGTGCGAAAGATGTGAATCCTACAGTGTGTGTAGCCATGCGACCTGCCCCCGCCCAAAGTGTTCGTAAAACATAACTTTTTAACTTCTTCTCCTGTGTCAATATATAGGCCTCTGCCCCTACCTCTCCCAGCAAATGGTGTTGCATAATCAAAATAATCCTGTCCAGACATACCTCTAGCCATAATGTGAACTGAATAACTAAATATGAACTTAATATTATGACTTTGCAGTCTCTTACTTTTACGTTCTTTAAAAGAAAAATTAAATTAAATTATACAATGTGTACACCTTAGTATTTAAAACCAAAACAGTTGCAGTCGGTGTGGATGATGAAGTATCACTGGTCTTCGAACACAATACCTTCACCACGCAGACAGCTTGACCCCGGCGATCGGCGTTTGCTGCCAGTTGAATCCTTGAAAGGTCACGGCACCAGTTTATGTAACCGACTTTAACCAGTCAGTTACATGATTAATAACTAAAAAGTCTTTCTATGGCTAGAAGTGATGTAGAGGAGGCGAAGAGTTGATTTGTCAGCATTTATTCCTGGTCTGAAAGACAACAGAGAGGGCAATCAACGGATGCCATGCAGACGAAAAGAGTTCTGGCATCCCCTTTCCAGACTTCCAAAACGTGAGAAACAAATAAAAATACATACATATACTGTAAGCTACATAATGTAAGCTATATACTATTCAGTACATTTTGTTCCAAGATGATCCAGTGTGAAATAAACAGCCTACAATAGTAATAGCAATGCACTTGATCGTATAGTATAGGTTACAATATACAAAACATGAAATAAACAGTACAGTAATAAGAGACATGACAAATCTTGGTTTTTTACATTTTCTAAGGCAAACATACCTGGAAGACAACAGACAGGGCAATCAATGGACGTCATGCAGACGAAAAGAGTTCTGGCATCCTACAAAGTAATGCACCCGTTAGCACCCAGTCAAAAGGCTACTCAGATAACAATCGGTTTTCTTCAAATGAATTTACGACGCTAATTTGCATATTCAATCTAATAAAAAATAACGGAGGTGTCACAGAACATTCTTACATCATATAAAAGGATAATATCTTAAGTAAAATAAGAAATACACAGTTTTAAAGCATTTCAACTTCGCAGGATTTACAAAGCCAGCCCAGATAGCAAGCATAGTCGGCCCGATTCTGGCTGAGTGCTGGCAGTGTCGGCTGAGGTCCGAGTCGGCTGAACCACAGTAAACACAGTCGGCCCAATCCTGGCTGAGTGCTGCCACTGTCGGCGGAGTTTCAGGTAAACCTCAGTACCCGACGCCTCAAGAGTGCTGCTGGCATGCGAGCCAGTAGCCTGGGCTATTGGCTCAATTGTTAGCGCGCTCGCCTCCCGATCCGAGGTGCTGCTGTTCGCGGGTTCGAGTCCGGGCGTGTGCAGGGCTGAATCGCGCAGGTTCAACACAACGCAGGTTACATTGGTGCCGTGACCCGGATCGGGAGTGTATGGCAGGCCGATTGAGCATTTATTCAGATATCTTGATATCAGGCATAATTGTCATGTACATGCAAGCCATTTCTGTCCACTAGTTAACTAGTGAGCTATTTCTGTGTGAACTAGTTAACTAGTGACAGCCAAAATGCTCACTAGTTAACTAGTAAGGCCCAAATTCTCTCTAGTTAACTAGTTCATATGTTTCATATCTTACTAGTTAACTAGTAATGCTCAGCATGTTCATTAGTTAACTATTGGACACTGAAATGTGCACTAGTTAACTAGTTTAAATACTTCTATATTTTACTAGTCAACTAGTAAGGTACAAAAATGTTTACTAGCTGACTACTGAATGTCAAATTCCCACTTGTTAACTTCTATGTAATTTGGCCAGCCGCTTGAGCATTTATTCTGATATCTTGATATCAGGCCAACATGCAAGCCATTTTTGTTAACTAGTTAACTAGTGAGCCATGTTTGTGCACACTAGTTAACTAGTGACAGCATAAATGCCCACTAGTTGACTAGTGAACACATATTAGCTTCACTAGTTAACTAGTGAGAGCCAGAAATGTCCACTAGTTAACTAGTAAAGGCCAAAATGCATACCAGTCAGCTAGTTGAAGGCTTTTGGGTCTCACTAGTTAACTAGTGACAGCCAAAAATGTGCACATGTTTTCTAGTGAAGGCAAAACTCCTCACTAGTTAAGTAGTTGGAGTAGGTCAATGTCACTAGTTAACTAGTGAACCATAAATGGCTTACTAGCTAGCTAGGTGATGGCAGCAGGCTCACTAGTTAACTAGTTGATGCATCCTTTGTCCAAACTAGTTAACTAGTGAGGTCATAAATCTATACTAGTAAACTAGTTGAAGCCTAAATTCACACTAGTCAGCTAGTGGCGCAGAATTAAAATTAGGAGGCGGAGAACTCTGGAAATTGAGGCTTTCTATTGGCTCCCTATGTCCAAATAGAACATGACAACCAATCACAGCACAGAATTTCACAAAATCTCACCCACAACATTTGCATGTGGCACACAAGTTAACATGCTGGTGCTGCTCACTAGTTAACTAGTGAAGACACAAATGGCCACTAGTTAACTAGTGAGGTCTGAAAAGTGTCACTAGTTTACTAGTGTGCACCAAAACACCCACTAGTAAACTAGTGATGGCAATTTCCATTCGACTAGTTAACTAGTGAGGTGCAAAAAGTGTCACTAGTTTACTAGTGTGCTCCAAAATGCCCACTAGTTAACTAGTGAAGGCTATTTCAGCCCCACTAGTTAACTAGTGAGATGCCAAAATGGTCACTTGTTAACATGTAAAGGCAAAAAACCCCTCTAGTTTACTAGTGAGGGTGTTGTAGGCCTTACTAGTTAACTAGTGGCATGTATATTTTGTTTACTAGTTAACTAGTTACACCTAAAAAGAGAAACAAACTGACCGTTTTTGCCCACTAGTTAACTAGTGAAACAATTGAAGTCTCACTAGTTTGCATGTGTGGCAGTGAAGCAGCTCACTAGTTGTTACCAACTAGTAACTATAACTACTGACAATGGAATTACTCTTTTAGAGTGAGTGAGTGAGGGAGAGAGACAGAATATTTCTGTAAATGTTTAATGTTAATTTAGAATAATTTATTTCTTTGAATCATTATACAGTTTTAAAATTTTAAATTGTTTGTGTTTTTGTATATGAAAGATGTCGATTGTTGTAGATAAAAGTAGCTTGTATATTTTAACTGGTTTAATTTCTAAAGTGTATATATGTAAAAGCTTGTATACTTTTTAAATGTTTGTTTTATTTGCAAGGTTGTGTTTGTCAAACTTGTTAATAAAAGTAGCTTGTGTTTTTAATTACTAGTTCTGGATTTGTGTTTATTTTCAAGTACTTTTGGTAGTTAATGGGCCACATGTGGCCGGGGACCCAGCCGACATTCAGCCAACACTCAGTCAGACCAGTTTTATAGTGCGTGGGCCAGTACAGGCCCAGAGGCCCAGCCGACACTCAGCCAACACTCAGTCAGATCAGTTTTATAGTGCGTGGGCCAGTACAGGCCCAGAGGCCCAGCCAACACTCAGTCAGATCAGTTTTATAGTGTGTGGGCCAGTACAGGCCCAGAGGCCCAGCCAACACTCAGTTATATAGTGTGTGGGCCAGACCTGGGCCAACAGAAACAATAAGAGTCATTTCACAGTGTGTGGGCCAGACCTGGGCCAACAGAAACAATGAGAGTCATTTCACAGTGTGTGGGCCACATCTGGGCCAGAGGAAATTATTTGTGTCAGTTATCAGTGACTGGGCCATTGTTGGGCCGGAGGCCCAGCCAGAACTGGGCCAACACTCACAAAACCCTGAGGCAAGGTAGTGGGCCAGAGGTGGGCCGGTCAAATTTTGCTATCTAGGAGCTTACCCCTTTCCAGACTTCCAAAACGTGAGAAAGTCTGCAGGTGTGTTACACCAATAAATGCCCCATCGGAAACAATAGCAAAACCATTAACGGAACCATTAAAAGATGAACATATATTACAAAAGAAATTTGGGGAAGTTCACTAAAGAGACAAAACTTTATTCACACTAAATTATGCCTTTGTTACACAAACACCAGCTTTTAAACACAGAAATACCCTTGCCTAAATGGGAATCAGAACACCAGAGCATATGGTTATTGAAAATAGAATATAATAAGTATATGTCACGCTGTACGATCTTGCGAGGATCCTTGGCTTCTCCAGGCCCCAGAGTTTGAATGTCTGCTTTTGCGCAGGCGTGCTGAGACTTCTCCGTGGACAGCGATTACAGGTAGCTCGTCGAGAATGAGATGAGGCGAAACAAACAAAAAAGGAACCAGAAGGAAAAAAGTACCAAAAGGGTCGGGGGGATAGATGGGATGAAAGAAATGAAGAAATGAAAGTTAAGACAAAGTAAAGATGAAGTAAAAGAAGTCGAAGCCCCAAACTACGGGAAAAGTTGCCTTTTAAAGGAGGAAACCTTTACCATTGGCTACTTAAAATCCATAAGTCAGAGGAGTTTTGTAAAAGAACATTGTACTCATGTGATTTGTATTACCACAATGTAACTAGCATGTATAAGATGGGGCCTCGCCCTAGCAAACTTTGAGTAGTGTTACTGGAATGTGCTGTTGCTAGTGAACTGCTCCCGGTATCGTGAATAAACCTGCAGTGATTTCTCACACCTGAGTGTGCCTGGAGTGTGCCTCCTCCACATTGTTCAGAGTCAAGTCCAGTCATGTAACAGTGTTGAATACAATGGAGTCAAATCAAGTCCAAGACATTTTACAGAGTGCTGGTTACAATGGAAATAAAATAAAATATAAAAAGAAACAAAAACTAGATAGAATTGCATACATCTTGAATGTCATCTACACACAGGACACATCATGAATCCAGATCTAATTCTTATAAAGGTAGTTACTGTTTCTCATTTTAAGTAAGTTTGCATTACAATTAAAAAATGTAAATTACATAGGTTACACTAGTATATCACTCAATATGAAATCCTTTAATCATTCAGTTCAAAGATAAAATGCAGTACATCATAGCATTATGATAGGCACTTTGCATACTTAGAAAACATGTAGGAAACTAAACACTCCGACCAGCGTGATTTACTTGTATATTAGCTATCCAGCTATCAACCAGTGGTTTCAACCAGTGCTGCTTTGCCAGCTGAAGCAGAGACCCAAGAAATGATTATGAATCTAATGAAAAGATGTAGGAAAAGTAGAATTTCAGATTTATTTAAGTTATACATTTTTTTTAACTTCACTTGTTTCCCTTATTTTCCTTATTATAGCCTATGAGTGATATTTTTGAATAACCATGCATAATCATGAATAATCAATAATTGTGATTACAATTTTGACCAAAATAATTGTGCTTATAATTTTTGCCATAATCGAGCAGCCCTCCTACTACCTTGAGTTGTCTTTTGACTAAAGCTAGAGTGTGAATGAATATGTCAAAATACAATAAGGATATTTGACACAAGAGTAAGGCTAAATAAAAAAAAAAATGTGTGTGTGTGGGGAATACGAGCATCTTAATCAGGGTGTCCTTCTGGCACATGGAAAACGAGCATCTTAGTCAGGGTGTCCCTCTGTTCTGGAATCTGGGTCTTCTGATGCATCTGGACCTGCTAAGAAAAACACTTTTCATTTCATTTCATCCACACTCATCATATTTGTAGACTGAAGTGCTGAAGAAGCTGCAAAACACTTTTTTTAAGTATAACACAGAAAATACAAAAATCTCTCTCAGATTGTAAAGTAAGAACTTGGAGAGATGACATGTATTAGCTTTGAATAATTAGATTAAATCATAGATTTTCATTTCAAAGTTATACCACCATTTCCCTTGGCAGTATTTTTATGAAAGTCAGAACAGTGTGAGTGTACAAAGTCTTTAATTCAATTGAATCGTGCTGGACATGTTGGAGGTCCTCTAACCATTCCTGTAGATGAAACTTCTCTCTTGACACGTGTAAGGATTCTGACAACATCTTCACCCCTGGAAATAGTCCAAGTGGATACCTTTTATTCATAGTCTGTGCAACAATGGCAACAACAACAACTTGCCCTTATCAAGGCTCCCAAAGTGGTTATTAAAGTGAGGGGGTAACCTCACTAACTACCACCTATATATAGAATCCTCCTGGGTGATGCACGGCAGCCATTATGTGCCAGAACGCTCACCACACATGGCCGGATTATCATGACCATGGGCCCTGGGTACAAAATCGGAATGCCCCCCCCCCCTCCCCACACGCACGCACACAGGCAAATAGTAGCCTACAAGCTCTCTCATAAAGGACATTTTTTACAGTGCATAAACCCTTAATCTAACAGGCTACAGATACATATGTTTTGGTGTTTTTTTTACAGAATTTTTTTTTTTCGAAAAAGTTTGAAAACTGGAAACATAGGCTAAAGGCTTAACATTGATCAAATAGCCTACAAGTTGAAATTTGGTAATGGATGCGATTGTAGGCTACATAAAGTCGGGGGTTCCTCCCCGAGGAAATTGTTTGAATTCTGGCAGCTAATTGGACGTTTTTCACGCAATTTTGACAGAAATTTTAATCTGAAAACAGACAAGTTTGTGTAGGCCATCATCTAGAAACTACAACAAAGTCTTTCCCATCAGCAAGCCCATCAGTGGTTCTCAAAGCTGCTGTAACCTACAGGTTGTGGGGTTAGTGAGTCTGGTCATGCGAAAGGCACTCTCCCGTCTTACCTGCTGATCCAGTAATATATATCTTCACCTTTAGCTTAGTCTCTGGTCAAAATGTGTGTCATATTCATAGCATGTAAACCTTGTCTGCATTAGATTGTAATCTATACTAGGCATTAACAAACACAAAACGCTCACTCTACGCGTAAAACCACTAAATTATGCGCGTGCTTACTGCGCTACACTCAAAATTACTTAATTTACTGTGTCTACCACCTCTAAAACGTTCAGACAGAGGTAGATTTCATGTTTGTTGAAGTGTGGACTAACTTGTTAAATGCGTTCGAGAACTCACTAAGCATGTTAGCTAAAATGACATCTCGACAATGAATATTAAATGTTTAGATGTGATATCAGTAGCCATGTCAGTGTAGAGCTGATGACAGCAGGCAGCTACAGACACCGTTTTTGACGTGATTTAATATTTTGATCGAACGGGTTGCACAAATCTGCATATGATTAGGGAAGTGAGGCCTGCGTTTGTAATGTGATTGAACATAATTCACTGCCCCTGGGCAAGTGCCCAGTATAATGGTTAATCCGGCCGTCACCACACCACCACACACAACTAGTCAAACTAGTCAAAACTACCATGTCACTCACCTGGGACAGTGTTCTCGGAGTTGATGGCAGATGGACTGCATGAAGAAAGTCCCTGTCATCTTATTCCTGTAAGCATTCTCACCTTGAATGGTAGCCATACAACAGAGAAAGTCTGAGTCAGGAATGCTGATGCTCTTACTTATTGCATCATCCTTTTGACAGGCCTGAATGAAGAAGACCTTGGGTTTCCCAGCAAGGCCAGGGCATTTCACTGTTCTGAAGAGATCGAGGAGATCGCTGACCTCCATGGCTTCACTGTCTGTGCCATACACAATGCCAGCTGAGCCATGACTGAGTATGCAGCAGACAAAGCAGTCGTTATGCTCTCTGGTCCGAAAAGTCTCAAGTGTGTCCCTCATGTGCTGCGCCGTCAGATTTGTAAAGATGTGCACCTCAAAGCCGAGCCAGGTGAATACCTCTTTCAGAGCCACTTTGGAATAAGAACATAATCAGTTGTTTATAATAATGAGTCACAAACAGTTTTTAGCACATTTTAAATGATGAGGTAACGTGATGACTATGAGATGTCAATAATATGTAAACAAAACAGCAAATCTTTGAAAATACTACAAATACAAATGCATGACAGTCCACGCACCTTCATCCTTCTCAGAGCCATTGCGTTGGGTCATTGTGTTATTTGTGAACTTATAAATGTTGATGATGACACAGCATCCTCGAGGCACAGTTGTCATTGCATACACTTCGACTTCCTGAAGAGAGGGAAGCAGAGCATTCTGTGAGGCTTTCCCACCAACTAAATCTTCTGACACTGAATCTACAGTATCAATTAGTGCAGTGATTCTTAAACTAGGGGTCGCGACCCCAAATGGGCCAATTATTTTCTGTATTCAGTCTGAAATTATTATTAGGTGAAACAAATGAAAATAATATTGGCCTTTTCTGCCTTTTTCTTATTTACACGCAGTTAAGAGAAGAGAGAGAAATGTTTTCGTCTTTCAACGGGTTCAGCCTATGGGCTACTGGTCCGCTGATAGAAACAATCTGCCCCCACTATGCAAACTCAACTTGTTCCCGCTATTTTAAGTGAAACAAAACAAAAAACATAGGTAGCCTACTAGCCAAAATGGACAGGTGGCTGCTTAAAAAATTGAACAAAAGCTCGGAAGTGCCATCTACCAGTGTGTCTACTCCATGATCCTCAGATGGGACAAGTCTACAGGCCGGTGAGAATAAAAAAGAACAAACGGAGCGTCGGCTTTATCAGAAAGAATTTTTGAAATATGCATTCACTTGCCAAGTTAAAGATAACCTCGACCACCCACAATGTGTGATTTGCGGCCATGTTCTGACGAATGAGAGCTTAAAACCTGTCAAAATGAAACGACATCTCAAAATACAGATGTCGGCTCAGCACCGTGGAGGAAAATCTCCGTGTCGCCGTATGCAGCATTCCTCCTAGAATTAACTTGCTATGTTCACGGAAGCATGCCCACTCTTCCCATTGAAATTGTTAAAAATAGTAAACCAGAAAAGGGAAATAAAAAAATACTGTTATTGTTATCGCCATAAATATAATTAGGCCTAATGTAACGTTGTAGGCCTAATGCTGCATGTGTGTGTGTGTGTGCGCGCGCTACGCACATAGCGCTCTGATCTGATATGGCGGCAGCCTACACTTGTTTAATCGTGATTGTTTGGTTTTCTCGGTTCTTGTTCATATGGAGTAAATAAAACAAATGACTTTGCTTTCTAGTTTTTGCTTGATTTAGTTGTTAACGTTTGAGGGGAATATTTGAGTAAGGACTTAGAATGGGTTTGGGGAAAGTGGGGTCGCCAGACCTCGCCATACTTTTTTGTGGGGTCGCCAGACAAAAAGTTTAAGAACCACAGACGGCTACAGAGCTGGGGGGTATTCCAGAAAGCGTATGTTAACCCAGAGTAAGCAGTAAACCTGGGTTGTCAGTTCCAAATTGGTCAGGCTATGTAAGTCACTATGGTAACATAGGCTCTGATAGTGGGTAGTGGGTTTTGTTCAGGTTTATGTTCAGATTATCAGGTTAGGTTCAGGTATTTAAGTGCACATTCCGCAAGGCCACTGCTTTGACACTTGTCACACATGCCGTTTCTTTTTGAGGAAGGTTCGACTGATATAGAAGCACAAATCATCTGTGCTATTAACCGTGAGAGGGTGCTAAGACCATGACATGATATCCTGTCTTATCTAGAGCACTACAGTTTTTCCGCGGAATCTTATACTTGAACAAAATTCTCCATCCCTACATTTCTAACGTTACGCATTGTGGATCCGCCCTCAATTCTCTTCAAATGATGTGCATCACTGTTTTTTTTTGCAACAGGGAGTTTTTTGTACAGTGTTGGAGACGCAGAGCATATCGGCAAAACAACTGTTTGTCGGTCGGTGCGTAAAGTTTGCCTTGCGCTGAAGCGATTCCTGCACAACTTCATTTTATTATCATTAAAATGTAGTTTCACCAACTGGCAGGTCAGCATTACTTATTTTAAAGTGTAATTCCGGCGAAAATTGACCCAAGTGTGTTTTTCTGCATTAAAACACATCAAATAAGCCGTGAAGACAGGTTTATTCGTTGATCAACCACTAAAGAATTTCCCCTTGGGGATCAATAAAGTATCTATCTATCTATCTATCTCTATCTACAGAGCTTGGCCTGGTATATGCTGTAGCCCCAAATCGCAAACAGTGGATTAGCTAAGGGCAGTAAGCCAAACGCTTCCCAAAATAGCATTTTTAGCATTTCATAGCATTTTAACCAGTAACATTGTTCAAAACAGCACCAAACCTCGTCAGTAGCTTCCTCAGGGTCCCTACACATAAAACGAAGCACCAACAACCTAGTTAGCAAACCCAGAGTTTATTACAGAAGACTTTTAAGAAGACTTACCAACTGTCCCCCTACCAGCACCGCCATAACCCTATCCAGAGAAATTCTTTGATCATCTCTATTAAATTCTTTGATCACCTCTAAATTTACGGCTCCCATTGACTTCCATTCAACACATGTAAACAATGGGGCACGGGTAACAGTGTTACTTACTGCTCAAGTTGAGAACTACCGTCCTGTCTCATTCAACATTCCTATCCAAAGGTATTGAACGAGCAGTCTCCAAAACAGGTCTCTGAATCCCTTTCACAGAACAACCTTCTGCATCCAAATCAATCTGGGTTTAAAAGTGGCCACTCTATTGAAATGGCTCTGCTGTCTGTAACAGAAGCCTTAGAGGAAGCCAGGGCGACTGCTCAGTCATCAGTACTCATTCTGCTTGACTTATCAGCTACCTCTGGTAGGGGTCCCCCAGGGCTCAGTGCTGGGCCCCTTCTCTTTGCAGATTATCCAAACCGCATAGTTTCTCATACCACTGCTATGCAGACAACACACATCTCTATATGTCCTTTCTACCTGATGACCCCTTGGTCTGGGCACGGATCTCGTATTGCCTCTCACATATCTACATGGATGAAGGCACACCACCTCCAGCTAAACCTCTCAAAAACTGAACTGCCAGCTAAACCTACCATACAGCATGACATCAACATCAAAATTGACTCCCTGTCTGTTGCACCTACCATCTACAATCATGTTGCCTCGGTCGCCCGGTCATGCCGATTCACACTCTACAACATACGGAAAATCAGGACTTAACTCAAGATGATACCCAACTCCTGGTACAGGCAATAGTCATCTCACGATTTGACTACTGTAATGCCCTCCTGACAATCAATCTCCCAGCCTGCACAGTGAAACCCATTCAGATGATCTAGAATGTGGCGGCGCGCCTGGTCGACAATAGGGTTGGTCCCCTTAACGCGTTGAATGCCAAAAGATTTTTTTTTTTATTACAAAAATAGACACTCTAACACACCTTATGTGCAATTTTGGGAACTCTATCATCAACAGAACTGAAATAGATGACGATCGAAAACTCATGAAAATGCACGATCTGGACATTTGATCATAACTAGGCTGGTTGCCGCTTTGGGTCGAATCAGTGACGCATGCACGTCAGGTCAAAACCAGGCCATTTATTTCCGTGGGTTTACGAGCATGTTCGAGAAACAGTCGGAAAAACCAAATGATCGCTCACTACTATTATAGGGTTTGGTGATGCACTGACTCCTCAGTTTTCCCACAATTCTGCGGATGGTGGGCGGGTGCGGTTTTGAAAATTGGTCAAAAAACTTTGGTGCTGATGGATGGCTGATGGATGATAAGTTTTGCTATGCAGTTATGGTTGAAATAATAGCCCATCAGCGCATCTCTAGTGTGTGTGCCTCTCTCTCGCTCAGAGGGGAGGGAGAGGCTGAGGGTCGATCCAGCATGGATTCTAAACTCTGTGGTGGATAGGATCTACAATTAGGTGTTAACAATACTACTACGCTAGGTCGAAGTACTCCCAAGTGCTATTGCACCACACATTGTAGTTCTCCTGTTTATTCGCTTGGAAAATCGCCATGTTTCATGTTGCGTGGCCGTAGCATTTCTATCAACTACTCGTGCAACTGTATTTAAGTCGGGAAAACTTGGATGTTTTTGATTACTTCTACGCTTAATTACAGAAGTTAATGCACTACGAGGTTTAAACGGCCCTCCACTTCGCGTCGGGGCCGTTTTACAACCTCGACCGTGCATTAACTTCTGTGAACAGACCACCGTGTCGTCCATTATCCCTTACGTAATGTCTGGACTCTGGACTTATGGACTCTGTAACATTTTGTGTGGAAAACATGCCTTGGTTACCATGTTTCAAGCCATTCTAGTGTGGTATTGAAAGCCTGTAGGAAGACTCAGCTCGATTTGCGCCAGTTCTCATTAATTTTCAACAAGTTAAGCTGCTTTATTCTGATTGGCTAACAGCTAGTAGGTTTCACCCGTAACATGACAGCAGTTATCAACTAATTTTAGCTCCATGACATGAACTTAGCTTTGCTAGCGAGTGCTAGCATTGTCCAAATGGACATAAATAAAACCTACTAGGCTATAGCTCATCCAGGTCTAACCTGAAAATGGGCATCAAAAAGGCCAAGCAAGCTAAGGATTGAGGATCACTTCAAGAACAATTCTGATCCCCAACACATGTGGCAAGGCATCCAGGCCATCACCCCCTCTGTCACCAACACCTGCTTGTCTGATGAGCTGAACCACTTCTATGGCCACTTTGATTGGGAGGTGGCCATCAAGGCCGTGGTGTCTGCAGATCACCAGCCCCTCACACTCTCCCACCAGTCCTGATCATGGGCGGATTATGAACTTTCAGGCCCCTGGGCCCAGATGTATTAAGGGCCCCCCACTAATTGACGTAAATGTGGGAGGGGGGGTTTGGGGGTCCTGGCCCACCTCAAGACCTGCTTACCACCCTCACTGGACCCCTTCCAATTCGCCTACCATCAGAACAGGAGCACAGAGGATGCCATCCCTACGGCACTTCACTCTGCCCTGTCCCACCTTGACAATAGAAACACTTACAGTTATGTGCAGAATAATAGCAGTGTATTTTAAAAAATTGAATAAAGCTCAAAATCCATAGAATAGCTGTTAATTCCATAATATCAATGCATTGGGAACACTGCACCATCAAAATGACAACAACCTGGCTCTCAACACCAAGAAGATCAAGCAGCTCATTGTGGACTTCTTAAAGTCTAAAGCTAGCACACACACACCCCCATTCTTATCAACAGGACTATCATTCGTATCACCAGCTTCAAGTTCCTGGTTGTACACTTTTCTGAGGATCTCTCTTGAACCCTCAACACCTCTACCCTGATCAAGAAGGCTCACCAACATCTCTTCTTTCTGAGGAGTATAAAGAAAGTTCATCTGTCTCAGTTCCTGGTGAACTTTTACCGCTGCACCATCGAGAGCGTCCTCACCAACTGTGTCACAGTTTGGTATGGAAACTGCTCTGCCCACGAATGAAAAGCACTGCAGAGGGTGGTGAAAACTGCCCAACGCATCACCAGTTCCTCACACCCCTCCATCCAGGGCAAGCGTGCAGCATAATCAAAGACTGTTCTCACCCCAACCACAGATTGTTCGCCCCACTACCCCCGGGAGGCGCTACAGGTCTCTCCGCATCCGAACCAGCAGGTTCAGGGGAAGCTTCTTTCCTACGGCTGTCACCCTACTAAACTCTAGCTCGGCATCCCGGTTTCACGTTTAATTTGCGTAGAAGAAAACATTGTTGAAACAGTTTGTTAAGCAGTTGCATGAAATAAAGAAACTACAGACAATTTGGTTTTCAATTCAACTGTTAAACTAATAAAGTTCATTTTCAAGGTATGTGACTGGAATTTCAAATGCTTGCGCATTGCATTACGTCTGAGCACCACTGGAGACAACATTAACATGCAGTAAGATAATGTTTAACTAAGTTAAGCCGTGTGCTTCTAACTTGGCCACAAAAGGCTGATACATTGTGCACACAAATCATGACGATTATTATTGAAATGTCAAAACCGAATTGTCCACTGAAATCAGAACTTAAACAACCCTGAATTCATAATGGTGGGCAACGCTAAAAATTGTAACCTAAATTATTAATTGCACAAAAGATTGCTTTTTTTGTTTTAAAAAATAGATTAGATCCCCCATGCAAACTCTGAAATGAACAAACTGAACAAAAATATTGGTAATGTTGCATATTGATAAAGTATTGAAGAATCAGATGAAAATACAGTTGCTTAATATATAAAGACGTATAAGCCTACATAATATTGATAATTTAAAAGTAAAAATCACATAGGCCTATTATTTAGGAGATTACGGGGTGAGGGTCTGTTTGTTTCAAACGAGTAGCCCTCCATATGATTTCAAATGAGTAGCCCTCCATATGATTTCAAACGAGTAGCCCTCCATATGATTTCAAACAAGTAGCCCTCCATATGAATCCGGGTCTTCAGGTAGCCCTCATAGACCTCTGAAGTTCGCCTACAAAAAAGCTGCCATCTTTGACATCCGGTATCTGGCGATTTTTCCTATGGGAAAATAACATGGGGATTTTGAATTATCGCACCTGCTAAACTCTCGCGGGGATGGAAAAGTCTGAAATGCAGACGTTTTCCTGAACACACTTTTGTCCTCTGCCTTCGAGTGGATATTGTGATCTCCAGTACGTGAAGGCGGCACACTTAGATTTTTGCTACCCCAGAGCTAACTTCCAATGAAACTTGCCATAGGTAGTTAGCTTCAATTAAGAACCGGATCTGCTTATATGGGCAAAGATGGCCGTTTTGGTTCTTTTTTGTAGCCGAACTTCAGAGGTCTATTCCCTAAAAGGTTGGAGACCCCTGCAATATACCATCTTCCCGCTAGAGAATTTCCCCCAAGAATTAACACATGAGGTTACACAATGTAGCTTTAAGTTTTTACCAGGGATACTATTCTGATTCATAATTAATGCCCAGTCCTGGCACAACACATGCAGGTTTAAATGGTGCACATTAAGTTATCTTAACTTTTGCTTTTGAGACAGACATAACATTACACTCAGCCTGATCCTGATGCACATGAAATTACCAAAATTTGGCACCATTCGATTGAAAATGAAGAGATCACTTCACATTTGAATATGACCGTCAACTCATTTGAATGTCACTCAGCAACTGTAGGATGACAACAGACAAATGTGCAGTGCTCTCTTCATTTTTTCCAGAGCTGTATTTCAAGTATAACCACATGTGACCTTGACCTTTGACACACACACTGCCCCCTTTGAGAAACCCTAGATTAAATTAATACATGTTTTAATAATAATCTAATAAAAGATAGACTGGCTCTGCTAGTGGTTTATTTAGTTACTAAGTATTTGTGGGCCTTCTGTAAGTGTGTGTAGATACTGACTTGACCAGATTGGATAGTCCAGACCTGTTTGTCTTCACCATGTACTGAGGTGGCCACGTTCTCCTGGTAAACTGGGAAACAAAAGTAAACAGGGAAATATAGAATCAAGCTCTCATCAAACCAGTTTTTTATCAGTATTTACTAGGGCTGTCACTTTACGTTAGAAAATCGATTGGACCAACCAACACAAGTTTCGAAAACTAAAATAGGGAATCGATAAATTTTAAACAAATTAAACAAATTAAACAAATAAAAAAGATAGACAAACCCCACAAAAAAGCAAAAATATATATCTGTATATAAAATATATAAAGAAATATTCAGCAGATTCTCCCTTACATTACACTATCAACTGGAACAAGTAAATTTTACTACCACTCTCAGATGATGCATGGGATTCTGGAGCTCAGGACACCTCCCAACACCTTCACACAGGCAACATCATGTAGCTAGGGATTCATATTTCCCTCAGGCTGTCAGAGCTTTTTAGCCTCAACTACACTCCCCTCCTCAGGCTGTCAGAGCTTTTTAGCCTCAACTACACTCCCCTCCTCAGGCTGTCAGAGCTTTTTAGCCTCAACTATACTCCACTCCTCAGGCTGTCAGAGCTTTTTAGCCTCAACTATACTCCCCTCCTCAGGCTGTCAGAGCTTTTTAGCCTCAACTACACTCCCCTCCTCAGGAAAATTGAAGACAAATACAAATGCTGGTCTAAACACCCACTCACACTCTTTGGAAGAATAGCTGCTGTCAAAATGAAAACCCTGCCCCAAATTAACTACCTTTTTTCTATGACCCCCATCACTTCTATAGATAAATGGTTTAACACTCTCAATTCATTAACAACACAATTTTATTGGAAAAACAAAAAACCCAGAATATCACTCTCAACACTACAAAATAAAAAATCACATGGGGAGCTTGAGGCACCAAACTTCCATCACTACTTCCTGGCAAATCACCTACAGTACCTAGTTAAATGGAAATGCTGGAATTGGAACAAAACCAATGCACAAATATCCCAATTGCAGACCTCCCCTTCCTCTCACAGTCAATCAAGAAATCCAACTTCTGCCAACACATTACCATCCAAATTCATCACTAGAATTAAACAGGTTCACCCCACTCTGGCACAACATTCATGATACAGAAAAGGAATCACACATCTTCACCACCTATTTGAGAACCACGATTTCATGTCATTTAACACACACACACACAGAAATATGGGGTTGAATATCTTCAATACCTTCAATATCAACAACTTAGACTGGGTGAATGGTTACAGTAGGACAAATTAATGTACTGTATATAAATAATGTACTGTACAGTAATACACTGTATATAAAAAGTCTGTATTGAAACATATAATGTATGCTTGTGTATGTAAAGTATATATTTTGATTTATTAAAATAAAGTTGTCCTCCGAGGGAGGGGGGGGAGTTTTCATCTTTCACCATCTGAGTGATATCAAAACATCAAAACAAACTGAGGTCTTAAAATGCTCCCACTTTTAAGTTTAGTTTGACAGACTTTTAGGAGTAGCATATCCACTCAGACATCAGAATCTTCCAATGCTGATCTGAATTTGACAGACTTTTAGGAGTAGCATATCAACTCAGACATCAGAATCTTCCAATGCTGATCTGATGTCTAGTATGTCTGCTTCTATTTAATGCCTATTTTCTATATCTCCTCGGTGCGATGGTCCATTTCCATGCATCATTGTGAGGCGAAATTGCATACATCACACAAAATCAGCTGTGTTTATAACCATTTCTTGCATTCCCTTAGAAAGCCTCAGTGCACTCGATTAAATAAATTGAGAAATACGGATTACCTCTTTCAGGGACTTGGACGATTCTTTCTGGGATTTTGGATGTGTTTGGCTGAAGTTCATTGTTCTCTAATGGGTGTACAGGCCTACAAAAGAGGAGCAAATGGTGTCATGCCAAATCTGAGTATTCACTGAGGACCCATAACTCCCTCAGTCAGGTTGTGACTAATTGCTACTTAACTAGATGTACCGCAAAGGTTCAAAATATGACCGCCTCTCAGTCCTGCACATTCTCTCCGAAAAAAAATAAATCTCGCTTGTCAATTTGTCTCCATCTCCTTCTCTTGCAACTTTTGTAAATGAGTGTGCATGTGTTTGCTTTTGTGTATATATTTGTGCTTCTCTGTGTGTGAGTTTTCACTTGTGAGTGTGTGTGGGGGTAATGGTGTGGGTGTGTGTGTTTGTGTGTGTGTCTGCTTGCCTGCATGTTTGTGTGTGTTTCATATGTTTGTGCGTGTGTGTGTGTATGTTTGATTGTGAGTGTGTGTGTGCGTGTGCCTACTTGTCTGCATAAGTATGCTTTTACAGCGGGGAAAATAAGTATTGAACACGTCAACATTTGTTTTGAGTAAGTATACTTCCAATGAGGCTATTTGCATGAAATTTTCACCAGAAATTAGTATTAACTCAGATAATCCACCCATATAAAAAAATCCAAACATTAAAGTCCATAGACTTAGAGTTATGTAAGTTATATGCTATGTCCATAGACGTAGAGTTATGTGTTATAAAGTGGAATGACACAGAAAAAAAGTATTGAACACGCCTGCTGACATTTCTTAAATACTTTGTGGAAAAGCCTTTATTCGTAATGCCAGCTTCAAGGCAGTTCCTGTATGACGAAACTAATCAGTCACAGTATTCTGGTGTGATTTTGGCCCATTCTTTTAAACAGATAGTCCTTTAATATTGAAGATTCCAGGGGTCTCTCTCGTTTATCCTGATCTTTAGTTAGGAACTGTATGTAAGAAAAATATTTAAATTAATCATAAAATGGCCCTGATATGTCACTCACTAGACATTAAGAAATCATGTTCATTTCAAATACTTATATCACTGACAACAGTAGTCCGGCCAGGATATTGTCATTTAAAAAGTGAAGTTGCAGCCCTCAACTGATGTTGATGTTGTGTTTTGTCATGTCATGTTGTGTTTTGGTCAGATGCGCCACCCTCCACCTATCTACTAATCATGAAGTCAGTAGTGTTTCGCCATCAGGGTTGGCAACCTCGAGTCAGGGGGGGATACACCGCTCTTCAGTATTTTGAAAGTGATTGCAGTACCAGTTTTGGCCACAATCTTACATATGGTTCCTTTAACGTCCAAAACTGTTCAATTGGATTGAAGTCAGGGCCTTGATTTCCTTTCTCTGAAACCAATTTAGAGCTTCTTTTGCTGAATGATTTAGATCATTGTCCTGCTGGAAGGTCTAGCCATGTCTCATCCTCATCATCCTGGTGGATGTAAAGATTCTCCTGGACAAACAAAATGACTCCATTCATCATTCCTTTAACTCTATGAAGTCTGCCAGTACCATGAGATGAAAAAAAGCCCACACCATGATGCCACCACCTCCAAACCTCACTGTTGGTATGGTATTTTTAGGGTGATGCACAGTGCCATTTCTCCTCCAAATATGGTGTGTAGTATGACATCCGAAAAGTTCAATTTTGCTCTCGCCTGACCAAAATACGTTCTCTCAGTATTTCATAGGATTGTCCAAATGTTGTGTAGCAAACTTTCAACGAGCTTTGACATGTTTTTCTTCAGCAATAGAGTCATGCGGGGTGAGTGTGCATAGAGGCCATGGCGGTGGAATGTATTACCTATGACTTTCTCTGTAACAATTGTACCTGCTGCTTCCAAGTCTTTCTGGAGCTTTCTCCGGGTGGTCCTTGGCTCTTGGGCTACACTTCTGACTATCCTTCTGACTTCCTGGTCAGAAATCTTGTGAGGAGATCCTGTGCATGGCCGATTGATGATGCAGTTCCTTCCACTTGCAGATAATGGCTCCAATACTGCTTGCTGGATGATTCTGAAGTTTTGAAGTGCATCTGTAACCAGTTCCATTAATATGTTTTGCAACAATAAGGTTGCAAAGGTCTTGGGAGAGCTCTTTGCTTTTACCCATCATTAAATGTTTCTTGTGTGACACCTTGGTAACAAAAACCTTTTTATAGCCCACCAGTATGTACTAACCCAGCTTATATCAATTTGCACAGATAGGAGGGATAATTTCTCTAACTACTTATAGATTCCAGTTTGTTCCTTGCCATTCCTTGCCTTTATGTACTGCTTTTTCTTAGCGTGTTCAATACTTTCCCCCTGTGCCATTCAATTTTTTTACTCATAACTGTACCTTTAGACATTAATGTTTGGATTTTTATATATGTGTGGATTACCTAAGTTAATACTAATGTCCAGTGAAATTTTAATGCGAATAGCCTCACTGGAAGTATACTTACTGAAAAAAATGTTGACGTGTTCAATACTTATTTTCCCAGCTGTATGTGTGTCTGTGTGTGTGCGTGTTTATGTGTGTGCGTGTTTATGTGAGTGTGTGTGTGTGTGCTTGTGTGCGTGAGTATGCGTGTGAGTCTGTGTGTGCGTGCGTGTGTGTGTGTGTAGGTGTGTGTGTGTTTATGTGTGTGTGTATGTGCCTGCATGCGTGTGAATGTATCTTTATGTGTGTGTTCATGAATGCGTGTGTTTATGTGCATGCTTAGTGTACAGTCACTAAATGTACACATGTATTAATTCCCCATGAACGGAATTCCACAAAACTTGGCATGCATTCAGAGGATGTCATACTCATAATAATCCTACACTTCAAATTCTGTGCACTTTTGAACCTGTCAGCCAAAGATACCTGCGATTACAATGTCTCACTTTTGCTTTTTCATTTGTAACTAGGTGGCGCTATACATTAAATGAGTGGTTATGGGATGGGTTGACATGGACCAACATACAAAAAAAGTGTGGTCCTTCTAGGCCCTATGGTTCTCGAGATATTCCCAGAAATCTGTGTCCATCCTACCCCCCTTTCGGGGGGGTCCTGTCCGGCGGGGGGGCAATGGATCAAAACACTGGTTCCATTTCATCCTTGTGGGGCTACATGCCCATCAAGTTTCATGCACCCCGGTCTTTCAGTGTCTGAAGACAAAAAAAAAAAATCCAAAAGAAAAAAAAAGACTAAATCTGTATGCTTCGCTGTGCAGCGGTCATAATTATCTAGCCAAGTTGAACACTTCGGCCGACAATTTTGAAATAGAATATGAGTTAGTAGGTTGATCTTAATACAGTTGAAGCCATATAAATATATTTATACATAATTTATTGACAAAAGTTTTTGTGTCATTTTAGAGGAGGCAGAACTTCCTTTGTAATCTTAGAGCAACTGTCTCTGGTCTGAATATGTCAGTGGGTGTATTCATGCGTGTGTATGGTGAACAGTCCAGTACCTCCTTTTTCCGCAGAAGTAGGTGTGCTGAAGGCATTCCTCCACTCTTGGTCTCTGCTCTGGATCTTTACAGATCATCAACCCAATCAGATCCTTGGCTTCCTCATCTGTTATCTCATCCAATGAGGGTGTCCCATTCAGAATGTTGGCCACACACATAGGATCATGGGGGTGTTCCCCAAATGGATGGTGCTCTCCCATGGTGAGAATGTAGTACACCAACATGCCAGCCACCTAGGGACAGGAAATTAGTTAAAGGTCTTCTCAACATACTAATTTTCAAAGCTATAGACAGGAAATCAGTAACATCTTGAAATCTGACCTGAATGTCAGTGCTCTTTCTGTACTGCATAGATTGATCTTTAGATGGACCTTTCTTCTTACGATGTGCCTGTAGTATCTCTGCTGCCTCCCAGTACTGGGTTCCTGCTCGGTCTGTGCTCTTGTGGGTCTGAGTTGTATTCAGCTTGCGACTCAGGCCAAAGTCAGCCAGCCGAGCCTGTCCACTCACATCTGCAGTTGCAAAACAAAGTCAGCCAGCTGTAGATCTTTAGGATCACCCCCCCCCATGTCTGGATAGAATTGATGTTACCCAACAGTCAACAACTGTCTATGATATTTATAATGATGTGACGCTCATTTGTTTGTGTAGATATGGGTTAGATATATTTAAAATTATCGACTAATCAAAAATTATCGACAAATTATTTTCAAACATCATTTTCATCAAACCCTAATCTTTGTCAGGATCTGGACTGAACTGTTGACTTTGTGCCACCCTGGTGGTCATTCTGTGTATTGCTTTTTGTCATGTGCTCTGTGTTTACCTGTCTGCTGTCATGTGACTGTCTCCACCCATTTTCCCTTATTTGGTCTTTGCTTCCTGTCTTCCTGTCTTGTTAGTTTTCCCTTCATTTCTGCTTCCACACCTGTTCCCGTTTTTTTTTCTCGTTGGTTTTGTCTAGTCCTGTCTTTCTGTTAATTGATCTATGTATTTCTACCCCGTTTCTCTGTCCATTAAAGTGTGCTTTCTGTTTTGGATTTATTTAATTTTTAAAGAATATTAACTGAATTTGGGTAAAATTGTCATCACAGTGTAACCACAAAAACATGAACCAAATAATTACACTTGCTGAAAAAAATGTGAAATTCTCTCCAAAATCCCTTCTACAATAATCTGGCATGATCTTGCACAATAACTTTTCTATATTTAATACAAGGAATGAAACCTCATTGTTCTTAATGTTTTAATTAATATGGGGAATCATGTCTGTCACATCAACCACTTGAAATGTCAAGTGGTGTAACCACCATTTAAGGAGCAACCTTTTTTTGTATGTATTATGTAACAGGATTATGTGACATGAAATCATGTCATAGAGAAGGACCCTTTAAGACCCCAACTGCTACGAGTCAAGGTTAGCAACTCTCTTAAAAAAGTAACATAATAGTGTTTTAGGCAAGCTTAGGTTACATGTCAAATGGTATGACCTTTTGAAAATATTGATAAATCATAATAATCATAAAATATTAAATTTAATGTAAACACTGTGTTGGAATATTCACATAAAGATGAAGTATGTACATAGTTGTCCATAATAATGCCTGAAAATTTTGCTTTTAAATAGAAATGTCAAATGTTTTCTGTTTGAGACCAAGTTGATCAGATTCAGGGCCATGGGTATGTAATTTTAGGTGCAAATATATTATTTTTATAATTTAAATAGTGACAGTTAGTAATAGTTTAAATTGCTGCATATCCTACCCCTAAATCCTCAAATTATGGCCGGGATGATAATTGCTAGTAGCCTATGGCTATCAGTCCACGTGCACTAAAAGACATTGTTTTGATTTAACTCAATGAAATTAAAGAGCTCTTCTTAATATTTTATATTGTTGGTTGGTTTAATACTTTTGCCAATGAAAAGTCGTTGTCCTAATGGGTCTCAACACGTCGCTCAATAATGTAGAAAAAGGTGCGCACATCTAAATGTTAAAAAAGTAGGTGCTGGACTCAAAAAGTGACAATAAAAATTACAAAGAAGTCCGCACACTAGAGCTCCATTCATTTTTTTCTTTTTATTCACCACATGTGACTTTTCGGGACACACTGCCCTTCCTCAGACATTAGATGTACACATACTTGTACTTGACTTGTCTGAGGAAGGGCAGTGTGTCCCGAAAAGTCACATGTGGTGAATAAAAAGAAAAAAATGAATGGAGCTCTAGTGTGCGGACTTCTTTGTAATTTTTATTCTCAACACGTCTCTCTCTTTGCCCTCCTCCTCTGAGCTTGCCAGAGGCTGAAGCCGCTACATTTAAACACGATTGTTGCCGCGAGGCATTCCAGCCTACAAATTTAATTTAAAAAAAGTAGGCTAAATCATGCATAATTAAAAAAAATAACTCAATTTAGGCTACGGGCCTACTGGGCTATACACAGTAAGGTTTCCATTACAGCACAGCGCAGCGCACGTTCAATGACTGAATTAATTGCCTGTCTCGCAATAAACACAGTGGATGGAATTCACACTCTTTCAACTACATGAAACTAGTGAACCATCAAATACCCCCCTATTGCCTATTAGTCCCAACATTTAGCAATATAAACAAACAGTCCAAAAAAAGTAAATTAAATCCCAAACCAAACCGAAAATCATATGCTTTTGATACCCTACCGCCAGGCCCTGGCATATTTGGCCCAAGTGGCCCTCAAATCGGTCTGGCACACCTAATTAAATACAAAATCTTTGCATTACCCTTAAATATACATATATGTTCAACTGTCATGAAGCACTGAAATTGCTAACTGGCTAACTGGAAGCCATGGCTGACAGGGGATGTCCTCAGGCTGCTGAGGGCCAGAGACAAAGCCTACAGAGCTGGGGATGAAACTGGCATGAGAACAGCGAGAGCCAACCTGTCCCGTGGCATCAAGGAAGCAAAAAAGGAATACACTCACAAGATAACCACCCACTTCAAAGACAGCAGGAACGCACAAAGCCTATGGCAGGGCATTCAGGCCCTCACGGACTACAAGCCCGCGCCACAGAGCTGCGAGAGCAACATCCCTCTGCTCAACAACCTGAACCGCTTCTTTGCTCGCTTTGAAGCACAAAACAGCACCTGCCCACAGAAGACCCATCCCCCTCTACATGAGCAGCCCCTGTGCCTCTCTGCCGACAGCGTGAAGAGGACACTTGCTGCTATCAACACCCGTAAGGCAACAGGTCCAGACAACATCCCTGGTCGTGCGCTGAAGGACTGCGCAGGGGAGCTTAAGGATGTCTTCACAGACATCTTTAACACTTCCCTGAAGCAAGCCATCGTCCCATCTTGTTTCAAAGCTGCCACCATCATACCTGTGCCGAAGAAAACTGCTCCATCCTGCTTCAATGACTACCGCCCTGTGGCACTGACACCCATCATCATGAAGTGCTTTGAGCGGCTTGTCATGTCACATATCAAATCCATTCTCCCCCCCACCCTGGACCCCTTCCAGTTTGCATACCGAGCCAAACGGTCTACAGAGGATGCAATCTGCTCTGCCCTCCACCCAGCCCTCACCCACCTGGAAAAAAGAGACTCATATGTGAGATTGCTGTTTATAGACTTCAGTTCTGCATTCAACACCATAATACCACAACAACTCATCTGCAAACTTGACAAACTGGGACTCAGTACCTACCTCTGCAACTGGCTACTGGACTTCCTCTGTCAGAGGCCTCAAGTAGTACGTGTTGGCAACAATACCTCAAGCAGCATCACACTGAGCACAGGGGCCCCCCAAGGCTGCGTGCTCAGTCCGCTGCTCTTCACCCTGCTGACGCATGACTGCACTGCAACCTACAGCAACAATCACATAGTGAAATTTGCTGACGACACAACTCTGGTGGGTCTCATCACCAAGGGCGACGAGACTCAATACAGGTTGGAGGTCGACCATCTGACCACGTGGTGCAGGGACAACAACCTCCTGCTGAACGTCAGCAAGACCAAAGAGATTGTTGTTGACTTCCGGAGAGGTCACACCCAACACCTGCCACTGACCATCGACGGTGCTGTGGTGGAGAGAGCGAGCAGCACCAAATTCCTGGGGGTGCACATCAGTGAAGACCTCTCCTGGACCACCAACACAGCATCACTGGCGAAGAGAGCTCAGCGCCGCCTGTACTTCCTGCGGAAACTCAGGCGAGCAAGTGCTCCACCAGCCATCATGACCACATTCTACCGAGGCACCATTGAGAGCATCCTCTCCAGCTGTATCGCTGTGTGGGGCGGAAGCTGCACTGAATACAACAGGAAAGCCCTGCAGCGCATAGTGAACACAGCTGGAAGGATTATTGGTGCTTCACTCCCCTCCCTGAAGGACATTTACACCACCCACCTCACCCGCAAGGCGACCAAAATTGTGAGTGATGCAAGTCACCCCGCTCACAATCTGTTTGATCTACTGCCCTCTGGGAAGAGGTACAGAAGCCTGCGCTCCCGCACTACCAGACTCACCAACAGCTTCATACACCAAGCTGTTAGGATGCTGAACTCTCTCCCTCCTCTCCCCCCTCCACCCTCAGCTACATAACATCCTGGACATTGGAATCACAAATGGCCGCCTGCACCACTCCACTTGCACACTTGTACACTTTGCAACTTGTTGTTGTTGTCCTGGAAACACAACACTTCTGCTGCTCTTACATAACTTGCACCACTATGCCACTTTATTTCTTACTTAGGTCAAACAGAACTACCTCAGCCTCTTATTGGCCTGACTTTGCACTAGTATTTTATTTTATTGACTGTCTATGCACAATTTCAACCAAATTTTGCTGCTCTTATTTTTTTCATTATATGTGCCCTCTTATTTACTTATTTACTTACTTTTTTGTTTACTTGAATGTTATGTTTGTCTGTGGACTTAAAATTGTTAAAATATGTCTTGTCTCCACCGTGGGATAGTGAGAAACGTAATTTCGATCTCTTTGTATGTCTGGAACATGTGAAGAAATTGACAATAAAGCTGACTTTGACTTTGACTTTGACTTTGAAAGTGATGTAGGCCTCATTGGTTATCACTCTGACTGATCAGAGGTAGCCTATCATTTCAAATTATTCAATAGGCTACATTTAAACTATACAATGCTCAATTGAATGCAGCACCAAAAATTACTGAAGCCTATGTGTGAAGAGTTAAATTACCCAGATTGTCGTAGACATTAATGTAATTTATACCAGTTATCACTGTAGAACAACTGAAACAACATGAAATAAACAGGGCTGTTGCTGGAAATATTTTATTCCTGTAGGCCACACTACCTACCTATATTCCTGGTACATTTAGAAACAGTATAGCTACATGAACTAATTATCTAAAGTGTCTTCCAGTAGCCTATTGTATAGGTTATATATAGCTTAGTTGGCTTGTGCATGTTTTGTAGCCTACACTTCTGTCAGTGTACAGTCTTTTAGCCCATCTTCACCATGATAACCCTTCCCAGATAGAAACCTTCTCTACTTTGAGAGACCAACCACCACTCATGCCATCAATGTTGAATTTTTGGCGTCTGACGGACACTGATCAATCTGACCAATTGACCTACAGTAACGTCGATTTGACACTCTTTTGCTGTCCGGGTTTGCAAATCATTCATTTAGAAAATTTAAGTTGCGCTATTTGTTATTATAATCACAGCACAGCCTTACTATGTTATCATTACATTATCACAATGAATAAGTCATCATAATCATCATCGTCAGCATGGCATGTCACACATAGCCTACCTACTCCATCACTGAGTTCTTATCATGTAGCCTCAACTAGTCTCTACACTCTCCACCACCTGCTTACTGTCCCTCTGCTCTGTATGCTTGCTTACATCCTCGTTCAAACTTAACAAACTTCAACATGTTGCTGATATATGCTAGCCTACTTGCAAAAAACACATTGGTGTTAATCAAATGTTAATAAAAATGTCACTACCGGCACCCGCCGCAATTTTGTGTAGGCAACTTCGATTACCGGTAACTTTTGATACGCTCACAGAATCCTGACTCTGAGCCAAAATGGGAGGGGTGCGGCCTGGCGTGAGTTGTTATTGGATCAGTCAAGTGTCAATATGGAAATGTAACCAATGGACCGTTGATTGTCCTTCCTTTGGGCCGATCGTTGGCCAAAATAATTAAGTTATATAGCCTATTCTATCAGCCCAAAAGGTGTGTCTGCCCACCGGGAAAATGCCCGGTATGCCAGATGGCCAGTCCGCCCATGCCTACCGCTGGTATGCAGTTTCAAACGAAATGCATGCCTCACAATAACACGTAGAAATAAAGACCTGCCTCGATTAAGCCTCCCCCAAATAAAGCCCCGTGCTTTGTGTAGCCTAAGTAAATAATAGAACCAGGTCATAATTTGAGGATTTATAATTATAAAAACTTCCAATTCATGGCACGTTTTTTATTATGACCGCCGCGCAGCGAAGCGGCGGTCATATAGGTTTAGTCAGATTTTTTTTTTTTCTTTCTTTTTCGGCATGGCCAAATTTCCGTCAATGAGTCCCGGGACACTGAAAGACCGGGGTACACGAAACTTGGTGGGCATGTAGCCCCACATGGATAGCATGGAACCATCGTTTTTCATTTTCATCTGTAGCCCCCCCGCTGGACTGGATCCCCCGAAAGAAGGGTAGGGCAGACACAGTTTTCTGTGAATATCTCGAGAACCATAGGGTTTAGGAATGTTGATCTTAAGGGGCCATGTCAACCCATTCCATAACCACTCATGTCATGTATAGCACCACCTAGTTAAAAACAAAAAAGTAAAAATGAGGTGTTGTAATCGCAGGTATCTGTGACCTAACATGGTCAAAACTGCACAAAATTGGAAGTGTAGGATCATTATGACACCCTCTGAATGCACGCCAAGTTTCGTGGAATTCCATTCATGGGGGGCCACACATTAAATTAATTTATGTTACTGTACACCAACTGGCCTGTAGGTGGCAGGAGACAGTTTTCTGTGAATATCTCGAGAACTGTAGGGCCTAGGAGGACCACCTTTTTTTGTATGTTGGTCTTAAGGGGCCATGTCAACCCATCCCATTTACACTTATTTCATGTATAGCGCCACCTAGTTAAAAATTAAAAAGCAAAAAATTAGGTGTTTTAATCACAATATCTCTGGCTGACATGGTCAAAACTGAACAAAATTGAAAGTGTAGGATCATTATGACACCCTCCGAATGCATGTCAAGTTTCGTTTCGTTCATGGGGGGCCATACAATAAAATAATTTATTGTTTAGTTATTATTATTTAGTGACCGTACACCAACAGAGTTTTCTATGAATATCTTGAGAACCGTAGGACCTAGGATGACCAATTTTGTGGGTATGTTTGCCTCCAGGGGTCATGTTAACCCACTCCATATGCACACCTGTGCATAGACAGATACACACGCACACACATACATTCACAGTAATCATACGTATGACATACTCACACAGTAGATATATGTAGGCATGCATGCACATGCACACACACAGGCACATACGCAGGCACACACATAAGCACATGCACACACACACACACACACACACACACACACACACACACACACATAACATAAACATGTACACATGCACACAATTCAAGAATTTCTCAGAATTATGAACAGGCAAGATGGAGGTGGGGTTGTATAAAATTAATTTTACATGTGAAATCTATGAACTAATCATGTTTTGGTACTTGTAGTCTAGCAGATACCAGTGAGAATTGAGTGTGCATAATGCAATTCAGTGAGACATTTAGAATCATATATGCCTTTCAGCGTGACTTATTTTTGTGGAAAAAATGTGCTGGACTGGGCGGCGGTCATATACTGTGATGTGCAACTATGTATGGTAACTTCCATAACTTTGTGGGATAGACATACCTGAGGTGTATTTACTAACAGGCCGCACTTAGGTAAAACCGCAGACTACCTATCGCTTCATGCATATGTAAGGGATAATGCCCGACGAGATGTCCATTATCAGAAATAAATGGACAACGCGGAGGCGTGAACCGTCCGACGCGAAGTGGAGGACGGTTCCTTCCGTGAAGTCCATTTATTTCTGATAATGGACGCATTGAAGCGCATTATCCCGTTTATACCATGGTCACTTACGAAATAAATACATATGAAATCAATTATTAATACTAAATAAGTTTAACAGCTAAAATCGTTACTTTCCAATGATTCCATTGTTGCGAAGCCTGCCTCCAGGATCAACTATCGTCCTACTATCGTTGTTATAGTTACCATTCATAAGTATTGATATGGAACGGCAATTAAACTTTTTTTTACCAGATCTACTTCATATGTGTAGTATATCACTTTTTATACGACACCCTTTTCAACCTAGACCATGGTATAAGCTTTCTTATGAGAGTCAGGGGAAAGTGTAAAAAGATGGGAGGAGAAGTGTAAAATGCAATTAGATATTCTCCTGCATGTATGAAAACTGGCCATGAAAGTGCACGTCTGTTTTTCGGTGAAATATTTCCGCCTTGTAAAAGCAGGTGTTATTCCAAATTGAAGTTAAATGCATCAATAAGAGAAACTTGCAAAGACAACAGAATCAGTATTCAGAGCACCAGTTTTGCTTTTTTGTACTATATCAAAATCAACCTCAACTATGTCAAAAGCAGCCTCAACTTTCACTTATGTCTTACTTTCACGTCACACACTTAAACTTTCCTACTTGCTAGATTTGACTATTAAATCTGTCATACCCTACGTGCACAAGTGTTTTGAGTAGAACTACTGCTCTTCATTATCTCCCTGCTTGTTGATATTTTATCATGTATTTTATTATTTCATGATCAATAAACGTTTGATTCCTTTTAATGTTATCATCAGTTGACTTCATTAAACTATGCTTGTGATTGAAGTATGCCGTTCAGTTGGGAACATTCAGAAATTGCAGTAGGGGGCGGAGAAAGACGCTGATTACCCAATGAGCTACAGGTATGATACATAGCACGTAAAATGAAGAGGCACAGCGTGCGCTTTTTGCGGTTTGGCCATGGCGCTGATAACGCTGTGTTTGCATATGTACGTAAATCGGGCCCTGTGAGTTTAATAGAACAAATAGGAATATAGATCAAATAAAAAATATTATAGAACAAATAAAATATTTTCTTACCAATTAAAACATTATGGGGCTTGATGTCTCTATGGATCACTCCAGCTTTATGAAGGACCTGCAGACCCAGGAGCACATCCTGAGCTATCTGTTTTAGCTGACCGCCCGCTGGCTTGTTCTCTTCTAGGTATTCATCCAGGCTGTACTCGCACAGCTGCAGGGCGATGTAAAAGAAGTCTTCATCCTTTGCAGAGTCCACACAGCGCACAAGGTACGGGCTTTCCAGATTGGGGTCCTGTAGGATTTTCATCTCCTCTTGTATAATTACAAAGTTTGCCCTGACCACTCTCTTAATGGCCACCTCAACACCCTCTCTCAGGCCCAGATATATACCCGTTCCCTGGCTGCCCTGGGCAATGAGGTATTCCTCGAGAAAAATAAGAGACCCCACTCTCTTCACAGTGTTTGATTCCATGAGCTTTTGTAGTTGAGACTTCCATCTTGTGCTGTGTTGTATCCACTTCTGGGAGACTGGTTTGGTGGTTGGGGCTACTGAATGAGATGTAAGGACATGTAGACATGAAGACAAATTAGCTCAAAGATATAATTAAGCATATGGAAAAACTAGCATCTGATGCTAAGAGAAATGAGGACATTAACAAATTATTTTACAAGTTATTAATAGTGGCAAATATCGGGGTTGCTGTGTGTACACTTGTCTAAACATATGGTGTAAAACTATTGGGAAGGCCTGAGGCAGGAAGGCAGAAAACCAATGTTGAAAATGTCCCTTATATTCAAAGTCCAATGTAAGGGACAGATAGACATTATGGTTTGGCAGCTTCACTAAGAGTGCATGTTACAGACACACTGTCCACAAGCGCTAAAAGTTCAATTTTCCCTTCAATCATCACTGGTGTATAGGTATATAAGAGTTATCTTCATCATTGATTCTCTCATAATGTGACACTGAGGTTGGATTTAAGGGTCTTATCCTGTATACACTTGGTTTAATAATGCTTCCTTCACTCAGAGAGATGAACAAACTATTCTCTGAGGCTCTGAAGATATTGGTGTCTGAATAAAGGCTTATAGGAAATGACTACCGGCCTTACCACTATTTTCACTGTGAGAATCCTCACCCACTGTTGCTTCCGAAGCACTACAAGACGAACAGAGATAAATTTAAAATAGGTCACACATGACGTTAAGTTTAATGTGGGGTGCAGTGTTTCCCTAGCCTGGCTAGCGCCACCACGTGGTCTGGGAACCAAACATTAATTTTCTCGTATTTGAAAAAAAATGCCCAGATCCGTTTATTGGGTGCCACGTATGTCTATCAAATGCGTCTGTGCATAGCTCATCATCGTCTTGCTTTCCCCCTTGTTCTGTGATTGGTCGCCTATCTCAGGCGAAAATTTGCTCCATGGTCTCCAGGCTGCCTTAGCAGCGTGGATCAAATCGCGCACAAGGCAGCATGGGAACACCCAGGCTAGTGTTTCCCACAGAATTGGAGTCAATTTGTTGTGGTGGCGGGGGGGGAGTTAGGGGGTGTTGAGTGTCTGTCACTTTAAGGCGTTAGGGAACCCTTGCAATTTTAACATAGTTAAAAGGCTGCTGATATATGTGTGAATCATGCCGTTCATAATGTTTTCTGCGTAGTTAGTTAAATTAAAGGTTCGTACTTCTCCTTGAGACAAACACTTTTGAGTCTTGGAAAACTTTTCCATTTACATCGGGATTTTGCAAACATTTAGTGTCAGACTCAATAGAATGAATAAGGCACACACGAGTAATCTAGTCAATATTGACAAGCAGCTGTAACTAAGCATGCTAAACTCACATTTATGAAAATTAGCTGGAATTCTCCTTTAAATAGTATGATAATCTATTTTATTATATTCTATGCATCTATATAGACGGCTACACACCTGAATATAGTGCCTTGTTCATAGCATTGAACTCTATTTACTGGTTAGATTGGTTGTCATAGCCTACCCCTTTGGTATCTGAAGTTTCTCGATGAGGTCTCTACGAGCGATCTTCTCCAGTATGTGTCTTGTGATGTTTAACAAGTCTGTAGTGCCGTAATGATGCTCCATAAGCCATACAGTTTCTGTTACGTCTTTTTTCTCCAGATTCCCCCATTGTATACCATCATACCGATCCAACAGCTTAGCTGTTAAAAACCTTTTAAACCGATTCAATTCTTTCTCAGAAAGATCATCCAAGAGTACGCAAATGTTGAATTTCTGGTCCTCCATGTCAGAGCTAAAACAAAACAAATCTTCGCAATTTCAAAGTAATATGCCACCATCATTTTGTGATTTACTTGATATCCAAACTTAGCCTACTGATTTAGATAGATAGATAGATAGATAGATATCTTTTTGTAAAATTAGTGCACAATCTAGTAAAACGTGAGCACAATATAGTAAATAGTATACAAATAGTATACAAACATTACATATACTTACTATGTTGTGTTATTATACGGCTCTTCACAATGCTAGTAGAACGCTCCATTGACTTGAATGGGATTTCCCAAAGTTCTAGCGGTAAGATATATCATGTAATTACCGCTGCAAACATATAATCACCGCTGTCAATGGCAACGGGTTTTGTGCTTCTGATACGTCTTTCATATCACTACGCAAGGACTGGAACTTCATTCAAACGTGAAAGCAGACGGTTGATCAGCTGTGTTCTAAAGAATGTTTGATTCAAGTTCAGCAGCGTGTGCTGTTGCAAACTATTTGTTTCTCAGCAAATGCCACGATGAACGGTAACAAATAGGCTAAGTTATGTAGGCTAAAGTGATATCGTGGGGAGTTTATTATTTCGTTTTGGCAAGTAGCCGTATAATAAGCGGGATAATGTATAGAACGCCGGTCAATACTGTGAAAATAAGTCCCTTCAGGGCGGAACAAGGTTCGCCCTGTCGGGACTTATTTTCCCAGTAATGACCGGCGTTCTATACATTATCCCTTACATGTTATGTACAAACACCTCCAATGTAACAATCATCGCAAACAGTTCATATTTAGTAAACAAAGGAACTTACAGTTTTGAGTTGTATTCTCTTGTTATTTCCTGGAGTCTCAGACGCTCCTGGTAGAGAACTGTCTGGACTTGCTCTGTCTAGGGAGGTTAAGGCGTGGTCATACTATCAAGAGCAAAGCAACTCGTCTTGTCATGAATGTTTAACTCTTTCCTCCCCATTCATTTACTGATGTAACACTGATCCCCATTCATTTACTGATGTCAGAATCCAGGTGTCACTCTTCCTCTCTCTTCTCTAACTTCATGTCCATAAAGTGTGTGTACGGCTTGTATCGCATAAGTCTTGTGTTTCTGTATACATGCATGTGTAGAGGAATACTGAAGAGTAGCATAGTGGAGCAGGCAACATTGATTAAGGGGAGGGACGAGCTGATTGCTTGTTAGATAGGGCGGAGGATTGTGGGCAGTCGTGGCCTACTGGTTAGCGCTTCGGACTTGTAACCGGAGGGTTGCCGGTTCGAACTCCGACCAGTAGGAACGGCTGAAGTGCCCTTGAGCAAGGCACCTGACCCCTCACTGCTCCCCGAGCTCCGCTGTTGTACCAGGCACAGGGGTGGACCTGCCATTAGGCATGGTCAAGCAATTGCCTGGGGCCTCAGCCACCAGGGGGCCTCGTCATCCCTGTATCATATTTCGTTTTTTTTTTTTTTAAATAAATGATCACAGCATCCAAGCAATATATTCTAATCCATAATAAAGATTGAACAAATATTTTGCCTCATGATTGCTCATAAACTCATCATAAAATCAAATTACTGCAGGTCCGCTTCCTGTCACCATAGCAGCAACTAGCTATCTGAACCAGGGGCGCCTGCAGGAATTAATGCTATGGTACGCACACCCTAATCAGCTAATCGGATACTGTGCATAGTTGGGAAGGTATGGTGGGCCAATTTAGTGTGAATACACATTACACACACTAAGGGAAATTTTCTCTCGTTGTTGAGCCTGATGGTACGCACAGTGCGTACGGACGTACACCTGCAGGCGCGCCTGATCTGAACGAGGTCTTGGTGAGGTGTGGAGTTGAGCGATTGACAGCAGCCATGAAACGTTTCCAGAGTGGAAGTGATAAAAGAAAAATTGAGGAGGAAGAATTTAGAAAGAAATTGCCTAAATTAACCAACTTCTTCCAGTCGAAGAATTCTTCCACGGAAGAAAGTAATTTGGATAGCTCTTGCACTAGGCCTACATATTCTTCTGATGATGATGATGATTATAATGTTGATCTAAGTGAAACAGTCGGACAAGATCACGGTCACTGCCGAAGTCCGCACTGGTGCTGTTGGTGCTGCTACGGACACCATTTCAGTAGCAGAAGCTTTGGGTGCAAACGAAACCAGTACGTGAGTAGCCCTAGCACGATACCTAGTAGCACTACAGTTATCAGTGACGACCCTGCGTTATGGCCAGACACCGTAAGAGATGCAGAGCGAGTTGAAATCGTTAAAAAAGGCTATGTGCTAATTAAGAACTTTGAATTCCCCCAAAATGCAGATAAACCACCCAGAAGATTCACGGTTGAACATTATTACATGACCATGAAAAATGGAGAAAAAATAAACAGAAAATGGCTAGTTTATTTGGTCAGTGCAGACGCTGTTTATTGTTGTGGATGTCGGCTTTTTGGAAGATCGAACACCTCATTTAGTTCGCACGCACACACTCACTCTCACTCTCTCTCTCTCTCCCTCTCTTCTACACATAGCCTACACAGACAGACTCTCATACATAGCTACATAGAGTATATTCACACACACTACACTCTCTCTCTCTCTCTCTCTCTCTCTCTCACACACACACACACTCACACCATTCATAATTGTACTTTCAAAGGTTTTTACTAATGTTTTTTGATTGTCATCTATGGCAATAAATATTTGTTGTATTTGAGTATGCCTCAGCGTCCCATTATTACAGAAATCGGGATCGGGATCCTTTGCCTTGGGCCTCAAAGTGTCCAGGTCCGCCCCTGACCAGGCAGCTCACTGCTTCACCTCACTGTGTAAACACTGTGTACTGAGTGTGTTTCACTAATTCACGGATTGGGATAAATGCAGAGACCAAATTTCCCTCACGGGCATGGGCGGATTATGAACTTTTGGGCCCCTGGGTCCAGATGTATTAAGGGCCCCCCACTTATTGTCGTATATGTGGGAGGGGGGGTTGGGGGTCCTCCCCATGAAATGTTTTAATTTGTTTGATGTGATTTTCTGTATTCTGGTGCATTTTGGGGATGGCCAATACTAAATTCAATCAGATTCATAGCCTACATCCTGATTTGTTGATATTGAGGCAATGACTCCCTGCAAAGGCTTGGGCTTTAGGGCCCCCTGACCCCTTGGGCCCCTGGGCCTGGTAGGCCCGTGCAGTAATCCATCCCTGCTCACGGGATCAAAAGAGTATACGTATATACTTACTACTTATAGATAGATAGATTTAAGCCTTGCTCCTCCGTTCCTTGTTTAATTATAATGTTGACTGCCTTGCCATATGTCAAGTTGATCTGGGTGTATCTGTGTTTCAGGGGTGCCATCAGCTGGTTGCTGTTTTGCCTATGTGTGATTTTGTTTAATTGTTTGCTTTTGTATATGTTGGATTCCTCCCTTGCGAGGCTGTAGTGTCGACCAACTGTAGCGGATGTATGTGAACTGGGAACAGGTCAACTGGTAGCGTATAGTCCTTTTTAACTGTTTTAACGCGTAGCCTACTGCTTTCTAGTAATCGGAGATAAGCCCACCTGGCGTGGCGCGCTGTCTGGTGGTGGGGCTGTTCTCGTAACTAGCCATCCTCTTCATGGTGTGTGTGTGTGTGTGTGTGTGTGTATTAGTGTGTTAGCCGCACCTTACTCTTTGATCTTCACATCTCCCAGACTTTGCATTGTAGCTCAGTTAGCTGTAGCCACTTTCTGTGTCTGGCCTAATCTGTTTTAATAATAAATTATTGTATTCAACTATTTATTCCCACAGCTGCTTCCACACTAGACCTAGGTCTCTAGACCTTATTCTTGCACTGTTGGACTACATAAGACGTCACTCATCAGGACCAATGAGGGAACTGGGAGTGGTCGAAGGAAATCGTGAAGCTGTCCGCGCGCTGACAGCTTCACGATTTAGAACCCCTGTTAACCTAATGATTCCGACCCCGCTAGATATGGAGAAGTTTCAGTCAAAGTAATAATACTATCCATAGTAGGCCGATGTAGGCTTACCCACGATACTGTTACAAGAATGCCTTCTAGCTATTTAATTAGACTCAACTTCCCCAAGAATAGTGTGCGAGGCCCTCCTCGGCCGACTAATTCGAGGCGCCTTTTACTGAGTAATGATCCTAGTGTGAAAGTTGGTCAGAGGCTATAGTGCTGGCCTGGACCACTATACTCATTTGGACAGACCATCTTACCGAAGCTACAGAGGGTTCAGGGTGTGCTAAGGTTAGCTGTCTAATTCCAGACTACTAATAAAATCAGTGACCCACCACAGTACAATACGATGGCCAGTTCTCCTGGTACACTCTTAGAAAAAAGGGTTCTTGTGGGTGCTAAATAGAACCATTGGGGTTCTTTGCCAAGGAAATAGAACCCTTTGCCTGAAAAGGGTGCTATTTCTTACTCGCGAGGATTATTTGAACTTAAACGACCGTTTATGGAACCCTTTCCCGGAGACGCTCACTCTGCTGCAGTGGATTTAACGGTAAGTGGCACAAAGTTTTTTCTGCTTTCCCCCCATTCATAATCATTGCCCGTGTGGCCTGCAAATCGAAACATTAAGTGATACTTCTTTAAGCAAAAGCAAGGGGCGTTCCCCGTAAACGTTGGTGGGCGTTAACACATGACGGTCAGCTGTCAGAAGTAGTAAATTGTAGCTAACGTTAGAGGTTCGTTGAATAATGTTAGCAGCAGCTAACTATCATAGACATTGATTCACCCTAACGTTACTGGATCCATCATTAAGATACGTTTTGTACTTTCTTGTCAGCCTGGCAATAAAATCAACTATCGATTATACGATTTCGAGCTTGTGTAGAATGACACTACTGTTCAATATCCTCCCTCTCCCCGATTGAGTTAAAGCTATCTACAGCTAGCCTGCTAGCGCTAGCTGTCGCTAGCTAGTGAACATAGCATTAGAAGCAAAGCAGAGTAATCAGCTAGCTGCTACTAACGTCAGCTAACATACGATGCAAATGATTTGGCAATAACTAATACTTCATTAGCAGACTGTTTAGTTAAATTACAGGGAACCCAGCCAACAAGTTAGGATAGCTAACAGTAGCCAATAGTGCTATAACAGACTTCTGAAACACATACAGATAGCTACCAGTTGAACCTCCTTCTTGTATCATGCTGGGCTCATTGCAAATTACAATGTATTTAGTACATCTGTATAGCTAACGCTACGGCTCTGGTGTCTGTAAGACAATACAGACATCTAAAAGAGGATGGAACTCACTAACTCACTACAATATGTACTTAATGTCTCTATGTCTTATTTTTCATTTTAGATGAAGATGTCTGTCAATGGCTTCAGTCCATCAATTTAATTGATGGCAAAAAGATAGTATCCATTACCTCTGACTATCTTTAAGTGTCCAATTTGTGATGTAAAGTTTTACCTTCCCAAATATTTGCAACATCTACAGCTACTTCATCAGCATCTTCCTGATTTCTGCATTGTTTGCATTATATTTAATGTAATGAAAGTCTATTGTCATACTTGCATTAACAGAACAGCAAATTGATGGGGAGACTGCTGGGGTTGACAGAGAGGATGGTTGAACAACTGTTTCCTCTGATGAAGCAGTCTTGTTTTTGAGAGGTGGAAAAGTTACACAAATCATCGTTGGTTCGGTGAGTATACTTCATTAATTCAATCATTTTTTTCATGAAGGTTTTTAGGACCACATGTTATTTTTTTCCTGCATATTGTTATAAGTTATATAATAACGCTCAGCATCTCCTCTGCTACTAAAACCATGAGTAGGAAAATTCTAATTCCAATGATTGTTCTTTCAGGTACCCAAACCATAAAAAATACACTGATGTCCTGTGGTGTCTGATCACTAGATATCCATTTCTTAATGACCACAGCTAATCTGGTTATGTATGTTATTTTTTAACGTTTTGTTATGGAAAACATTATTCCTCAATTGAATTCTTATACTACTCTGACTCTGTCTGAGTCTCATAATTCATGTCTTTACTCAAAGGAGACCCTGCTGGAGTGTCTTAAGAATAAGTTCAAAAAGGAAAGGTCTCCTTTGATAAACTTGACGACGGTGCAGGAGATTAAGAGAAAGTTTGGTGTCAGAAGACAAAGAATTGTGGACCATGTGCCTTTGGAGGACCCACCTGGACATCAGGTGCCATTTTTACATTCTTGCTTGTCTTTAGCCCATTTGTTTTCTTGTCTGTATGTCTATATGCTAGCTAGTCACAGTAGCCACTGTTTGTCAGTACAGATATCTTAATATTACACATTTCTCTTTGCTAATTTCAGAGAGCAAAAAAGTACAGAGTGGGGGTCCAGATGTCTTCTGATTACGAGCCAACAGAAGAGGTTTGTAATATGTTTGTGAATGAAATGTTGAATCATACAGCAGTTAGGTCCGGCTACATTATTTATTTATTTCTGATTGAATGAAAGACTATCTGGCTTGAGAAAATTTATATTATCATTGCTCACATACGTTTTGCATTCTCTGCATGTCTTTTTTTTTTCAGATTATGTTGGACCTTGAAGCAGTTGGGGAGGACTACCACAGCTTTCAAGAGCATATAAACGCCATAAACAATTAGTTGTGCCATCGTCAGCCAGATATTAGTCATATAATGGACAGGATGAGGCAAACTGTCTATAAGAGGGTAGAGCAAATGGCAAAGCCAACTGAAGAGGTGATGGAGATGTTCCAATTTCTTTGGGTGCCAGAGCTGGTTAGTAGCAAAGTCTTATAGTAGTATTACTATAATGTCAGTTCAGTGCTGTTCAGTAGTAAGTTCTATAACCATTTATTGGTAACTACAATTTCCTCTGTTTTGTTTTGTTTGTTTATTTGTAGATGCATCATGAAATTAAGTTGCGGTTTGGACTGGACTTCAAGCTAAGCCTGCATAACACCCTCAGTATATTGACCCCTAACGTCATCAGAGTGGCTGACAGTGGGAGTCAGAGGGAGAGGCTGTCAAGCCTACGAGATACTAACACAGATGGTAAGTCACCAGCTTCTTCTTTTCCCTTGCACCCTTCAATTATTTAATAATAATAAGATCATTAAACTATGTTTTAATGAAATCATTCTTTGTTTCTTTTGACATTTCAGACCTTCAAAAAAGTGCTGCTGTCCTAATTTTGCCTGCCCTTTGTAAGGAGGATGCCAAGTTTCTGTATTGTTTAGACGAGGTATTTGATGTTTTTAACATTACAATTAACATTGCTTTATGTTGTCAATTCACATCATAGACTCTTACAGGAGATCCCTTGTACATTTCTCATTTGCATAGAAACCACTGAGCGTGTTTCCAACCATCATCTTCCAGGGTGGCGATACTCCCCTCCTTGCCAGGAGAGCATCCATAAAGATGGATGGCATCACAATAGCAAGTGGAGAGATGGATGTGCCACATGCCCTCCAATGCGAATTTGTCATTGGCCTCTCCCCTGACATTGATGCCTCCTTAGGCCTTGTCTGTATTATTTGTTTATATTTTCTTTTTGATGTTCAGTACCCAAAAGAGGCCCGCCACCACACATTACTATTCTTTGAAAGACGTCTTAACCTGTCTATGTCTAAACCCTCCACTCCAATGTTGCGTGTGGAAAAAATGTTATAATAACGTGTGTTTTATAATCATTTGAAATGTATTAATTTGTAAAAATGTAACTATTGCTGTTTTGAGCGTATTTATGACACATTTTTTATGCAAGTAATATAGAAGATATGTTTAAGCAATGAATATGTAAATTAATGTAAATATGTATCTATTGTTGTTTTGAGTGTCCTATGACACACATTTTTTTGCGAGTAATATAAAAGATATGCTAAAGCAATGAATATGTAAATTAATGTAGAAATACTGAATACAGTATTTAAATGATATTTGACTGATGTGTCAATTTTTGATTGATGTTGTCTATTTGTATTTAACATTTCGTACACATTATACACTACTTCTCATTAATTAGCACAATGAATGAATATGAATAATAATGAATTAATAAAAGTAATACTACTACTACTACTAATAATAATAATAATAGTAATAATAATAAGTAGTAGTAGGCCTAGTAGTAATAAAACACACCTGGTAGTTATGGTTCCATTTAGAACCATTAGAATGTAAAATAATGGCACCCCTGATGGTTCATCATATAGAACCTTTTTAAAAGGTTCCATTTGGAACCATTTAGGGTGCCTTATTTGTATCAAAGGATGGAACCTTTTTAGGTTCCATGTGGAACCTTTTTTTCTTAGAGTGTAGCATGCCTACTTTCACTGATTTAGCCCCACGGCCCTAGGGACTAATCCTAGCCCTTCCCCCTGGCACATCTTAAACTTTGAGGGATATCTAAAGAAATTCTAGAAAACTATGCGGGTCAAAGCATAACAATTTATTTGTCAGATACAAGCTATTCATCCAATACATTATAGAAGGTACATCTAAATGAATAATGTGAAAGTTACGAAAACAGGTTAAAGGAACATTTAGGAAGCCATATGAAGCAATCAGAACATACCAGCTCAGAGGATGATGACTACACACCAGAGTGGTGCGGGAGATTCTGACTACAGAATGGCTCCTAGAATGCTCTGTAAACTTCACTTAAATAGGCTATCCAGTTTGTGGTTGGTTACATTGATATGGATCACATGATTGGAGGTCAGCTGATTTGGGATCACATGGTTGGAGGTCATCTGATTTGAGAGTACTTTGATGAGACTTGAGACCATTGTTGTGAGAGTGAATCAATCAAGACATGACAAGGTATACATTTGATTACATTTCCTGTCCCTATAGTTAACTGCTCCTGTGGACATGTGACAGGCTCACAATAGGCCCACACTTAGTAGTTGATCTTATTGGTCCAACCTCCCTTCCTCCCTCCATTACTTCCTTCCCTTGTTATGGCCAAACACTCCTGCTAATAAAAACGTGAAGGAGACCAGTGGGATTGGATAATTAGGCTGTTAACCTAATAAAGCACTTTTGGTTAAAAACACAGACATTGTAAACATACATAGACACCATCATAGCACTGGATATACAATATTATTTCATCTGCGATTATCATGTCCTTCATTTGTCTTTCAACATTAATATCATTTGTAGTTTGTGTGCCATTTGTGTGTATAAGGGATGAAACTGGCTGCTGACTTTGCAGAGGTTTTCGTATTGACTACCAACAATGTATAGTAGAGGTGCTTCAAATTGGCGCTTAAAATCGCCTGTCTCAGAATATATAGAAGAGGTCCAGGGCAATTCCGCGCAAAACTGTCACATCCATATTTAGTTGGCGTTACGGACGTGACAGTTTTGGGTGGTATTGCCCCCGTATCGTTATATAAAGCTGTTCTCGCTGTCTAGCTTCCTCCTCTTTGAGCAATCGATGATTTGAAAATAACTTACTTATCGTTAACTTAGATATCCATCTGATTGTTTCTCGTCCCGTCTCCTCTCCTCGCTTGTTTCAGGCTATCAGTCTCTTCTCCATAGTAGGCTACTTTACTCACTGACTCGACTTTATCAGAATTCATAGATTTCATTGGCTGAGTAGCAGCAAGCGAAATGATGGTTCCTGAAGCTCCTGAAGTAAATGCTGTTATCCTAACCAACGAAACATTTAGCGCAGCTTTGAAATCTTACGTGAACATCTAAATTAGGCTATTATGGTCTGGGTCCGGATAGGATCACGTCACGGTCCGGACTCGGACCGCGGTCCGCCATTTGGTGATGGCTGATATAGCAGAATGCAAGAAAAGGTGTAGGAACAAAGGACAAAAATGCAGAAATGGTAAATGGACTGCTTTTATATTAGCCTGGCTAACGTCAGACCATATCTCATTGAGATGGGGTCTGGGAACTTGACATTCATTTTCTCGTATTTGAAATGTGGTTTACGAATGCCCAGAGCCGTTTATTGGGCGCTACGAATGTCTATCAAATGCGTCTGTACGTAGCTCATAACGGCTTCGGTGTGTCGTCATCGTCTTGCTGCCCTCCCTCCGTTCTGTGATTGGTCCCCTAACTGAGGTGAAAATTTGCTCCATGGAATCCAGGCTGTCTAGCAGCGTGAATAAAATTGCGCGCAAGGCAGCATGGGAAAACCCAGGCTACTTTTATATAGTGTTTTTTGACTCCTGCAAAAGCACTGTACAATGTCATGCTTCACATTCACCCATTCACACACACACTGATGGTGGAGACCTCAGGCATCAGGTCTCAGGAAAACCGCTGTCAAGTTTACGGAATTACAGTCATGTCTCAAACATCAGATGAAAAGGCATCAGGTCTCAGGAAAACCTCTGATATTATCCAATCCAATCCAATCCACTTTATTTATATAGCACAGTTTAAACAAACACAAGGTTCCTGTGCTGTACAGCAAGATAAGAAACACATTAACACACCACAGAAGCACAATAATAGGATAAAGTATTAAAATTAAAAGAGATAAAAACTAACTAAAATAAATGTATAAAATCAAATTAAAAAGAGATAAAAACTAAAATAAAAGTAAAAAGAGATAAAAACTAAAATAAAATTAAAAAGAGATTAAAAACTAACTGAAATCCAATAAATAAAATATACTGCCCACATAACACATCTACATACCATCAACACACTACCTGGGGTTAAAAGCCAGAGAAAAGAGGTGAGTTTTAAGATGGGACTTCAGCCTCTAGCTCAGAAGGGGGCGGCATGCGACTGGTAGCTTGAGAGCGACGTGTTGGAGACTCATGGTGTAGGACAATGACTTTGATTGGCAACAATTTTAAACCAACCAACAATATAAATTATTAAGAAGAGCTCTTTTATGAGTTAAATTGAAACAACATTATACTGGCTTTTATTTGTCCGAATCTGAGGTCCGGCTATACGGTAATGTCTCATGTAGGGTTCATGTCAGTTAATATAAATTAATATTTAAAAACATGTTCAATTGTATATTTTTTCATATATAAATCACACTTGACAATAAGTGGTGGCAGGACCAGCCAAACTATGAAAAAAAAGTGTGACTTATAGTCCAGAAAATACGGTACATATTTTGAGTCAGAAAAACAAGCATGTTTTACCGTTCTATATCAACACATATAGAAACACTGACATCTCAGATCAGCAAATAAGTTTTCAAAGAAATTCAGCAAGAGCTGTTTTCTCAAATTGAGTTTTTCTCATTTTCCAGTAGAAACATCTCAGCCTATGTAGCACCTATGTACACCAAACTTTCCAGTTATACACAGTTTTCTGAAGATATTTACAGATTTGTATTTAAATTATTCCTGGCACCTGGAGTACACCAGGAACCAGTGTACTCCAGGTACAAAGTGTACCTGGTGTACAATTTGTACCTGGCTTTGTCATATGTTCAGATCTATCTACCGAAAATATATGCAAAACCACACGTATTTAATGAGATAATGCCAAATTTGCATAATTAAAAATTCGAATTTCAAAAACTTGTAATACATTTTTTGTTCATACTTGTGTAAGTAATCAACTGAGGAAGTTTCATGGTGATGTCTAATATTTTAAAATTTTAGCCTATTCACCTGTAGTGTCTCGCCTTCAGCAGAATCACACAGGTTATATAAAGGCATACTCATGTCTCTTAATAAAACACATTCTATTTTTAATCTAAATTGCTTCACACGTGTAACTTACTATTGCAGCATGCGCACTCTTTTATTTGTTTTGGAGCAAGCGGGATATAAGAAATGACATAACTAAAAAGTTCCCAATGGTAAATCATGACTTCCTATGTTTTCACCTTTCAAATTCTCTTACAAAGTCAAAGTCAAAGTCAAAGTCTGCTTTATTGTCAATTTCTTCACATGTTCAAGACATACAAAAAGATCGAAATTACGTTTCCCACTATCCCACGGTGGAGACAAGACATTTTACCTATTAGGTCCACAGACAAAAACATAACATTCAAGTAAACAATATAAAAAGTAAAGAGTAAATAAGAAGGCACATACAGTGAAGAAATAAGAGCAGCAAAAAAGAAATGGGTTGAAAAATTGTGCAATTGTGCATACAGTAGACAGTCAATATAATAGTGCAGAAGTCAGGCCAATAAATGGCTGAGGTAGTTATGTTTGACCTAAGTATGCATAGTGGTGCAAGTTATATAAGAGCAGCAGAAGTGTGTTCAGAAGTGTTTTCAGGACACAGGACAACAACAACAAGTTGCAAAGTGTGCAAGTGTACAAGTGGAGTAGTGCAAGTGGAGTAGTGCAAGGCAGCCATTGTGGGTCCAAAAGTCCAAGATGTTATGTGACTGAGGGTGGAGGGGGAAGAGGGGGGAGAGAGTTTAGCATCCTAACAGCCTGGTGTATGAAGCTGTTGGTGAGTCTGGTGGTGCGGGAGCGCAGGCTTCTGTACCTCTTCCCAGAGGGCAGTGGATCAAACAAATTGTGAGCGGGGTGACTTGCATCACTCACAATTGTGGTCGCCTTGCGGGTGAGGTGGGAGGTGTAAATGTCCTTCAGGGAGGGGAGTGAAGCACCAATAATCCTTCCAGCTGTGTTCACTATGCGCTGCAGGGCTTTCCTGTTGTATTCAGTGCAGCTTCCGCCCCACACAGCGATACAGCTGGAGAGGATGCTCTCAATGGTGCCTCGGTAGAATGTGGTCATGATGGCTGGTGGGGCACTTGCTCGCCTGAGTTTCCGCAGGAAGTACAGGCGGCGCTGAGCTTTCTTCGCCAGTGATGCAGTGTTGGTGGTCCAGGAGAGGTCTTCACTGATGTGCACCCCCAGGAATTTGGTGCTGCTCACTCTCTCCACCACAGCACCGTCGATGGTCAGTGGCAGGTGTTGGGTGTGACCTCTCCGGAAGTCAACAACAATCTCTTTGGTCTTGCTGACGTTCAGCAGGAGGTTGTTGTCCCTGCACCACGTTGTCAGAAGGTCGACCTCCAACCTGTATTGAGTCTCATCGCCCTTGGTGATGAGACCCACCAGAGTTGTGTCGTCAGCAAATTTCACTATGTGGTTGTTGCTGTAGGTTGTAGTGCAGTCATGCGTCAGCAGGGTGAAGAGCAGCGGACTGAGCACGCAGCCTTGGGGGGCCCCCGTGCTCAGTGTGATGCTGCTTGAGATATTGTTGCCAACACGTACTACTTGGGGCCTCTGACAGAGGAAGTCCAGTAGCCAGTTGCAGAGGTAGGTACTGAGTCCCAGTTTGTCAAGTTTGCAGATGAGTTGTTGTGGTATTATGGTGTTGAATGCAGAACTGAAGTCTATAAACAGCAATCTCACATCTTACAGAGCATAATATGAAGAAATCAATATAAGCATTTGTTTAGTTTCATCAAAACAGCAGTACATAATTGAATATACGTACATACATACACTACACATGTGTATGAACAGGAGTGTGTGTGACTGGTGTTCCTGCAGTTCTTTATACAGTCTATGGGCCAAACCTGGAGCTAATAAACGTTCAAGCATTGTTTTTGTTTTTATTGTTGAAAGGGTCTATATAAACCACACACACAGTGTTATACAACAGACACAGTAACCGATTGTAAATAAGATCTACAACACATTACATTTACATAGCGCTTTTCACACCCACACACACACACGCATGGAATGAGAGAGTAGAGAGAGACATAGAGAGAAAGAGGGAGGAAGAGAAGGGAAGGGGGAGTAGAAACTGAGGGTAGAGAGAGAGAGAGGGAGGAAGAGAAGGGAGGGGGGAGTAGAAACTGAGGGTAGAGAGAAAGGATGGATGTACCTGTTGACGGAGGAGCTCATGTGATCTAGCAAAGGGACACTGAGGATTGATAAACCCAAAACCCTGGATAGAGGGGCTCAGTGAATGTGGAGTGGAACGTGTGCAGGTGGATGAGTGTGTTAGTGGAGACGCTGTTGAAGGACAGAGTGCCGGCCGGCCAGTCCAGGTAAACTCCTACTCTTCTGGAGGGAGGGGAGGGGGCAGGTATGTCAGTGCGTTTCTTATTGTGCCAGGCAGAGTAACTGTCATCAGGAGAGCAGTTCAGAATCCAGGACTTGGCATTGTATCCCATTATGACGTCATCACCCACCCCTTTCCTCTTGATGCTTTTATAGGCCACAGATATATGTGGGCTATAGTCACTCAACTCAACCTCCCAGTAGCAGCGTCCAGTCAGACCCTCTCTACACAACACCTGATGATAGTAGTCAAATCGCTCTGGGTGTTCAGGATACGCTTCTCTCGCATGTGTCACCGTTCTGTTCCCCTCAGAGAGAGAGAGATTTCTGTGTGCTGTGTTTGGGTCCAGTGTGAGATCACAGGCATCTGCAGACAAGAGGAGAGGAGAGAACATGAGAACATGAGAACACACACACAGACACACACACACACACACACACACACACACACACACACACACACACACACACACACACAGAGAAAACATCCTCATCAGAATATGGGGAACACACACACACACACAGAGAGAACAACCTCATCAGAATATGGGGAACACACAGACACGTACACACAGACACACACACAGACACACACACAGACACACACACACACACACACACACACAAACACGTTTAACGTATCTAGCTTAATTATCCACCATTTAGGCTATAGTATTAGTATAGTTATATCATGTAATCATGCACAAACTGAAAGAATTTGACTTGACTTTAAGCATCATTGAGACCATCTCTCAGGAAAGGTGAGATTTTGATACAGCAAGAGTGAAGACATTGATGATTTCAACATGCTTTTCATTTATTTGGCAAAAAAGTAGAATGTGTTAGTGCCAACTAAGCAAACTAAGATTGACTGAAACATTAGGGTAAGTGTTGCTTTTTCCAGCCTATGTTTTCGATGGTAACCCATTGTCAGTCAATAGTGAAAGTAACTGCATATAACTGTCTTGTCGTTGACTGACTCCTTGGTGAAGTTAGTTGAGAACGGTAATGTGTTTCTTTTTAATAAACTGCCTGTACACTTACAAAGTTCTCAATGCTTCGGTTTACATGTAGAGACCCTCATTATGATACTGTGTAAGTGTAGTGCTATTTTGAGCCTGTTAGTGGTATAGAAATAGCGATTTCTTTCTACAGTACGTGTGCCCCGAAGGCTAGCGTTAAACGCTAATAAGCGGTTTGCAATAAAACTGGTCACATTCGACTAGCATGAAAACAAATCCCAGCGAACGGTCGAACTCAGTACAAATGTGTTATTAACCCCTAGGTTCATTTTGCGCCGGAATTGTCCTTTAAGAATGACTATTCCATACGGTTTTGCAAGCAGCCTCCTTCAAATACGCCGTTGAATGCCAAAATACCGATGCATTTATCTGACATATCGCGCGTTAAAGGGAATGACAGATGTCATTCTCATTGGTTTAAAATGATGTTACGCCCCAAACACACCCATATGACTGATTAAAAGACCTAGGAACACCTTGTTACACCATGCACTCCACTTTTGAGAACGAAACCCCTCCCAATGTGAACTGGACATCCTACTAAATTTGAATAGACTTTTGACGAGTGACGATGCACTTTAGAATGTCATCATAGGGCCCATAAGGTTACAGTATATACAGTATATGCACCATATAGAATGCAGTTAATTTGGGTTGAGGATCTGTCTTGACAAGTCTTTTGATTTTTTATTGGCTTGCACATACCTTGAAAGGCTAGCCAGGCGCTTCAGTTCAATATGCCGTTTCAGGTTTGCTGAAGTGCGGGCAAAGTTTGCACAGAAATGTACGATTTTTCCCATCCTCACCGACCTTGTCATAAAACTTGTTTAAATGATCATATACTGATCATAATGATCACATCAGCCTTTCTCAAACTTCTTTGACCTGAGACCCAGTCAAGACATAATTTGGGGTCATATGGCCCACCTACATGAACCCACCCCCTCCTCCCACCCCCCATCAAATTATCATAATGATATCACAATTATTATTATTTTTATACTATATTGCTATACATGCACTTCAAAACAGTCAATGTTTAAAGTGCTAAGATTGTTCACAAAAGTTTGTGAAAACATGCACATCAGAGTACTGCTTTACTAATGTAAAATATAATTAGGCCTACAATAGTTTCATTGTTTTTGCATTGTTGCATAATGCTTGCATGAGAAATACTTCTCAAAACAACAACAATTATATGGGTGGCTTTGTTTTGGGATGTTTCCCTCATGCAAGCATCATACATATTTATATGCTATTTAATTACATTTCATTTGAACGCCTGAATGTAAGGATTCAGGAAACACAATACCAGCTTTTGTGAATAGTAAATGGCGGATTAGATCATGTGTAAATCACTGATCTTTAACTATCTTTAACTAAGACTAATTAATAGCTTTTGGCTGACTTTAATATTTAATGCTAGACAGGCACACACACACACACACACACACACACACACACACACAATGTCAACATAAACAAAAAAACACACACACACACACACCACTACCGTACCAGCACACACACACATATACACACACAGGCACAAACATACAGGCACACACACACAAACAAATATCTCTCACACACACACAATGTCAACATAAACAAAAAACATACACACACCCGTACGTTCAAGCATACCATGCTAAAACATATGAGTGTGAATGATCACAAATACTGAATAAACATAAAAACTTACATCTCAGCAAACGTGGTCGTGCTCTGCTTACAGAAGCATGGTCAGTTCTGTAATGTAAACAAAACGTCACACACATGTTCCATTTGACAGATGTCAACATTGCTGTTTTTCTGTTTGTCCCACCTATGAAATGTAAGGTGATTTATTATCCCACTGAAAATAGTCTGCTGCCGTATATGTTTCCCCTGATATAAAGTAAAGAAGTAACTCTCTTTCCAGCTGTCTTTATCGCGTACAAACACTCTTGTCCCAAGGCGACGCCTCAATGCCCCTCTAGTTCTCAGAATAAATATAATAATAAGTTTATTTTATATATCGCCTTTCTCAAACCCAAGGTCACTTTACACAGTAGGAAGGCAAAGAAACACAATAACAAACAAACAAAACAATACAACAAAGACAAGCTATCTGTATGGAACTATGTGTTGGGTGTGGAGGAGAAGTGATCATTAAACAGTAAGGTCTTGAGATGTGCTTTGAAGAAAGGAAGAGAAGGACAGGGACGAAGAGGTTGGGGGAGGGAGTTCCAGAGTTTGGGTGCCAAGGCACTGTAGGACCTGCCACCCAGGGTGGAGAGTCTGGAGTGGGGGGGAGGTTTTGGTCAGAGGATCTGAGTGAGCGGGAAGGAGTGTAAGGGGTCAGGAGGTTGCAGATGTAGGGGGGAGCAAGGTTGTGAAGGGCTTTGAAGGTGAGTAGTAGTGCTTTGTATACTGCTCAAAAACAATTAAGGGAACACTTCAATCATACAGTGGATCGGTACTCTGACACTGTTTGGTTCTGAGCAAGTAAAACTTTTGAGGCGAGTGTTTTATTTTGCAACAACTGTCAGACATTATGTGAATGTAATTTGAGAATGGAGAAAAGGGTGGAATGTTTCAAAAATGTGTTTTAACAATTGTGGAAAACTGTAAGTGCTCCCTTAATTTTTTTGAGCAGTATATTTGATCCGGGACGGAACTGGTTGCCAATGGAGTTGATGGAGAAAGGGGGTGATGTGTGCTGATCGTCTGGTATGGGTGAGGAGCCTGGCTGCAGAGTTTTGAATATATTGTAGTCTTTTGAAGGGTTTTAGTGGGGAGACCAAGGAAAAGTGAGTTGCAGTAATCTAGACGGGACATAATGAAAGAGTGAACCAAAGTCTGTGCATCACTAGCAGAGAGGAAGGGTCGGAGGTGGGCAATGTTAGAGAGGTGAAAAAAGCAGTCTTAGTGAGTGATTTGATATAAGGATCAAAGCTAAGGGTGGAGTCAAGCTCAATGCCAAGGTTTTTAACAATAGGGGTAGAGTGGACAGGTGAGCCATCAATGTTGAGAGTGAGACAGAAGATTTGGTGAGGATGCTTTTAGGGCCAATCAGCAGAATTTCGGTCAGAGAGGCAGCATGGTGGGGGGTCAGAGGGAGAGGGAGTGGTAAGATAGAGTTGGATGTCATCTGAATAGCAGTGGAAGTTGAGACCGTGGCTGTGAATAATCTGGCCAAAGGGAGGATGTATATGAAAAAGAGGAGGGGCCCAAGTACAGAACCCTGGGGGACACCACGAGTGGAGCAGGCTTTAAGTAGAGGGGTGGGGGCAGGGTCAAGCAGACATGATGAGGAGTTGGACTTAGTAATGATGTCAGTGATAGTGAGGGAGTCAGTAGCAGTGAAATGAGAGAGCTGAGGGCCCAGAGAAGGAGGAGAAAAAGAGAGAGATAGCATTGGGGTTGAAGTTGTTGTAGATTTGGCTAATTTTATCATCAAAGAAGTGTAAGAAGGCCTGGCACTGCTCAGGGGTCTTAGGACAGGCAGTGACAGGGGGTTTTACGAGTTTGTCCACAGTCCTGAATAGGGTTTTTGGCCTGGATATGGAGGAGGTTATGAGTGATGTAGTAGTTTGAGTGGGCATTGAGGGCTTCCCTATATGTCTGAATATGTTCGGTGTAGAGCATGGAGTGAATTGTAAGGCCAGTTTTTCTTGTATAGCCGTTCAAGAGAGAGGCCACCGACCTTTAGTTGCCTAAGCTCAGGGGTGAACCAGGCGCATGTACGGTTTGCTGGTACAAGCCTAGTCCTGACAGGGGCTAAGCTATTAAGCAGGCTGGTCAGGATTCATTGTACATAGCAACCAGGTTATCTGCGGACGAGAGCTCGTCCAGGTCAAACAGCAAGCAAGCATGCTGTGAGGCAGCAAGCATGCTGTGGTCAATTGATCTGATGTTACGACCTGTGATAGTTGTTTTCTCTGAGGAGGGAGGAGGAGTGATCATATGAAAATGGCATTCAATGAGCTTATGGTCCGAGACACCAGAGAGGGAACCAGAGACAGAGATGCCATTCAGACCAGAAGAGCAGAGCAGATCCAATGTGTGACCATGAGTGTGAGTGGGAAAGTCAACATGCTGTGTCAAACTAAAACAGTCCAATAAAGAGTTAAACTCTGAGGTGTAAGAACAATTAGTACAGTGAGTTCATTGAATTCAGACAGAAAATTTGCAGGTGGTTTTGGGGGGTGGTAGATTAGCAATAGTAAAAGTGGTAGGGTAGAAACAACCTTCACAGCAATATATTCAAAAGATGTCACTTCAAATGGCCTAAGTTCTTTAATATTCAGATCTGAGCGGTACACTACAGCCAACCCACCCCCTCTCCCTACAGATCTGGGTTTGGATAAGTAGCAGTATCCAGAGGGGGTCAGCAGGTTTAAATGAATGCAGTCCCCGGGTTGTTGCCAGGTCTCTGAGAGACAAAACAGGTCACATTTTTTGTCAATGATGAGATAGTTCTGCACCAGATTTTATGGTAGAGCCAATCAGGACACAGGGCGGGAGTTTCATAGATGTGACGTAGCGTAGAAGCGACTGTGAGACTGTTCTCAGCGTCACGGGTTGGCTTCGATGTGAGTGGTTGAAGTAGCACGTCAATAGATGACAGACAAGTGGCTTATCCAATCATACGCAAGGGCGTAGGTTTGGTCTCAGCTTTGGTGGGGACACCACTACCCCCCCCCAGACTCTTTCACCAGCCATTATAGATATATAAAATGATTAAAATGTTCTACTGTCTAACTTGATCTAACTATACTGTGTAGCCTACATAATCTGATTTTAATATGTACAGATATGTATGCTATATTTAACATTTAACATTTATTTTCTATTTGGTCTGTTATAAGATCATGCATTGACCCATTTAAGCACAGCTCAGTTTTAAGAAACTTAAATACATGCATGCAGGCGCGTAGCAAGCGTGGGGGATGTGGGTGTTATAACGTACGCACTTTTGCTGGAACACGATTCTATCCCCCACACTTTTTGTCAGATTAAAATGAAAGTAAAATATGGAAATAAACGCTCCCGTAAAGAGTTGGAACCGTATAACGCACACACAGGGAGACACATAGGTCTGTTGATTTGATTGAACGGTCATCCAGCCAATCACATCAAGTTAGCCAGTGAAGAACCAGAGCCGCTCTGATCAAATTCAAAGTGTGCGTCTTTCAAGGCTGCGTGCTGCTCCTTGGGTCTGCATTATAACGTCTGCAGTGAGCAGATTTCAGGTAGAATTAAAATTATAATTGTTACCGCATTATGGTAATTTAGTAAACCAAAATTCACTGTCTGACTGACAGTTTTTGTCACAATGTAGAAATGCAGGGAGTCAAAGTGAAAGCGGGGGTGCGTGTCATCAACTAGGTTATACATAGCCCAGTCAGCACACATACGTCTCCAGGACCTTGAAAAAGATCTGAACAGCTTACATTGCGTTCCATTTAGAACGTCTTATTTAATCTGATCTTACAAATGTCGGCGGCATTTCACTGTCAATGTGTCGTAGTGCTACATCTAGGCCTACTGGAGATCTTAATGTGTTAAATACAATCACGTTCCATTTAGAACATCTTATTTTCATCTTACAAACAGCGTGGTCAAGACACATTTGAGTTCTACATCTGAGAACTAAGATTTCCATCATGTAGAACTCAAATAGAACGCTAGTGTGCAATGTGTGCGTCCCTGCAGTAAGTGAAACTGGAGGTAATGTGGGCTAGAAGCAACAATAGTTTAAACAACAACGTGGCTTCCTGTAACTTTCAATGGAAAAAGCATAAACTGCTAATCATAATCTTTAAATTGACATTAATTAAGCTGTGTGGTCAAGACACATTTGAGTTCTACATCTGAGAACTAAGATTTCCATCATGTAGAACTCAAATAGAACGCTGTGTGCAATGTGTGCGTCCCTGCAGCAAGTGAAACTGTAGATAACGTGGGCTAGAAGCAACAATAGTTTAAACAACAACGTGGCTTCCTGTAACTTTCAATGGAAAAAGCATAAACTGCTAATCATAATCTTTAAATTAACATTAATTAAGCTGGCTATATGCAACACAATTTATTTATATTCCCTTTGCATATGTTTGGGTAGACTTCAAACGTTTTTGAATTTGAGCTTACAGTTCTGTCACTATTCTGTGTCCTTTACATTTATTTAATAGGTATTAGTGATACCTCGAAATGAGGCTGCTGTCTGTTAGGCAATTTATTGTAGCTTGCTAACCCATATGTACAAAACATAATTTCTGAAATGATTTCTTGATTTATAACATGAGATATGTCTCCATGTAGGGTAGTGTCAAATAGTGAAGTGATAGCAGGTAGATCATGTAGGCCTACATGTTACATGAGCCACACATGAGAGGCGCTGCTTCTTCTGTCCCTTCCAAACTGCATTAAAACGGTGTGTTTAGCAATCAGAATTTCACATTTTTTTCGGGGGAGAAACTCCCGGACACCAATATAGTCCGCACCCCTCTCAGAAAATACTTACAACGTCCCTGTAGGTAAGGGAGTTATTAATAATTTGTCCAGATTGTTTCATTTGACTATCCCACAACCCCCACACTTTTAAAAAGCTTGATACGCCCCTGCATGCATGCTTAGCATTTTGTGAAAAGAAATCATTAAGGCTACAATGAACCGTGAGCTGCCAGTATATTCTCTGATTCTGATATTTACAGATATCTAGGCGATGTAAGCACAGCTCAGTTTTAAGAAATGCTTAAAGCCGAAAGACCATGTTGAATTTTGCTACAATTTATTTCAAAACCGGATTACTCTGGAACAGTTAACTATACACGGAAATGCATTACACCTTTGTGTTCGGTAAGGTCTGCTGTTTATTCTGATATATGGTTTGTCATGTGTTGCGTGAAGAGTGTAGGCCTACGAGATTCCACCGAGACGAATGGATGTGGAGATGTGCGCAGAGAATAATTGTTAAATCACTTGAAGTTATTTTTCTCGCGAACTGTTTATCACAGCAAATAGTGGCTAGCTAGCACCGTTTAAAAGCTGAGAAAAGGCTCTTTCATGTGACACATGTGTGATGAGTAGCCTACTTCTCAAGGAGTTCAACAGAGAAGAATGGGTGAATTTGGACGCACTCCATATGCCTTGTAGTGAAGTGAAGCTGAAGCGCGGAGACTGCGGCTCACTGGTAGTTATTATAGGTAACTTCAAATCAGCGCGATTTACCCTTATAGGCTACTGCACATTACAAGATCTGTACGAGATGATCCGCAGCACTGAAGTGAGAAATTATTTACCTAACTCTTTGTGTAGCGCATGTGAGCGCTTCCCCCCCATTTCGACCTGAATATTGGTGGGGACATTTCAGTCGTAATTTGACATTGGTGTGGACACGTCCTTCGGTCCCCACGCAAATCTACGCACCTGATCATATGCAAGGATTTTTGATAAGGCCCAGCCTTCTGAAACACCATTCCAATGGATCGGTTCCAGATGGATGAGTGGAGCTAGGCGGAGCGAAATTCATCTGGCGAAAGTCAGGTTAGGTGTAAACAGGCTCCATTGCCAAGTTACAAAAAGCACACAGGCACAACAGCATGAGGCGAGCTGAGAGGACTTTAATCCACCGAGGTGAAGTTAGTTTGATATTTGATATTCGGATATTCGACAGATATTCAAAAAAAAAAATATGCGGCCGGTTTCACCCCGTGTTTGCAGACAATGTACAAACAGATGACCTGTCTACTTGCTCCCAGCCGACCATAGGGACCGTCTAAAAAGTACATTCTGAATTACCTTCATAGTCTTTTTTGTCAATAGCTTTGACATCATGTGACCTAGTGACTCCAAACCAATTCAAAATAGTTATCCTATATGGGACTCATCAGACACACCTCTTTTTATAGTCACTGTATGCACACTGTATTTTATATGAATATTTTAAAGAAAATACATTATTTCATATAAGAAACAGTCTCCTTTTTTCAATACCTCCCAGGTCATGTGACCTAGTGACTCCAAACCAATGCAGAATTGTTATCCTATATGGGACTCATCAGACACACCTCTTTTTATAGTCACTGTATGCACACTGTATTTTATATGAATATTTTAAAGAAAATACATTATTTCATATAAGAAACAGTCTCCTTTTTTTCAATACCTCCCAGGTCATGTGACCTAGTGACTCCAAACCAATGCAGAATAATTATCCTATATAGGACTCATCAGACACACCTCTTTTTATAGTCACTGTATGCACACTGTATTTTATATGAATATTTTAAAGAAAATACATTATTTCATATAAGAAACAGTCTCCTTTTTTTCAATACCTCCCAGGTCATGTGACCTAGTGACTCCAAACCAATGTAGAATTGTTATCCTATATGGGACTCATCGGGCACACCTCTTTTTATGATCACTGTATGCACACTGTTTTTTACATTAATATTTTAAAGAAAATACATTATTTCATATAAGAAACAGTCTCCTTTTTTTCAATACCTCCCAAGCCATGTGACCTAGTGGCTCCAAACCAATGCAGAATAGTTATCCTATATGGGACTCATCAGACACACCTCTTTTTATAGTCACTGTATGCACACTGTATTTTATATGAATATTTTGTAAAAAAAATACATTATTTTTTATATGAATGGTCCTCTTTTTTCAATACCTCCCAAGTCATGTGACCTAGTGACTCCAAACCAATGCAGAATAGTTATCCTATATGGGACTCATCAGACACACCTCTTTTTATAGTCATTGTATGCACACTGTATTCTATATGAATATTTTGTAAAAAAAAACACATTATTTCCTATATGAATGGTCCTCTTTTTTCAATACCTCCCAAGTCATGTGACCTAGTGGCTCCAAACCAATGCAGAATAGTTATCCTATATGGGACTCATCAGACACACCTCTTTTTATGGTCACTGTATGCACACTGTATTTTATATGAATATTTTGTAAAAAAAATACATTATTTCCTATATGAATGGTCCTCTTTTTTCAATACCTCCCAAGTCATGTGACCTAGTGACTCCAAACCAATGCATAATAGTTATCCTATATAGGACTCATCGGGCACACCTCTTTTTATAGTCACTGTATGCACACTGTATTTTATATTAATATTTTAAAGAAAATACATTATTTCATATAAGAAACAGTCTCCTTTTTTTCAATACCTCCCAGGTCATGTGACCTAGTGACTCCAAACCAATGCAGAATAATTATCCTATATAGGACTCATCAGACACACCTCTTTTTATGGTCACTGTATGCACACTGTATTTTATATGAATATTTTGTAAAAAAATACATTATTTCCTATATGAATGGTCCTCTTTTTTCAATACCTCCCAAGTCATTTGACCTAGTGACTCCAAACCAATGCAGAATAGTTATCCTATATGGAACTCATCGGGCACACCTCTTTTTATGGTCACTGTATGCCCACTGTATTTTATATGAATATTTTGTAAAAAAAAACACATTATTTCCTATATGAATGGTCCTCTTTTTTCAATACCTCCCAAGTCATGTGACCTAGTGACTCCAAACCAATGCAACATAGTTATCCTATATGGGACTCATCGGGCACACCTCTTTTTATGGTCACTGTATGCACACTGTATTTTATATTAATATTTTAAAGAAAATACATTATTTCATATAAGAAACAGTCTCCTTTTTTTCAATACCTCCCAGGTCATGTGACCTAGTGACTCCAAACCAATGCAGAATAATTATCCTATATAGGACTCATCAGACACACCTCTTTTTATAGTCACTGTATGCACACTGTATTTTATATGAATATTTTAAAGAAAATACATTATTTCATATAAGAAACAGTCTCCTTTTTTCAATACCTCCCAGGTCATGTGACCTAGTGACTCCAAACCAATGCAGAATTGTTATCCTATATGGGACTCATCGGGCACACCTCTTTTTATGATCACTGTATGCACACTGTTTTTTACATTAATATTTTAAAGAAAATACATTATTTCATATAAGAAACAGTCTCCTTTTTTTCAATACCTCCCAAGCCATGTGACCTAGTGGCTCCAAACCAATGCAGAATAGTTATCCTATATGGGACTCATCAGACACACCTCTTTTTATAGTCACTGTATGCACACTGTATTTTATATGAATATTTTGTAAAAAAATACATTATTTTTTATATGAATGGTCCTCTTTTTTCAATACCTCCCAAGTCATGTGACCTAGTGGCTCCAAACCAATGCAGAATAGTTATCCTATATGGGACTCATCAGACACACCTCTTTTTATGGTCACTGTATGCACACTGTATTTTATATGAATATTTTGTAAAAAAATACATTATTTCCTATATGAATGGTCCTCTTTTTTCAATACCTCCCAAGTCATGTGACCTAGTGACTCCAAACCAATGTATAATTGTTATCCTATATGGGACTCATCGGGCACACCTCTTTTTATGATCACTGTATGCACACTGTTTTTTACATTAATATTTTAAAGAAAATACATTATTTCATATAAGAAACAGTCTCCTTTTTTTCAATACCTCCCAAGCCATGTGACCTAGTGGCTCCAAACCAATGCAGAATAGTTATCCTATATGGGACTCATCAGACACACCTCTTTTTATAGTCACTGTATGCACACTGTATTTTATATGAATATTTTGTAAAAAAATACATTATTTTTTATATGAATGGTCCTCTTTTTTCAATACCTCCCAAGTCATGTGACCTAGTGACTCCAAACCAATGCAGAATAGTTATCCTATATGGGACTCATCAGACACACCTCTTTTTATAGTCATTGTATGCACACTGTATTCTATATGAATATTTTGTAAAAAAAAACACATTATTTCCTATATGAATGGTCCTCTTTTTTCAATACCTCCCAAGTCATGTGACCTAGTGGCTCCAAACCAATGCAGAATAGTTATCCTATATGGGACTCATCAGACACACCTCTTTTTATGGTCACTGTATGCACACTGTATTTTATATGAATATTTTGTAAAAAAATACATTATTTCCTATATGAATGGTCCTCTTTTTTCAATACCTCCCAAGTCATGTGACCTAGTGACTCCAAACCAATGCATAATAGTTATCCTATATAGGACTCATCGGGCACACCTCTTTTTATAGTCACTGTATGCACACTGTATTTTATATTAATATTTTAAAGAAAATACATTATTTCATATAAGAAACAGTCTCCTTTTTTTCAATACCTCCCAGGTCATGTGACCTAGTGACTCCAAACCAATGCAGAATAATTATCCTATATAGGACTCATCAGACACACCTCTTTTTATAGTCACTGTATGCACACTGTATTTTATATGAATATTTTAAAGAAAATACATTATTTCATATAAGAAACAGTCTCCTTTTTTTCAATACCTCCCAGGTCATGTGACCTAGTGACTCCAAACCAATGCAGAATTGTTATCCTATATGGGACTCATCGGGCACACCTCTTTTTATGATCACTGTATGCACACTGTTTTTTACATTAATATTTTAAAGAAAATACATTATTTCATATAAGAAACAGTCTCCTTTTTTTCAATACCTCCCAAGCCATGTGACCTAGTGGCTCCAAACCAATGCAGAATAGTTATCCTATATGGGACTCATCAGACACACCTCTTTTTATAGTCACTGTATGCACACTGTATTTTATATGAATATTTTGTAAAAAAATACATTATTTTTTATATGAATGGTCCTCTTTTTTCAATACCTCCCAAGTCATGTGACCTAGTGGCTCCAAACCAATGCAGAATAGTTATCCTATATGGGACTCATCAGACACACCTCTTTTTATGGTCACTGTATGCACACTGTATTTTATATGAATATTTTGTAAAAAAAATACATTATTTCCTATATGAATGGTCCTCTTTTTTCAATACCTCCCAAGTCATGTGACCTAGTGACTCCAAACCAATGCATAATAGTTATCCTATATAGGACTCATCGGGCACACCTCTTTTTATAGTCACTGTATGCACACTGTATTTTATATGAATATTTTAAAGAAAATACATTATTTCATATAAGAAACAGTCTCCTTTTTTTCAATACCTCCCAGGTCATGTGACCTAGTGACTCCAAACCAATGCAGAATAATTATCCTATATAGGACTCATCAGACACACCTCTTTTTATAGTCACTGTATGCACACTGTATTTTATATGAATATTTTAAAGAAAATACATTATTTCATATAAGAAACAGTCTCCTTTTTTTCAATACCTCCCAAGCCATGTGACCTAGTGGCTCCAAACCAATGCAGAATAGTTACCCTATATGGGACTAATCAGACACACCTCTTCCTATAACCATTGAAAGCACACTATTTTATATTAATATTTTAAAGAAAATACATCGTTTCCTATAAGGAATGGTCTCCTTTTTCAATACCCCCCCCCCCCCCGCAAGGGAAGTGATGTAGACTATGGAAACTGTGTTTCTCTCAATACCTTCCATATAACAGTAGATGCCAAATCATTTTTCATATTGAGGTGTGTCTGATAAGTACCCCATAGCAGAACAGTTCTGTATTGATCTGTGTTGTCTAGGACCCCTTATATGGCAGCTATTGAGCAAAAAGCTGTTTTCCATAGGAAATAAATATGATTCTTTAAAAAAATTAAATATAATAGTTTATGCAAAATATTATTTCACATTGACATGTGTCTGATTATTATCACATAGCAGAACAGTTCTATGTTGATCTGTGATGTCTAGCGAGAAAAAAGCTTGCAAGGTATTGAAAAATGGAGACCATTCATGATGGCAAATAATGTATTTTCTTAAAAATATTCATATAAAATATAGTGTGCATACAGTGACTATAAGAAGAGGTGTGTCTTATTAGTCCCACATAGGATAACTATTCTGCATTGGTTTGGAGTCCCTAGGTCACATGGCTTGGGAGGTATTGAAAAAAAGGAGTCTGTTTCTTATATAAAATAATGTATTTTATTGAAAAAAATTCATATAAAATACAGTGTGCATACAGTGACTATAAAAAGAGGTGTGCCCGATGAGTCCCATATAGGATAACTATTCTGCATTGGTTTGGAGTCACTAGGTCACATGACTTGGGAGGTATTGAAAAAAGAGGACCATTCATATAGGAAATAATGTATTTTTTTTACAAAATATTCATATAAAATACAGTGTGCATACAGTGACCATAAAAAGAGGTGTGCCCGATGAGTCCCATATAGGATAACTATTTTGCATTGGTTTGGAGTCACTAGGTCACATGACTTGGGAGGTATTGAAAAAAGAGGACCATTCACATAGGAAATAATGTGTTTTTTTTTACAAAATATTCATATAGAATACAGTGTGCATACAATGACCATAAAAAGAGGTGTGTCTGATGAGTCCCATTTAGGATAACTATTCTGCATTGGTTTGGAGTCACTAGGTCACATGACTTGGGAGGTATTGAAAAAAAAGAGACTGTTTCTTATATGAAATAATGTATTTTCTTTAAAATATTCATATAAAATACAGTGTGCATACAGTGACTATAAAAAGAGGTGTGCCCGATGAGTCCTATATAGGATAACTATTCTGCATTGGTTTGGAGTCACTAGGTCACATGACTTGGGAGGTATTGAAAAAAGAGGACCATTCATATAGGAAATAATGTATTTTTTTACAAAATATTCATATAAAATACAGTGTGCATACAGTGACCATAAAAAAGAGGTGTGTCTGATGAGTCCCATATAGGATAACTATTCTGCATTGGTTTGGAGTCACTAGATCACATGGCTTGGGAGGTATTGAAAAAAAGGAGACTGTTTCTTATATGAAATAATGTATTTTCTTTAAAATATTAATGTAAAATACAGTGTGCATACAGTGACCATAAAAAGAGGTGTGCCCGATGAGTCCCATATAGGATAACTATTCTGCATTGGTTTGGAGTCACTAGGTCGCATGGCTTGGGAGGTATTGAAAAAAAGGAGACTGTTTCTTATGGTAAATAATGTATTTTCTTTAAAATATTCATATAAAATACAGTGTGCATACAGTGACTATAAAAAGAGGTGTGCCCGATGAGTCCTATATAGGATAACTATTCTGCATTGGTTTGGAGTCCCTAGGTCACATTACCTGGGAGGTATTGAAAAAAAGGAGACTGTTTCTGATATGAAATAATGTATTTTCTTTAAAATATTAATATAAAATACAGTGTGCATACAGTGACCATAAAAAGAGGTGTGCCCAATGAGTCCTATATAGGATAACTATTCTGCATTGGTTTGGAGTCACTAGGTCACATGACTTGGGAGGTATTGAAAAAAGAGGACCATTCATATAGGAAATAATGTATTTTTTTTACAAAATATTCATATAAAATACAGTGTGCATACAGTGACCATAAAAAGAGGTGTGTCTGATGAGTCCCATATAGGATAACTATTCTGCATTGGTTTGGAGTCACTAGATCACATGGCTTGGGAGGTATTGAAAAAAAGGAGACTGTTTCTTATATGAAATAATGTATTTTCTTTAAAATATTAATGTAAAATACAGTGTGCATACAGTGACCATAAAAAGAGGTGTGCCCGATGAGTCCCATATAGGATAACTATTCTGCATTGGTTTGGAGTCACTAGGTCGCATGGCTTGGGAGGTATTGAAAAAAAGGAGACTGTTTCTTATGGTAAATAATGTATTTTCTTTAAAATATTCATATAAAATACAGTGTGCATACAGTGACTATAAAAAGAGGTGTGCCCGATGAGTCCTATATAGGATAACTATTCTGCATTGGTTTGGAGTCACTAGGTCACATGACTTGGGAGGTATTGAAAAAAGAGGACCATTCATATAGGAAATAATGCATTTTTTTACAAAATATTCATATAAAATACAGTGTGCATACAGTGACCATAAAAAGAGGTGTGTCTTATGAGTCCCATATAGGATAACTATTCTGCATTGGTTTGGAGTCACTAGATCACATGGCTTGGGAGGTATTGAAAAAAAGGAGACTGTTTCTTATATGAAATAATGTATTTTCTTTAAAATATTAATGTAAAATACAGTGTGCATACAGTGACCATAAAAAGAGGTGTGCCCGATGAGTCCCATATAGGATAACTATTCTGCATTGGTTTGGAGTCACTAGGTCGCATGGCTTGGGAGGTATTGAAAAAAAGGAGACTGTTTCTTATGGTAAATAATGTATTTTCTTTAAAATATTAATATAAAATACAGTGTGCATACAGTGACTATAAAAAGAGGTGTGCCCGGTGAGTCCTATATAGGATAACTATTCTGCATTGGTTTGGAGTCACTAGTTCACATGACTTGGGAGGTATTGAAAAAAGAGGACCATTCATATAGGATATAATGTATTTTTTTTTACAAAATATTCATATAAAATACAGTGTGCATACAGTGACTATAAAAAGAGGTGTGCCCGATGAGTCCTATATAGGATAACTATTCTGCATTGGTTTGGAGTCACTAGTTCACATGACTTGGGAGGTATTGAAAAAAGAGGACCATTCATATAGGATATAATGTATTTTTTTTACAAAATATTCATATAAAATACAGTGTGCATACAGTGACTATAAAAAGAGGTGTGTCTGATGAGTCCCATATAGGATAAATATTCTGCATTGGTTTGGAGTCACTAGGTCACATGATGTCAAAGCTATTGACAAAAAAGACTATGAAGGTAATTCAGAAGGTACTTTTTAGACGGTCCCTAAGGTCGGCTGGGAGCAAGTAGACAGGTCATCTGTATGTACATTGTCTGCAAACACGGGGTGAAACCGGCCGCATACATTTTTTTTTTGAAAATCTTTCGAATATCCGAATATCAAATATCAAACTAACTTCACCTCGGTCTTTAATCCAGCTGCCAGCGGAGAACATGATATCGACACAGTGAAGTTGTCACAAGCGACACAGCAACACCACGCTACTACATGTTAGCCAACCAGGCTCACAACACAACCCAGTCCGCAATGTAATCAGCGCAGTTTAGTACGCCAACCATTGAACAGACTGGGGACAACAACGAGGCAAGAGGGTAGAGACACACTCACCACTGCAGTAGTCACTGTGAGGGGAGAGAGGAAGAGAGCTCATGCAGGGGAAGGGCAGGTGTGCCGGGCAGTGGCAAACAGAACTGGAGGAGCAAATTTGTAGCATTAATCCATGGACAACAGCAAAGCAACAATGCTCCAGCGACAGGGCAGGAAGGTTCAGCCTTCCGTTGGCCGTGACGCCCCTTTAAAAAGGTTTACAGGCCACGGTGGCCTTGGTGCCCCCTTCTTTAAATATTCTGCTTTGCGTCCTACTAATAGCGATATATATTTAGCCTATGGCCTGTCAAAATAATCTTAGCATTCACAGCACAAATTACGCAGTGAAGAAAGTGACAGCGCAAGAAAGAAAGTGCGTCCAAATTAACCCATTCTTCTCAGTTGAACTACTCGCGAAGTAGCCTACTCATCACACAGACATCACAAGTATCACATGAAAGAGCTTTTTCTCAGCTTTTAAACGATGTTAGCCGCTAATCGCTAAACCGTTCGCGAAAAAAGTAAATAATATCATTCAATTTAATCATAAATTCTACTGAAAGTTTTTGAAGGTCTCGGTGGAATACTTCACGAACCCTTCGTTTAACATATGACAAACCATATATCAGAATATACAGCAGACCTTACCGAACAGAAAGGTGTAAAGCAGTCCCCTGTACAGTTAGCCGTTCCAGACTAATCCCGTTTTGAATTTGCAGTAAATTTTTAACATACATGGATGTCTCCAAATTTGGGATTTAAGTTTTACACTGTGTTTAAATTCTTCCACATTATTTAATAACAGGCCAAATACAAAATAAATATTACAAATGTCGCCTAGATATCGGTAAATCAGAGGACAGCTGACTATAAGAGTTTGTGAAAGTAGCCTTAATGATCACAAAATGCTAAGCATGCATCTAGGCTATTTGAGTTTCTTAAAGCTGAGCTGTGCTTAAATTGTTCAATACATGATTTCATAACAGGCCAAATATAAAATAAATGTTAAATATAGCCTAGATATCTGAAAATATTAGATAATCAGATGATTTACAGTTATATGTAATATGTCATGTTTTATGTTTTTGTAATGTTTCATACAGTGATGCAGGTCTACTGCAGTGAATACAACTGATCATTTTTATAGCATACTACTGTATAGTTAACTTTGGCCTTGGTGCCCTGACATGTGGCCTTTGTGCCCCTCACCAAATATGCCCAACTGAAGGCCAAGTGGCCTTGTCCCTAAAATGGTGAAATTCCAAGCCTGTTCAGCAGACACCGGGAGGAGAAGCGGTAATCCACTAGATTTGGGGGTAGATAGACACAGAGAAAGAAGGAGTCCAGCGATAGCAAGGAAGACACCCGGTGAGCAGTGGCAACCGGAAATGACACCTATGTGACAGGAAACTGAAGTAAAAAGCCCCGACACTGTCTATCCTGTACTTAGATTACAGTTAGTGAGCAACCTGAGGACTACCTCTGAATGACAAATGCACTTTCCAACAGTGAAACTCCATTATTTAATGCATGATCAGGGACCAGCAGCAACACCTTCACGGCCGACCTGTGGACCATAGGCCACTTGTTGTGAACCCTGAACTAATGAACATAGACCACTTGTTGAGAACCCTGAACTAATGACCATAGACCACTTGTTGAGAATCCTGAACTAATGACCATAGACCACTTGTTGAGAACCCTGAACTAATGACCATAGACCACTTGTTGAGAACCCTGAACTAATGACCATAGACCACTTGTTGAGAACCCTGAACTAATGACCATAGACCACTTGTTGTGAACCCTGAACTAATGACTGTTTGTTGTACTACTTCCTTTGGTTACTGACAGTGATAATAGGCCTTAATGATATTTAACTTGTTAAAATTTGATTTACTTCATACGTTTTCCCGATATACAGAATTAATAGACCCCCTGTCAGACAATCAGAAAATAGTCTTTCTTGTCTCCTGGGGATAATCAGCTCCCTGTCCTTTTGCTCGCTTCCCTGTCTTTCTGTTAATCTCCCAGTCTGGAATCTGAACAGTTACAAACAAACAGGAAACTATTTGCAAAGGTTCCTAAACATTCTACTATGTTTGCGAATATGAATGCGCCTCTAATTTGCATTATTGCATGCTGCAAAGAGATACATCTATTACAATACACATTTGAAAATAGGCCACTACACTCGGTATGGAGACAACATCTAAATGTGCAACACTGGGGTTTCTTTCCAAACATACCTAAGTATTGCCAGTTTACAGACAGGATCCTCCAGTCTAGCAGATAACAGCTTCAGTCCTGATTCTCCAGGATGATTGTAGCTCAAATTCAGCTCTTTTAGGTGGGAAGATATTGAAGTCAGAGCTGAAGCCAGAAAACCACAACCCTTCTCTGAGATGAGACAATCAGAAAGCCTGTGAGAGAGAGAGAGAGAGAGAGAGAGAGAGAGAAAGAAAGAAAGAGAGAGAGAGAGAGAGAGAGAGAGAGCAATAGAGAGATTGTCCTTTTCATTGCTCTTTCCTGCATACAACTCGTGACATTGTTTGAATCTAAAGTAATTTCTATATAAAACAGATCGGTCTGGTAAAACTATGTATTAATTTCTGATTGGACAAGAGACATTCCTTGAGTGGCAATATCTCAGGACATCCCTATTCAAACACTCTGCTTTTTGCTCTTTGTAAATAAATATATTAGAAGCAATTTGGCATCTTTCAAATCGACTAGTGGGTAGTAAAACTGTTGCATGAAAGCAATATGGCATGAGTCAGAGTGGAGTTGGAAGCAGATATTGCCATGGCTGTGATTACCTGCAGCATGAGGCTGAATAAAAGCCATGGTGATATGTGCTACCAACCCCACTCTCACTTGTGCCATATTGCTTCATTATAAACTTATGACACAGATTTGATCAGTTCACACATTTTAAAACTCACAGAACAGTTCAAAAGTAGAATGACACCTGCATAATGATGCAAACCAAATATCACAATAAACAGCAAACCATACCGAAAACAAGGATATAAAGCATGCTTCTGTGCAATAAGTGGTTCCTGAGTAATCCGGTTTTGAAATTGCAACACATTTCTAGTCTCTGGGGCGAAATTATGATGTATTCTAATGTAAACTATTTGTCAGTACATACATTTCTGTAAATTGCTTAGCCATAGATTATCCCACTATCATGGTTCTGATATTACCAGGTTCCAGCCAATCCCCCTTATACAGATAAATTAATATATTTCTATTGGCATGCTTCCTAGTGACATTAATGCAAAAATATGACAAATCAAATAATGAGACACAAATATTTTTTTCTTGATATAAAGCCTGACATTCACATCATATGTTTCCAGATATGGGTACATCCTGAAAAAGGAAGAGCATGTAGGCTATAGGCTAGATGGCCATTACAATGACCAATATCTTACTTAAATGAAGTAGCTGAATAACACAGGTGACCACTTCTGCATGAAATACATTTTTGACCATTTCTGAACTGTGAAATGTAGCATATATGTTTTGTGGTTGCAAACTTATTGCAATATCACCATAACTATTCCACCTGTGTGTGCACGGTTACAATTTTTTGTATGTTGATCTTAAGGGGCCATGTCAACCCATTCCATAAACACTCATTTAATATATAGCACCACCTAGTTAAAAACAAAAGAGTAAAAATGAGGTGTTTTAATCACAATATCTCTGGCTGACATGGTAAAAAACTACACAAAATTTAAAGTGTAGGATCATTATGACACCCTCCGAATGCATGCCAAGTTTTGTGGACTTTCGTTCATGGGCGGCCACACAATAAATTAATTTATGTGTACATAAGTGACCGTACACCAACAGAGTTTTCTGTGAATATCTTGAGAACCGTAGGGCCTAGGATGACCAATTTTTTTGCGTATGTTTGCATCCAGGGGTCATGTTAACCCATTCCATATGCACACATGTGCATAAACAGATACACACGCACACACATACATTCACAGTAATCATACGTATGACACATACTCACACAGTAGACATATGTATGCATGCATGCACATGCATGCACACACACACACACATAAACATAAACATGTACACGCACACATGCACACAATTCAAGAATTTCTCCGAATTATGAATAGGCAAGATGGGGGTGGGGTTGTATAAAATGTATTTTACATGTGAAATCTATGAACTAATCATGTTTTGGTACTTTTTGTCTAGTAGATACCAGTGAGAATTGAGTGTGGATAGGTTAGAATCATACATGCCTTTCAGCGTGACTTATTTTTGTGGAAAAAATGTGCTGTACTGGGCGGCGGTCATATTTTGTAGTACAGTTGTACATCTAGTTTAAGTTTGATTTAGTGGATATAAAGAGTCACCATGGCTCTATACTTTTCAAATAGCTTATTTAAAACATGACCATACAAAACCTACTCTCTCTCTCTTTCTCTCTCTCGCTATCTATCTATCTCTCTCTCGGAGATAGGATTATTTGTTATAACCACTGCTAGCATAGCTATTATTGCGATCATGTGTAAGTTGTCAAAGTTTTTATCTTCCTGAATTTTTGGTCAACGATTCTGAGACGGCAAAACACCAGGGCTCATGAAACTTGGTGGGCATCTAGCCCCATTAGCTATTTATGGAAGATTTGCTCTGCACTGGGCACTTTAATCGCGCAACTTCAAACAGTGCATCGGAATTTTGATAATATTTGAAGGAATCTGCTTGCATGCGAAACCGTATGGAACAGGGATTCGACTGAACCTTCCTTTCTAAAACCTGTTTGTGACTAGATAGATAGATAGATAGATACTTTATTGATCCCCAAGGGAAAATTCAAGACTAGCAGAGTATAGCATACATCCATCTGCACTCGGCTACTATTTGAACTCATAGGCAAAGTGGGTGTACAATAAGGCCCCTATAAGTGAATCTCATGTTGGTTTATCAAAGCCACTTTCAATTTCGAAACTATAGTGTCATCCCCTCTCGTCCCTGTTTGGGCAGGTAATCTGCAACCGATGGAAACGGTAATGAACTATGGTGTTCCAGGCGAATATCTCCCTGAAAGGAGATCTAGGAAGGCGTAGCCAGGCTAGTGTAGTAGTCCTGTGTATCTCTTAGACTACACCACTGGTGGTCAGATCTTTAAGCAGCTAAGAGGTAATAGTAACTATGTGCCATGGAAGTGTAAGGAAACGATCAGACAGGACGCATTTTTTGCAGCGAGGTGCGCCTTTTTTATGTTGTTTCATATTGGCAGTAAGCATTTTCACGCTGCTTAAATGCGCCCAGAGCGCCTTTCGTTTTTTGCACCTGCTGCGCCTCAAATTGAAAAAGGTTAAAACTCCAAGCTGAAAAGTGCCCGGGTTTATATAAAAACATAGTGCACTGTTTAATAAGCGGCAAAGTGGGTCCTGTCTGATTGCACCCTAACACTTTATATCCAATAAAACTGCAAGCATCAATGACGGGGCCAAGCAGCCCAACAGGCCATAGTAACCATGGCAACTCAATACTATTATATCAGACATGTCAAACAAGAAAAGAATCATGTGAATGTCCTGAATCAGTGTGCCAAATTTAAAAACTTTTCACCAGATAGTTCTGTGGGCTGCCATAGACTATCATAGCGGAAGAAAGATGCATAATTATCATAATAATAATGATAATAATAACAACAATAATGAAAATGATAGAAAGAAAAAGTAGAAACACTATGGGTGCCTTCGCTGCTTGGCCTTCAAAATTATTACATTATTGGCTGTCATTACATTATTGGTATTATTGTTTCCCTATCACTATAGGGTATAACTATAACAACAACAACAACAACAAGAGTTAAGTAAACAAATACAAAAAATATCTGAAAATGCCTGGCCTTACACCAACCTTAAAGTGGAAATGAAGCAGTCAAATAAAACAGATGTCTATAGCACTAGTTAAATATTTAAATATACCTTAAATACAAATTAAGTCAGAAATATGACCCGTTATTCAGAATAAAGCACAAACAAGTTGCATTAATTTCAGCTGTGTGCCGCCATCTTTGTTTTCAGAAAATGATGACATCACAAGAATGGTTGGTACAACATTCTATGCTGGTTACATAGCGGCTGTCATAGGTTCAGTTAGCTTACTGCCTCAACAAAATGGATATGGAGGAATGGGATAGACCCACCAATGAGGACAGGCATCCAATTGCCTATGCTTTTGAGCCAGTAAGAGCAGTGGGAGTTTTTGTGCCCCCAGAGCCTGACTATGGAGGAGAAATAGATGATCGAGAGAGAGAGAGGTGTATCTGAGCGCACAGAAAACAATCGGTGGTGCTTATGTGGGGTTGTGTCCCTATGTTCACTGACATGCCACACATGGAGAGTGTCTGCTGCCAGGAAATGAACCTGGGACATCTCATCCAAAATAACAGATATATAACGTCCAATCCTACGTGCCAAATGCTGTCATTAAAGCGAGACGTTGAAGGTTGCAATGCGGTCGCTGAGGGACATCCGAGCCGAAACACTGGAACGCCCAATAAACAGCAGTTAACCAACTAACACACTCTTGATAGGTTGTGCAGAGGGGGTAGGCTAGGGGACTACACTGATCGCCTGAGACTACACTGATTTTTACACCCATACTCAGTTGTTCTGCAACGTATTATCATGGTAGAAGCTGCGATACAGTACTAGCATAGCATAACATAACAAGCACATACTGTAACTAGCATAGCATTAACCCTAAAATCTTGCTACAAGCGGCACATCCGTGCATTTATTTACTTAAAGCGAACAGCAGGTTATTTTATGTTAGCTTACATAAACAAATAAAACTCAGATGCCTTACAGTCCATAAACAACGTCTACCCACAAAAACCATGCCTGTCACAATCATAGAACTAGGCTGCTGCAGAGTAGCCTACACAAGTCAGACGTACTGTAGGCTAGCGTACCCACAACAGGTTCTCACCAGGTTCGCAAGTCTCTGCAAATAGTTTCTACTACTACTTGAGTGAAACAAATGCAATCATTGATACTAATCAATCACAAAAAGAAACCTCTTACTCACACATGAGAAGTTCGCTCCCCCGAGTTTATTCACCAATTCATCAACGATGCAACTGCATTTTCAGGTCGCGGTAATCCACAAGTTGTGCGAGAACATCCAAACACATTATTGCGACTTAAGTTAAATCTAATTAAGTACTGTCTCTGATAGGCCTACAGGCTACATTACAGCGGCCCTTGTTCTTGTACAAACACAAAAACAAACATCAACAGAATTTGTGTTGGCATATTGAAATAAAGTGAATGTCCGCTAATGGATAAAACATCCAGGAACAAACGCTAACCATTCTGATGACGTAGCGCCTGCATTTTTAAAACATGGCCGCGCCCTAGTGGCGAAAGTCGTTATTGACATGTCATTTTCCAGTGAAACCACTTGAATTTCAGGTTTAATGAAAATCCATGTATCTTCAAAAATGAAAAAGCAGCCAAAAAATGGTCACAGTTCTCACTGCTTCATTTCCACTTTAATATCTGCAGTTTGCAGTGGGGACTAGACAGTCCCTTAGAAAGAAGCTGAACTCCAGAATCTGCCAGGTCATTGTGACTCAGATCCAGCTCTATCAGGGAGTTTTGTGACTGTAGAACAGCAGCCACAATTCCACAGGACTTGTCAGTGAGTTTACAATCAGCAAATCTGCAACAACATTTGACAGAATTATGTCGAACTTCAATATATTACGCAAAGTCACTATAAATCAAATTGACTAAAATGCTGAAACAATGATACAAGTGTAAAACTGTAGTTCCCTCACTATCTAACTGGTGTTGATTTTTATTATGCTGCATTTAGATTTGCTGACAGATATGTTACCTCTAAGCAACTAATACTATTATTTAAGGCGAGACACGGCAGGTGAAAACATCGTTTTTTCATGCACTGGTCAATTTAGAGGTTTTGAGCTAGTATGTTACCTTAGCATGTATTCTATCTCACTACTACAACAAAAAAGTCCGATTTACACATTTAGGTGTTTATTTCATTATATTGTGTCTACTCGCGCCTGTATATTTCTCCTAAATTCAGCAAAAGTTAGCATTCTAACCTTGCATGCACTCCCGCGACCGTGGTCCAAAACATATCATGTGTACTACAGTTGGAAAGCTCTGTTTTTCCTTTATCACGCTATGTGATCCATATATGGACACTTCCTTTGTATCAGCAACCAATCGTGAAAGTTCAAAGGCAAGTCTAGGCTGAGAACGGAATCTCGTTGGCTGTCTTTCAAGGCTGTTTTCTCAAACTGAGTTTCCTCTCACACTCTGAGCTCAAAAACTCCACTTCAGAAGCACGTACATACACCAAACTTTCTAGACGTATGCCTAACTATATGTCGAAGATTTCTACAGAGGGGTTTGTTGATATATTATTCCTAGCCTGACTTACATGACATTTTATGCCTAAAAACATGGAAAAAATCGATTTTTTTAGGGCTAGTGACATAATTTTCTAATTTACAGGATAACAAAAGTAGATATTCATAAATCCCTCTGTAAATGTTTCCCCATCTAATATCTGAACACAATGAAAACATAATTTTGAACCTGGCTGTATCCAATGCTCAGGTTTCGTGCCTTAAAATGTATGCAAATTAGCGCATATTTAATTAGATAATGCCTAATTTGCATATGTAAACATTAAATTACAGCAAACTTGTTTACATTTTTTTCTCATATTAATGTAATTAATCAACTGGGGAAGTTTCATAGTGATATCTGCTTGTTAAAAATGTTACCCTATTCACCTGTAGTGTCTCGCCTTAATTCATACACAAATTGCTGTTCTTATGTTAAATAATGCACTTAAATTATTAACCTACCTAATGTTAGGGCATATATAATATTCCGTATAGGGAACCTTTATATCTGCAGTCTGCCTGGCCTTACACCAACCTTAATGTCTGGAGTTTAGACAGTCCCTTAGAGAGAAGCTGAACTCCAGAATCTCTCAGGTCATTGTGACTCAGATCCAGCTCTATCAGGGAGTTTGGTGACAGTAGAACAGCAGCTACAATTCCACAGGACTTGTCTGAGAGTTTACAGTCAGCAAGTCTACATAACAACATGAGAAAAGATACAATATTACATATGCTGAACCTACCAAAATGATACCACTAATGGACTTTATTTTTGAACACTGGCTCACCTTAGACACACACACACACCCACACACACACTTTAAGTAACACACTGAGCACCTTGGCACTGCTGGCTCTTTAACCCTCTAACCGCCCATGTCGCAATATTGCGACAAGCGTCATTACTGAATAAAACAGACGATAGACGCGAGTACAGTGTAAAATCTCATTTGTACTCTTCACCACTAGTTGGCAGACACCCAGAGCTTCGATTCAAGCTCAACCCCTTTTTTCAAAGTTTTCAGGAAGCATGTGAAAACACGCGAGAAACACACGAAGAAGACGTGCATTTCCTCCATAACGCGGAAGCGATGCGGGCCATAGTTTTGCACAAATTGAAGCAGAAATACACCAAATGTTGGAAAAAAAATTCACGTATGATGAAGTCTCGGGTCTTTTATTCATCTATTCTGATTCTAAATGATAAAATCTGCATTTTGGAGGATATGATCGATCGTCTATTGGCAGTGATAGTCACGGAGCGTCAGTGAATGGAGGTGCGTCATTTGCGTCTTTCCGACAGTGTTCACTAAGCATACAATGCATATTTCGACCCTCTGCCCAACATAGCTGTAGGTGCCAGTGGTAATAGTGATGATAGTGTCCGTAATGGACGTGGTATTACACGCGATTACACACGAGAAACACATAAGAAGACATGCATTTCCTCCATAACACGGAAGCAATGCAGGCCATAGTTTTGCACAAATTGAAGCAGAAATACACCAAATGTTGAAGAAAAAGTTAACATGTGATGAAGTCTTGGGTCTGTTATTTACCTAGTCTGATTCTGAAGGAGAATATCTGCCTTTTGGATAATATGAGCGATCGTCTAGTCACACTGCATCTGTGAATGGAGGTGCGTCATTTGCGTCTTTCCGACAGTGTTCACTAAGCATACCACGCTTATGTCGACCCTCTGGCCAACGTAGTTGAAGGTGCCAGTGGTAAAGGTGATGATAGTGTCCGTAATGGACGTAGTAAAGACAGCAGGGGTAGTAAAAATAGGGCTCTGAAGAACTACAAAGTCACCCGCGATAGGAACTGATTTGACCAGGCTACTTTATTGTATAGTAGAATAAGGTTTGTGGTAATAGTAATAGTTTACTATTGTTGGTTTACATGTTACTGTATTCCTGTTCATTTGTTATGTCGGTGAAATGACAAAAAATGAAAGTAAAACTGCTCAAATATGTTCAACATTTAGTATTTACTGAAATGTGCATAATTCACGGTGGTTACCATCCAGTGACGTCATAATATGCAAATTAGATGAGTAAATTCACCCCCTTCATAAACTTCTGTTCATACTAAATGATTTTCACATTTACAGTAGGACTTTATCTCTGACCACTTGCAAGCCATGGCCTTTTGAAATTTTGATGTACAAATCCAATTTATTCTTTTTAACCCTTAGAACCCTAAGCTGTTTTTAGGGCATTTTCACTACCTTTATTCATAAGGATTTATTCTGGTCATTGTAAGTGCCACACACATATATTATATATTGCTTTTTTCAGGAGAGTCTAGGCTATTCAGATCTGCCATCATTTCATGTATTAATACTAGCATTGATTTTATTTTTATTTTTAAAGAATTAAAATATAAAAAGTGTATTATAAAAATTATTATATTTCGACATGTATCTCACCACAGCAAGCTCACAGCTCTACATGCATTTCATGTGTGTGTAGGGCAGACTGTCCTGAATCGGGCAATATAATTGCCATGTTGGAGGGATACTCTGGGGCTGAGCAATTTACAGAAATATTTGCTGTGTGATTTACGGAAATAAATGCCATTTTTTATTTAGTGATGAAAAATGACCTTTCTGCGCTCCATATCTGTGACACGAACTGATCTGACCTGACTTGACCTGAGGTTGAGTGTTAGCCTGCGTGCCTGTGTGTATGCAGTCATAATAATTCTCAACTTTTTACTGCATTGCCATGAACAAAGTAAAGGCAAAAAAGGTGTTTATTTGTTGAACAAATTGGGATGCAATGTGAGCCTTGAATTGGATGCCATGCAGGAATTTGCTAGGATCTCAAAACCGGAATATGAACATGCTTTGCCATAGAGAAACACATGATAGCATTGGATTATAAACATGCTTTGCCACAAGAACAGACAAAAACGTGGGGTAAGTCCAGCTATATAAAAATGATTTTGCTGTCACTTCGTCTGTTTTATAACCCAGAAGGATGTACTTGGTATCAAATGATAGCTCTGAGTCACCTCTTTCATCTGACATGCGTGGCATATCTTAGCGATCACGGGTCCGCGAGTAATTCAAATGAGAGTAATGAGTGTGCAGCGTTGGTTTGTGTACATGACGTTATTATTTTGCAGTCACTTCTTCTGGTTTTATAAGCCAGAAGGGTCGATAAACATGGTACCAATGGATAGCCCTGTGCCCCCTCTTTCATCTGATATGCTTGCCATATCGATGTGATCACGGGTTCGCGAGTCATTCAAACTAGAGTAATGTGTGTGCAGGTGAACGCAGAGAAGTATAGACTGTAAATATGATGCAATTTGATTTAATTTCATGATTTTTTTTAATTTTCATACTTGATCGTACAGACAAGTGTGTAGTCTCGTTGGAAAGCCCCACTTCTGCTCTGTCGTGCAATAAAGGTTTCATCTTGCTGCGATGAACCGTTCCGGAGCAATGTAACAGAGAAGAAAGGGTGTGTTTTTTGACGCACTTTGCGTCAATCGGGTTCTAAGGGTTAAACCCTGGCGGCTAAAGGGTTAAGTGGCTAATTGCTGGCCATGCTCTCACCTGTCCCTGTACATTTATATTCCCCATTTATGCCCATGCTGGCAGAAGGGATGGACCAACACACACACACACCATTTAGGCCCATGCTGGCAGAAAGGATGGACCAACACACACACACACACACACACACACACACACACACACACACCATTTAGGCCCATGCTGGCAGAAAGGATGGACCAACTGACGTGTTGCCAGGACACCGACCGTATGGACCACAGAGCAGTAGCACAAAACCAATACGTCTTACAAGGCGAAAACGCAGAAAGGCTAGATTCAGCGCTAGCTATCAAGGTAATCTCTCTGATCTAGAAAATATGATTAGGCAAATTAGGGAAGAAACTGACCAGGAATTGAATCGTAATGTTAAACCAATTACTTTGCAACCTACTCTTGAATTAAGATCACCTGAAAACGTGGAAGTGAATGAATGTGTTGAAGCAGATGTTGAACGATGTGCAGGATTATTAAACCAGATCACCCTGACCTCAGAAATACTTGATGATTATTGAATGTGAATAAAAGAATGGATGATGAACCATAACTGCAAACAATGACTTCATAATAAATAATAAAGTGCGATGAATGAAATGTATCATTACAAGTATTTAGTAGCCTGTATCTCTCAAAACTGTGAAATGGATAAAGTGCCTTAAACTGTTCAAATGAATGTATTCAGATTGCATTGTGTGAAGAGTAGATGCCATAAGTGTTTATAACCTGTAAGAATGTAACCGATCTCTCTTGATGACTGTAAAAGTGTATGTTGCTAAATGTAATGTGTTATATGGTTATAAATGCCATTGAATGTAAACTGTTTGTGTAACATCTGGAAACTATCTGTAAACCTGAATGTGATGTATCATCTCCGAAATGTAACCCGGAGAAGGATGTGAATGCGTGTTATTTTAAATTGTTGGTTAAGATCAGTGACTTCTAGAATGTATTAGCTATTGTGAGAATATTCCCAGCTATATTCCCAGCTAACGTGAGAATATTCCCAGCCCTCGTGGGAACTTCTAGAAGTTTCTAAACTGTCGTGGGAAAATAGGATTGATTTGTCTCAGGAATGTGTGGGGGAGGTCAAGTCTACCTAGTATAAATAAGGGCTGAACTAGACGATCGGGGCTGCTTCTTCTTTTTTCTTCTACTGCTACGTGCTGTTTGCTGTTACGCTTGATAGTCAGGATTCGTTGTCCGTACTTCGTTGAGAAACCAAGTGTTGGAACTTTGTGCCAGGCTAAAGCCGCGGATCGTAACTCCGCACCACCTGTTGCCGGGATCGCACTGTTGCTCCGACAGTAAAGAGACTGCAAAACGACTATCAGCGGATTTTTCCCTTTTTTTGAGGACTTACTCTTTTTCTTATATACCTTTTTCTCCATTTGTGGATTTACTATTGTATTCTCTTCACCATTTGTGGATTACTATTTTTATTGTACTATCTTTTGTGGATTTACTCTTTTTACATTTTCTACAACTTTTTAACCTGTAAGTGGATATTACGCCGCATTTTGTTAACATCACCAAAGTGCTGAAAAGTAAAGAACTCATTTAACCTTGGCATCTCATTCTTCAAGCAGTATTTTTAGTCTTTTCTTGGTTTTTTCTACGAATTCCAGCAGGAGGGTAAGATAACTGGTTTCTTCTGTGGTTATTCATCTATTCTTTCTAAGACTTGGGTTTGTTGGACTTAGGTGCTGCTGGACGGTAACTAAATCTCCATCCTTATAAAACCTGAGCAAGAAGTAGCCTATAACCTGTGTCTCTAGATAAACTCTAGGGTCAAACATCTTCGCACGTTAGCCAACTGTTCGAGACCTAGGCGTAGTTGCTCCTTATTTCATAAACATATTAATAAATCCTCCACGGAAGCCTGATCAACTTCCAAGGGGGATATTTAAAAATAGGAGTAGTTAGGTTATATGCGCCGCAGAGGGAAGTCGTGCGACTGCACTCGACAGTAGGTCCCTGCCATCTGCAATTACTTCTAGGGAAGTATCGTAGGTTTTAACTACTTAGGCCTGGGGATACGTCTGAGAAACGGCTGACGTTGACTAGGTTCTGGGGGTTACCTGCAGGGGGCAACACATGGTGCCGAACTGCCGGGAGGACCTTTAGATGATAATATTAGATGTTGAGAAAGCAACTCTACTTATCAGTCTAATTTTAGCGTCGGAGAAGTGTTAACTCGTCGCATTAGGTGTGTTCTGATAGACACATAACGGTCCTTGGTGTTATCTCTGGAACTTATATTAGATAATATAATATACAAACAACGCGTAATACAAAACACTGTTGTGGCTGTTGTTGTAAGTTCCAAGGGGAAGTGGTTATTCCTCGACAAAAACACCTACAGAAAGTTCGTGGGTCGAGACCGTAAAAGTAAGACGGTTCCTAATATTCCGGACTATTAGGAGGATAACGGGTGTAAACCTCAGAAAGAAGTTGCACTGATATCGCAGAAACAGTTACGGAAAGTAACACATAGTCGAGATACGCGCTTGCCTGGAAAAGGAAGAGACGGAGTCTAAGTTAGATATATTGGATAAATATCTTACTTTAGGGAATAGATTCTAAACGCAATTTTTTGCTACTACGGGTTGTTCAGTAGCATACAGGCGGATACATTTCGTGTAAAGAAACACAGACATTTGAGTTTAAAGCTAAAAATCTCAAATCGTTAATTATGGATGAATACGTGGTATTGTTTGTTCCTACTGCTTATGAAGTTCTTGTGGAAGAAACAAGACGGTATTTGGAACAGGAACGGTTAGACAAGTTTTATCAAACCGCGTATGGGCTTATGCAGCAAGACCCATTGGTGTCATCAGATATCCGGCGAATTGTCGACTCCGCTCAGCCGCAGCGTACTGTGTTGGGGGTCCGAGTGCCCATGGTTGCATCAGAGGATGCCAGTAAAATTTACACGGCGTATGTTAAATGGATACAACTGCAGTCGGCCGTGGCAGAAGCGGAAAGAATAACTATTATAGCCACAGATCACTATGTTACGGAGAAATTGCGACAAACGAATCCGGCATGTTATAGGAAAAAACCCTTAGTTATTCTTAAAACTCTGGAAGGTAATGAGATAATACCTGAAGGTAGGAATAAGTGTAAAGCAGATGAAGTAGGGGAAATATTAGGTTTATTGTTACAGCTGGATGAACCGTTTAGGAGGGAGGTTTATGGAGGAAGAGGGCGAACGTCATCAGTGAGTACTGAAATTGAAGGTACTGGGTTGCGACAGACTTTAGAACAAGCACAGGCCCAGGAGCAGACTCTAATTCAACCCGTTGATATGTCCTTAACCCCCTCTCAGCCAGTTCTAGTTGAACCTATCCCCCCTAGTCCGTTTGAGTCGGCCCTGCCGCCAACGCAACAATTGGCCGCAATGAAAATAGTCCCAGCCGAAGCTGAAACTTCGGATCCCTACGCACCAGCCGCGGCAGCCCTGAAGGAGATGGGAGCTGTTGGCGGGGCTGCGCAAAGTAATGGGACGGGTAGTTTGTTAGGCGATGTACAAGCCACAAAGGCAAATGTTACAACTGAAAAGCATAGTATGCCACTGACCGGTACTCGTCCTAAGTATAGTAAGTGCATATGTTTAAAATTAGAATGTCCCTTGTGTACTCCGCGGGGACCTATGGCGATACAGCCGCCTCCTCTCGCAGTACCTTGGTGGAGTAATCAGAGAAACCCAAATTCAGATCGGTTATCAGAATCAGCTTTTATCCCTATTTCAGGGGATTCTGTTAGACCATTAAGTAGTACTCCCCTACCTATGACTCCTGACCGAACTAGCTACATTAGCTCCCCGATGTCTACGGCTTATCACCCATTGCCCTCCAGGCAGCCTCCTAATAAGATAGGCGTATCGGGGCGGGGAAGTCCCGCGTTGCGTAGTCGCTCTAGACCTAGGGTAAGCTGGGGTGATGAACAGGATGGACGGGGTTCGGGTTTGGCTTATAGTGCAGATTCAGGTTCATATGGAGCGCCTAGGGCTGTTAATTTTGATGAGGATGCGGAGGAAGCCGTTATTAGTGAAGTTGATAGATATCAAAGGGAATATCCCCCGTTAAAAGTACTTGATACTATACGTAATATGCGAAGTAAATCAGCGCAAATGTTTGATCCTACTAAAGCATGGGAGCAATTTAGAGATCCAAGATACCCAGTAACATTAGAAGCATATGGCAATAGGAAGATTTCTGTACCAAAATTAAACACGTGGACTGCGCCAGATCCTACTCCATATTTGCAGCAGGGGGTGGACGAAATGGTGCCTCGGTTAAATTACACATGGGGACACGCTGCGAGTCATGTAGGACTCCCGGAGGTTAACGTGCTATCACAAGCTCAGGGGATTACACCAAATGCAAAGCAAGCCTTTATCCAAACCGGGTATGATTATATGAAAAACGTGCTTGCGATACAGGCTAATGATGCATTGGATCAAAGACAAATTATAGCTCCCCCGGCTACTGGAACGTTGTATCCGACGTATTCCCCAAGTCGCGCATCATCTTGTCAAATTCCACCCTGGACACCACAGCCTCCACGCGTAGATCAGGAGACGAGACCTACGCCTTATTCTCTGTTTCCCACATCGCCAATACAGTCAGCTGCTAAATCTTTTCCTTCAAACAATCCCATTAAAGAAGCACAACAATTATTAAAATGTTTACCCACAAGAGAAGTGAGGGAGGATAATAGGCAATATATGAAACGGATTGTGCCATTGTTAGCTCACTATCCTAGTTCGCCTACTGCAAAGGATTTGTTGATTTCAATGATAACGGGACTCCCGCCCGCAGCAGGGTTGGGGAGTGACGAGAATTTATCCAGTTTAGCTGGCTTTAATGGTAAAGATTACGAAGAGGAGCTACTGAGTCGCGTGTATAAGCAGTTTACTTCAGGGAAAATTAGTCTGGTTGTTGCATTACGTGAAATACAAACTCAGTTGCCAACCGAAAGGCATGTTGTTTTTCTTAAAAAATTGGGGAAAATGTTACCGGGGGGTATGGAATTGGCCGCTTTATATCCAGGTATCAGCCCTGATTTATTAGCTATGAAGCTTCATGAATATGATGAGAAAACCCTGTTCTTACAGGAGAAAATAGATAAAGGAAGAGTTAATGTGCGCGGGGATGGAGAACCTGCTCGTAGCATACAGGTTTCTGTAACGCGTGATTCTAATTCTGCGATGCAGCGAGGATCAGATATGCGACCGCCCCTTAGGCCACCTTTTAGACCTAATATTAACACGTACAATTTAAGATCGATGAACCGTAGACCTAATCCCCCAGCAGGAGGGAACGGACGGTCAAGCCCAGCATGGGTGACTGCGGAGGAATGGTCTAAAATGCCGCCAGAGCGAAAACAGCGTGTTCTAGAGGCAAGGAGACAGGCAGTTTTGCCTAAACCAAGACCATAGGAAATAGGCCGGGGACTGATGGACTGCATGGAAAACATGTTATATGAAAAAAATGGACAGATGTATTATGATATAGATGGCGACCCATATTTATTTGATAGTGCGGCCGATATGTCGGTAACTTCAGAAAAGCAGCATTGCCCCTTGGCCAGACAGTTAATATACAAGGTATAACAGGACGGATCCAGAGCTTGCCATTAGTTAAAATAGCAGGAATTCCCATGGCTCAGGGTTCTGAGAATTTGATTTGCGTAAACGATTTGCAAAAACTTTATCAGGAGCGAAAGAAAGTTAGGTGGCTCAAGGAGATAGATGTGCCACAATTGATAGAGGAAAAAGTTCAAGATAGCGAGTTAACTGCTGAAAATAAGGATAAGATGAGGGCTTGTTTGTTAGGTTTATGTAAAAGATTCATTGTGTCAAATGCCAATAATCGTGTATGGGATGAGAACATGATAGATATGCATGTTTTTCTGAATGATACTATAGGACAAATTCCTCACGCCCAACAGTTGTTAGGAAGGAGTTTACTACCTGCATTAGATACTTCATTATTGGATGAGCAACCCGATAATTTCGGTCTTAACTCGTTGCAGGTTGGTGACACTGTTTGGGTCCATAATCGTGAAAACCGACCCGTCAAAGGAAAGCCTGTTGTCCCTAAGACCTTGACGAAGGATACCGTGGTCGAGATTTTGGGTAATAATACGGCGAGACTACAGCGAAAGGGAGTAGTACACACAACTCAAATAACCCCAGCAAAATGAGTGATAAGTGGTGGAGTGTTGTTGCTGTTAAAGGCTATTGTCGCATTCGTAGAGGGACACAAGATTGTATCTTGTCTACTTCATATGAAGCCCTGGATCGGGCTAAAATGCATTGCCTGCAGACTTATGGTAGTCTCCTTAGACATCAGAAATGGCAAGCAGGGAACTGCGTAAGTTGTCATAGTTTCGTATGTAATGTAACATGGTCCGGGATTGGGGCTGATAAACCGAGGAGTGTGCCAGGGAATGTTACATATTTTGGGGATATACGTGAAGCAGGGCCGTGTCAAGCTTTAGATGCAATATTTTGTAAACTTTGTAGGAAAACACGGGCATCTCGTACCTTGATAATAATAGAGAAAAGTACGCAAACCGAGAGTGGAGATTTAATCTGTGAGTGTCAGTGGGATGGTGTGAGTCTTAATACGTGTGTTAATTGCGCTGATAAGAATAGCCAGGGGCTTATAACACATGTCACCAGTTGTGATGGATATCTAATACGTAAGGCGTATGGGCTTGTTAAACCTTCTGTGCAGTATCCAGCGCATACGGGGGATCTAAGACCCGATTTATCAATGTGTAGTCAATATATAGAACAAATTCAGGGACATTTTCCAGGAATACGTGTGAGCCAGGAGGCACAGTTACCATGGCCTGGTGAGCAGCAGCAGCCGGCATTATTGCGAGTAAAAGTTAAAGATGAAATTGTAGCCCAAGCCATATTTGGGACAAAACAAATTATGGAGGGAAATCTAATAGGAAGAGATGTTGTAGAAAGAGAACTGGACTGGTTGCCTACGAATTGGCAGGGAATTGCCTTAGGAATGTTAAACGCAAAACAGATACCATGGCATTTAATTGGAGATGTACCGAAGGAGGCTGGAGATAGAGATAACAATAACCGACACCGATATTATCTAACAGAATTATCCATGTGGGGCGATGACCGTTTGCGACAATATCAAAAGACCGCTATATTAATTTGTGCACCCGAAACTATAAGACGAAACGTAGCTGGTGTGACAAGAGTTGTGACCCCGAATCACTGGGATGGATTGTTGCCAGCCCATCTCCCAAATGTCAGTAAACATGAAGGTCCGACTGGTGGAAATGGACAACCATTATTGTGTACATTGCATGCAGTATACATGGAGGATCAGGGCTTAGCATCAGTATACTTTACTGTAAGTGAAGGACTTAAACAAGCAGAGACGCAAGAGGTGACAAGTAATGAGCGAGCAGTCGTCCGAAGGAAGCATTGGACCCCGCTGGGTAGATTACGGCAGATCATTAGAAAAACATCCACTCAATAAAGATATCAGGATAACTAAAGGAAATCATCTCAAATTACCATACAAATAGAATAAATACAATGTATATGCTTTGGTTTAAGTTAAACAAGTCAACTCTGTTAAAATAGAGCGGGAAAGGAATAGTATACGAGTTCACACTTAGTTTAAACCCACCTAACCCATTAAATGACCCCTGGAGACGTTTTACAATGGGCAAAAGAATAGCAATTTAGGGTGACAGTTGTTTCTGGAAAAACTCAGAGGCTGGAAGGGAACAACAAATAGACCTACAGCATGTTAGCGCAGAATTGGTACATATGGCTGTCGCGCTTGACCGATCTTCCTGATTGAATGCTGATAGGGACAATAAAAGTGTGAAAGAATGCCATTATACATGTCAAGACTAGAGTTGAAGAAAACCTGGTTGCAAGAAATGGTTATTTTCTCACGGATGAGTTGCAGTAGTAGGTGGGAACTAAATGCGAGATTGAGCAGAAGGGGGGAAGTACTTAGGATGCCAATAACTAGTACTATATCGTAACAAACTGAAATAAAGACAATGATACTTAGTTGTAATACACTAATCTTGGACAAATTATAAATCTTTATTATCCTTGGATAAGCGTGCGCAGAGTATCGAAGAGAAGGTGCGACTAAATACTAAGCGATTTTTTGGATGGGGATTTCAAGTAAGCAACGCTAGATATCCCTTGCATTATTCATTTCCCAGTAAAGGGGACTGTAAAATAAAGAACGTGGAGTTTGATCAAGAATTAAATAAAACATTGAATTGGTTATCTGTCGAGATAGTACAAATGATGTACTGGTCTGATGAGAAGCAGGCTAGTGAATTAATAGATGTTTGCGTATGGTCGAGTCCTTTACCTTCCCCTCAGCAATTTGAACAGAATCAACGTATAGCTCAAGATTTTCATAAAATAGAAAGTTGTGTGATAAAATTGATATATGACAAATTGCATGGACAAACTGTGCTCACTCAAACCGATCGAGGAATGGGCGAGTGGGTTACAGATCTTTGCGCAGAAGAATCCGGAGAGGGAGCCACAATTACAAGAACTGCAAAATACGCTCGAGTATATAACTGTACACCATTGATGGACATGAAGAGTGCGAAATTGTATGCGCAACATGTGCCTGTTAATGGTAGAATTGGTGAAATAAAATGGAATAGGGATATCATATATGGGTTCACGAAGCAGCAAACTCATGATTATATTATTCCTTGTTTAAAAAAGGAAGATTCATACTGGGCTAAATATCTCTATGTCGCCACATATTATCAACCTAGTCTGCGAAGTTTAGAATTGTATAATAAGGATCCTACGTATGACGGATTAACTCATTTCTTTGCAGGAACCCAAACTTCATTGCATGTCTCTGTAGGAGGGGGACAAAATCCTAAGTCTTGGACTTATAAACATTTTATGATACCTCCGATGTATGTTTTAGTGCGGAATGATACGCAAATGTGGGTGGCTATAGCAGCAGGGAATTATACATTTCAACAAGCTAAACCAACCTGGGAGTATCTTTATAGAATTTGGTATAAGGTTCAATCCAGGTGGATTCTAAACACACCACCAGGAGGTCCTGGAGTACGAAATGCTTTGCCCAGCATGTGTCATAATTTGTACCGACGGTGTGGGCAAAAAGATTGGCGTCGAGTATTAAAGATTACTTTAGGATATGATAATGTGGGAACACTAGATGGTAACACAAGACGATTGCATGGGTCATATATATTTCCTCCAATTATGCCCCATCCAAAGCTAATGAACTTAATACTCAATTGGAAAAAGTTTGTATGGTGTAAAGGCAAGGCCATACATTACTATGGATGGTTAAAAAGTCCAACCTTTTCTAACATTACTTGTGAACGAGCTGATAAAGATCTAACTTGGGAGAAATATTGGACAGAGGTTGGGGAAGATTTTAAAACTATAGTACAAGCTGTAGCGGAAGGAGCGAAGAACGTATATGATAATTTCACTGGGGTCTTTACAAGCATCTGGAAAGGGATAAAATGGTTTTTAGAAGCCTGGTGGATTATAGCATTAGTTTTGGGCATAGCTTTCGTGTTAGGGATTTTAATGAAATTAAGAGGTTGTTATTTGGATATGCAACACAGATATAAGTCTCAGAAGTTAAAAATGCTACAAACTCTTAGTCAACCTGATCGGAATTCAGATAGGCCTATAGTCTGGATGACAAGTAGTCAAGCATATCGATAACTCCGCCCGCTTAAAGAAAGGCGGGGTGTGGGGTGTCTGTTAGACAGATACATTAAGGCCTAGAAGAAGTTTTTACACTCACTACGACTTTTAGTCTACCAAACTACGAAATCATGGCTCAAGATATGTTAAATTACCAGGATATCTCATCTGCTAGTTCTAACTCCTCACCTACTCCATCTATTGCATCCATCACTGAGGTGGATTCTACTACTACTCACGTAAGTTACATGATATTTACCATTATCTGGATCGGATACATGCTTGTGCAAAGTATGGATTTGACACCATATAGCATTCTGATAATCATCATTAATATGATGCGTTTAACTATAATTTTAGTACAGCAGTCACAGGACATAGTGGTGACATTTATATTTGCTATACTACCAAATAGAGTTGGATTATTTAAACCTTATGCACCATTAGGAACCTATAATGAACTTAAACAAATTCAATTGATACTGGCCATCACAGGATGGGTTGTCACCTGTATGGGAATAGTAAGACAAGTGTTGTTAATGGAAAGTTATTACCTGGCGGCCAATTATAGTCATGTCATTCAAATTACAGTTGTCCTTTTAACCTATTTAACTTGTATGATGCCTCTACAGGCCATATGGGACAGACTTACTGATTCTGAGATACGTAGGATATATAGATTGGATGTCCTGAAGTCTGTGATATATGGAGTAATAATCTTAATTTTGGAAGTATGTCACGCCGTCTGGTTTATACCAGGCTACGCTGCTGCTTTCCTCACGAGTTTGTATCTAACTGAGTTCTGTAAATGTTACCCTAGGACTTCCACATCTGGAAGCAGGGGATCGGGAGACTCCGACCCGCTCGACGATTTTATAGGGGACAAATTCTAATGATCAAAGAGTCTGCATGTTCATTTTGTGACATGGACTATTTGAACAATGCTTTTGAGACCATGGTGGGGAAAGTGTGTGTTGAATGCATGCGTGAAATGTCACTGGATCAGGTGCAATACTTTATTCAAGAGTTAAATTTGTGGGAAGTGAAGCCATTGTGTCAGTTAGTTTATGGAATGTTACCCCTACGAGGGCAATTGGCAAGCATTTTGGGGAATATCCCTGGAATCCAAATTATGAAACGAGACGAGGTGTACATAGAATCAGCAATAAGACATCCTAGGCCTTTAGTCTCTTGTTCACTGTCATGTGATTATTTTGCCTACTCGATACCTTTACAAACATTTGGAAAAGCGATCCACATATCAGAGAAAGGGGCACTGGATAAATGTTTATTTATTCCCTCATGTAGCCAGGACCATGTGATGGAGACCGATCGGATAGCCCCGACCGAGACTCCGACTTTCCCACTACAGACCCCGGAATATCGGGCAGATTGGGCCGATGTGTTGCTGGAACTAGCCTTGCCTCAGAACAGGTGTGTAGCAACGTCAGCTGTTCCCGCGCAGGTATAGCGTTATTTCTTCTGCTCCAGGCTGACCATGACCTCGGACGACAGAGTAATACCTACCTCCTGTGTGGAGCCTGCGTTTCTGCTAGACCCGAGTGCTGGGTACAGGTAGTAGCAATAACACACAGCCCAGAACCCTTGATAATGAATGGAGTGTATCCTGATAATATATTTGATTTGATCAGTTCTTCTGTCTTGCATGCATGGAATCTCTCTCCATATCGACAAATTCCAATTCTGTACAGTTATCCAGTGACCCGTGTAGTGTTAATGTGTTTTTATGATTATCAGACGCGAGCCCCTTGGGCCTCTTTGCAGTATCATACTGGAGCCCGGATTGGCATCTTGTGGGGTCCAGTTTCCTTTGAAGTTCCTTACGCTGTGCCTACTTCTGTGCTATGCCCTGTGCTCCACGTAGGGGGTAGGGGTGTAACGGTTCATGTATTCGTATTGAACCGAAACGGTACGGGCGTCACGGTTCGGTGCATGAATTTACACGGAGAATACACGGTATAAAAATACATAAAACTCGTGTGCGGATTAATTAATGTCATGCGCAAATACTGTTAAGTAGCGAGAGTTACGGGAGTTCTTTAGCGACACCTAACGCTAATCTGTAGCCTCGCCTTAGCTCTGAAGCTCTGATTGGCACCTATGTTTTTTTTTGTCAGGTCGTCAGTCGAGTCCGTCAGTCATTAGCAGCACTAAGGTAAGACCCACAAGAGTTAGAGGATCCGCTGGTCTATTTAAGATCGCAAGTTTGAGAACTTCAGTTACAGTAACGTTAGTACAGGCGAAAGAGTGGTGGATAAGATGAAACTTTGTGTCAGCGTTGTTCAGCAGTTATTGGGTATGTGAGTGGAATAAATGCTACACATATTCGAAGCCATCACCCAGATGATGTAGGCTACCAATCACTGAAACGAGGGGAAAAAAACTTCCCCTGCGCTTTAGCAGCCTTTGGATACACATACAAATAGGGCCAAAACCTATGGCTTAAATTAAATTATTTCGTAATGACAGAAAGCTATGTAAATCGCGTGGTAATTACCTTTATGTTGGGGTAACTTGTAACTTCTCACATGAGGAGCTGGTAGTGTTAAGTGCATAGACAGTAAAATAAAGTGACAACGCTAACCAGGCTAATAAACAAACCATGCTAGTACGGTGAGTTAACGTCAAAGGGCAAAGTCACGTGACTTCTAGTTGTAGTCTGTTTATGAAATGAAAGGAGCAATTTCGTTTTTTAAAAAAAGGCAAAATAGTGTGATATTTTCACAGTTAGTAGGCTAGATTATTACTTTACACACAATGAAAAATATTGAGGCAAATTGTAGACCCTTCCATATACAACTAAACACAGATGTTGAAGGTCTTGCTTAAGTGGATTTTTAAAAATAATTTTTCTATGTAATTTGCACTTTCAGAAATAAGAGATGCTGTAGGCCTATTTTCAGTTTTATAGCTGATTGTCTTATTTTGTTTACAAGTTACAGATGGAGTCTGGGTACTTATTGTACTGTTTAGCCTACATCTTACACACTTCAGGCTGTTGCAGATAGCTCAGGGAAGAGACTGTATGACACTAGGTGGTACAGCCTGAGACATGCACAATAAAAAAAATGCTTTCTGCATTTTTGTTTTGCTTTTCCCTCCATTGTACCGAACTCGTACCGAACCGTGATGTCCGAACCGAGGTATGAACCGAACCGTGACTTCTGTGTACCGTTACACCCCTAGTAGGGGGTGACGTGTTGCCAGGACACCGACCGTATGGACCACAGAGCAGTAGCACAAAACCAATACGTCTTACAAGGCGAAAACGCAGAAAGGCTAGATTCAGCGCTAGCTATCAAGGTAATCTCTCTGATCTAGAAAATATGATTAGGCAAATTAGGGAAGAAACTGACCAGGAATTGAATCGTAATGTTAAACCAATTACTTTGCAACCTACTCTTGAATTAAGATCACCTGAAAACGTGGAAGTGAATGAATGTGTTGAAGCAGATGTTGAACGATGTGCAGGATTATTAAACCAGATCACCCTGACCTCAGAAATACTTGATGATTATTGAATGTGAATAAAAGAATGGATGATGAACCATAACTGCAAACAATGACTTCATAATAAATAATAAAGTGCGATGAATGAAATGTATCATTACAAGTATTTAGTAGCCTGTATCTCTCAAAACTGTGAAATGGATAAAGTGCCTTAAACTGTTCAAATGAATGTATTCAGATTGCATTGTGTGAAGAGTAGATGCCATAAGTGTTTGTAACCTGTAAGAATGTAACCGATCTCTCTTGATGACTGTAAAAGTGTATGTTGCTAAATGTAATGTGTTATATGGTTATAAATGCCATTGAATGTAAACTGTTTGTGTAACATCTGGAAACTATCTGTAAACCTGAATGTGATGTATCATCTCCGAAATGTAACCCGGAGAAGGATGTGAATGCGTGTTATTTTAAATTGTTGGTTAAGATCAGTGACTTCTAGAATGTATTAGCTATTGTGAGAATATTCCCAGCTATATTCCCAGCTAACGTGAGAATATTCCCAGCCCTCGTGGGAACTTCTAGAAGTTTCTAAACTGTCGTGGGAAAATAGGATTGATTTGTCTCAGGAATGTGTGGGGGAGGTCAAGTCTACCTAGTATAAATAAGGGCTGAACTAGACGATCGGGGCTGCTTCTTCTTTTTTCTTCTACTGCTACGTGCTGTTTGCTGTTACGCTTGATAGTCAGGATTCGTTGTCCGTACTTCGTTGAGAAACCAAGTGTTGGAACTTTGTGCCAGGCTAAAGCCGCGGATCGTAACTCCGCACCACCTGTTGCCGGGATCGCACTGTTGCTCCGACAGTAAAGAGACTGCAAAACGACTATCAGCGGATTTTTCCCTTTTTTTGAGGACTTACTCTTTTTCTTATATACCTTTTTCTCCATTTGTGGATTTACTATTGTATTCTCTTCACCATTTGTGGATTACTATTTTTATTGTACTATCTTTTGTGGATTTACTCTTTTTACATTTTCTACAACTTTTTAACCTGTAAGTGGATATTACGCCGCATTTTGTTAACATCACCAAAGTGCTGAAAAGTAAAGAACTCATTTAACCTTGGCATCTCATTCTTCAAGCAGTATTTTTAGTCTTTTCTTGGTTTTTTCTACGAATTCCAGCAGGAGGGTAAGATAACTGGTTTCTTCTGTGGTTATTCATCTATTCTTTCTAAGACTTGGGTTTGTTGGACTTAGGTGCTGCTGGACGGTAACTAAATCTCCATCCTTATAAAACCTGAGCAAGAAGTAGCCTATAACCTGTGTCTCTAGATAAACTCTAGGGTCAAACATCTTCGCACGTTAGCCAACTGTTCGAGACCTAGGCGTAGTTGCTCCTTATTTCATAAACATATTAATAAATCCTCCACGGAAGCCTGATCGATCAACTTCCAAGGGGGATATTTAAAAATAGGAGTAGTTAGGTTATATGCGCCGCAGAGGGAAGTCGTGCGACTGCACTCGACAGTAGGTCCCTGCCATCTGCAATTACTTCTAGGGAAGTATCGTAGGTTTTAACTACTTAGGCCTGGGGATACGTCTGAGAAACGGCTGACGTTGACTAGGTTCTGGGGGTTACCTGCAGGGGGCAACACACAACACACACACACACACATACACACAGAGACACACACTGTACAAACAGACACACACACACACACACACACACACACACACACACTCAGATATTGTTACTTACAGAGCTGATGTGACTCCTGGCAGCACCTTCTGAAGAACTTCATCTGGACTGAGGAGTTCAGTCTGATCTTCTTCTGGTGTCTTTATGTAATTCTGCAGGTCAAACTTAGCCAGCTGCTCCTCTGACATTTTAAACGTCTTCCATACCTTAGTCTCCCACTCTCCTGGTAAGAGTGTCTCTACATGCAGATCTTCTGAGCTCATTTTGTGTGCCACTACAGCATGGTGATTCAGCTCATTCAGACAGTAGAACAGGTTGATCCTTCTGTCTGAGCTACTCTGATCTCTGATCTTCTGTTTGACATACTGAACTGTTTGCTCTGAGCTATCTGATTGGCTACCGCTCTGTGACAGTAGGTGCTTTAAGAGATTCTGATTGGACTCCAGAGAAAGGCCCAGAAGGAAGCGGAGGAAAAGGTCCAGGTGTCCATTCTTACTCTGCAAGGCCAGGACCACTGCGGTCTTGTGTAGGTCATGAAGTGTTGCAGTTCTGAACAGAGCAAAGAGCTGAGAGGTTTGCTGTTGGTCAGGCATGTTTCTCTGTCTGTTGCTGAAGCAGAGGAACACATACAGAGCTGCAAGAAACTCCTGGATGCTCAGATGCACAAAGCTAAACACCTTCCCCTGGTACAGCCTAGCTTCCTCTCTGAAGATCTGAGTACACACTCCTGAGTACACTGATGCTTCTGTGACGTCAATGCCACACTCTCTCAGGTCCTCCTCATAGAAGATCAGATTGTCCTTCTCCAGCTGTTGGAAAGCCAGTTTCCCCAGTTTGTAAATCACCTCTTCATCTGTCTCTTTTCTCTCTGTGTACTTGACATTTGTTACGTCTGTCTGCATCATCAGGAAGTGTGTGTACATTTGAGTCAGAGTCCTTGGCATTTCTGCTTTGTCTGATTCTTTTGATGTTTTCTCTACAACAGTGGCTGAAATCCAGCAGAAGACTGGAATGTGGCACATGATGTAGAGGCTCCTGGATGACTTCAGGTGTGTGATGGTTCTGCTGGCCAGGTTCTCATCACTGATTCTCTTCCTGAAGTACTCATCTTTCTGTGGGTCGTTGAATCCCCTTATTTCTGTCACCTGGGCCACACACTCAGGAGGGATCTGATTGGCTGCTGCTGGTCGGGTTGTGATCCAGAGGAGAGCAGAAGGAAGCAGATTCCCCTTGATGAGGTTTGTCAGCAGCACGTCCACTGAGGCTGGCTCTGTCACATCACAACACTTCGGGTTGGAGAGGAAATCTAGAGGAAGTCGACACTCATCCAGACCATCAAAGATGAACATGACTCTGTATTCGGAACTAGTGAAGACTCTGGGATTTTTGATTTCTGGGAAAAAGTGCTGAATAAGATCCACCAGACTGAGTTTCTTCTCCTTCATCAGGTTCAGCTCCCGGAAAGGAAGAGGAAATATGAAGTGGACATATTGATTGGCTGTTCCTTCAGCCCAGTCTAAAATGAACTTCTGCACTGAGACGGTTTTTCCGATGCCAGCCACTCCCTTTGTCAACACTGTTGTTCTGAGGGGATTGTATTGTCTGGGCTCAAAGACTGTGCCCTTCTTTTTTCCCTCATCTTTTCTACGTCTTTCCTCTTCCAGGAAGCGCTCTTTTCTGCGTATGTCCTCTTCCAGAAAGCGTTTAAAGAGGTCACTGCATTTGGTGGGTCTGCCTAGTTCTGCTTCTCTCCAGGATGCCCTCTCTATCTGTCTGACCTCATGTTCATAACTGACCTCTCCTCCTCCCCCCTCTGTGATGTAGAGGTCTGTGTAGATCTCATGGAGGAGTCTGGTGTCTCCCTGCTGTGGGATTCCCTCAAACAGACACTGAAACTTCTTCTGCAGGTGGGATTTGTGGTTCTGCTGAAATCTGTGTGTGAAAACCAAACCCCATGGTTTAAGCCTAAATCCAGCCATTAAAATACACATATTCATGCACAAACGTATGTACTTCGGTTCTGTGCACAAACACACACACAAACACACACACACACACACACACACACACACACACACACACACACACACACACAGACACACTCCTTACCTCCAAGCAGAGAACAACCTCCATCAATACATTAACTCATTATATCAATCATCACACACACACACACACACACACACACACTTCTCACCTCCATGCTTCATGGCTGGTGTGTTGCTCATCAGAGAGACTGGTGTTAAAGGCAGCACCCCTCTCCTCAGGAGCAGGTCTTACTCTAGAGCACAAGCAGAGAACAACCTCCATCACCACATTAACCTAATCATCACACACACACACACACACACACACACACTCACATCAAATAATAAGAGTGTCTGGTAGATTCCAGACACAAAGTAATATTCAGTGTTTCCTCTAGATTTTTTTTTTTAACAGTGGCGGAAGGTTACAAAGCTACCATTTAACGGGACTTGAAAGGGACCTAAAGACAGGCCCAGCTTCTGTTTGACTGACGTCACGTTAGCCCATTAATTAAACCACATGTCACTGCTTGAACATACCGGTAGTTCACGTGGACAAAAGAGAAAACGCTTACCTGTAGCTAACTTTGTTTATGACAGTTTTGTGCCAACATGCTAGGATGCCGGGCTATGTGAACCCAGAGCTGCTAGGATGCCGGGCTATGCAAATTGGGAGCTGCAGCAGGTGGAGGTGGAGGTGGTGTTGAGAAGGATGAGGCCAAATAAAGCACCAGGGCCTGACCAGATCTGTGGCAGCCTGCTGAAGGCCTGCAGTAACCAGCTTGCTGGTGTCTACTGCCACCTCTTTAACTGCTCACTGCTGAAGGCCTGCAGTGACCAGCTTCCTGGTGTCTATTGCCACCTCTTTAACTGCTCACTGGCTGCACTCTATCCCCTCAGTCTGGAAATCTTCCATCATATGCCCTGTGCCTAAAAAGAGAAACCCCACCTGCGACAATGACTACCGACCCGTGGCCTTAACATCCCTGGTCATGAAAGGCTTTGAGAGGCTAATGATCACACAACTACAGGCGGAGGTCAGTAAGTACGTTGACCCGCTTCAGTTTGCATACAAACGTCACAGAGGGGTAGATGACGCCACACTGACGCTGCTGCATGGAGCCTATACCCATCTTGAGAAGCCCAAGTCCTTTGTATGGCTGGTGTTTCTAAGACTTCTCGAGTGCCTTTAACACTGTGCAACCCCATCTAATGGGACAACATCTTATCCAGATGGAGGTCAATCCCCACCTCATCCTCTGGGTGCTCTCATTCCTGACAGACAGACACCAGAGAGTGAGAGTTAACGGCCACCTCAGCTCATCCAGAAGGATCTCTACAGGTGCTCCACAGGGCTCTGTCATCTCACCAGTTCTTTACACTCTCTACACCAACGACTGCAGAAGTACAAACCCGGACATTACATACATCAAGTATTCTGACGACACTGTCATCATGGACTCCACAAACTCATTCGATCAGCTACAGTCTGAGCTGGCCACTTTTTCAGACTGGTGCAGCCGAAACTGCCTTGATCTCAATATCACTAAAACAAAAGAACTAATAATAGACTTCAGAAAGGCCCCCCCCACCATCCCCACTCTGACTGTCAACAACCAGCCGATAGAGAGGGTTGACACATACAGATATCTTGGGACAATAATCGACCACAAACTCAACTTCAAAAGAAATACTGATACCATTTACTCCAAGTGTCAGCAGCGTCTCTTTTTCCTTCGTAAACTCCGCAAACTCCAATCCGTTCTGACAGCATTCTACAGATGTTTCATTGAATCCATAATCACCTTCAACATCACTTCCTGGTTTGGAGCACTGTCCAACATCCATAGGAACCCACTAAACAGAATCATCAAACTGAGCAGCAAAATAACTGGACAACAACAGGAATCACTCACCAGCATATACAAGAAAAGGACTAAGCAAAAAGCAAAACAAATCACTTTGGACATCACACACACTCCACACAGTCAGTATTGCCTCCTACCCTCAGGCCACAGATACAGAGCACCTACACTAAGGACAAACAGAGCCCTGTCAAGCTTTGTCCCAGCATCCATTAGACTTTTGAATGGCTGAACCCCCTTCTTGAACTGTCTTCTCTCTCTTTTAACACCTGGACTCTTTTTAACTATTATTTATTGTCTGCCATATGTCTAGTGTGGGCTGATGGTGTGTGGTGTGTGTGGTGTGTGTGTGTGTGTGTGTGTGTGTGTGTGTGTGTGTGTGCGTGCGTGCGCATGTGTGTTGGTGTGAGTTGGTCCGTGTGTGTGTGTGTGTGTGTTTGTGTGTTTGTGTGTGTGTGTGTGTGTGTGTGTGTGTGTGTGTGTGCGTGCGTGCGTGCGTGCGCATGTGTGTTGGTGTGAGTTGGTCCGTGTGTGTGTGTGTGTGTGTGTTTGTGTGTGTGTGTGTGTATGTCTGTCTGTGTGTATGCCTGTGTGTTAATGCACTGGTGGCAAAATACGCTGCCATACTTGGGATGTTAGAATGTTAGAATATGTTCTAGAATACTCTCATGCCCAGGCTAGTTCCCTATAGATCAGTGGTCTCCAACACGGTGCCCGCGGGCACCAGGTAGCCCACGGGATGGCTATGAGGCGCCCCCAGCGCACCTTCTAAAAATAGCCAACAGGTCGCCTGCAGATCATGCTCTAAAAACACGCTCCATTGTTAAGTTTTCAATAGATATTTAAGTCTAGACCAGAACCATTTTAAGAATGTATGTAACCATACATCTGTAACATTAAATTGATATTGGTGATACCTTACAAATTGTAGCTGCGTTAAATTTTAGCCTTTGTCTCCAAATCCGTTCCCCATTTAATCTTTTAACAACAACGGAAGCGGAGCGCATACATGCTGCTCGCACGCTGCTCGACAGTAAAGGGGGAAAAAGCTTGCTTGTCTGGTGTAGCCAATGGAAGCATATCTTTGCAAAAGTTCTGTGGCCATTCCATGTTCGTCAAATACGGTTCTTGCATGATTGTTCAAGGACTGAAAAACAATTGCTTTAGCTCACAGGCCTTTTCTCCTCTGTAGGCTACTGCCGTATAATAGCGCTGAAAATGTTGTGCCATGCATGACTGAGCAGGACTGTGCATTACCTATGCATTTTTTGCCAGATCATGGAGAGATTTCAGGTGTGAAATAACTTTAAAAGGCGTCTTCATATGTTAGGGTGGTGTGGGTGATTACTTAAATGTTAAAACCAAATTGTCCACTGAAATCTGAACTTAAACAACCCCTGAATCCATAATGGTGGGTATAAATTGGGTAAAAATTGTAACCCAAATTATTAATTGCACAAAAAGATTGTTTTTTTTGTTCAAAAAAATTAGATTAGATTCCCCCATGCAAACTTTGAAATGAACAAACTGAACAAAAATGTTAGTGTGGTAGTGTTGCATATTGATATTAAAGTATTGAAGAATCAGATGAAAATACAGTTGCTTAATATAAAGACTTATAGGCGTACACAATATTGATAATTTAAAAGTAAAAATCACATAGGCCTATTATTTAGGAGGACTACCCTCGAAATAAAAGGGGTGAGCGTCTGTTTGTTTCAAATGAGTAGCCCTCCATATGATTTTGGGTCTTCAGGTAGTCCTCATTCCCAAAAAGGTTGGAGACCCCTGCTATAGATGGTATGAGATTATCAGTCCAATACTCTCATGCCCAGGCTAGTTCTCTATAGATGGTATTATCAGTCTAATACTCTCATGCCCAGACTAGTTCCCTACCAGTCTAATACTCTCACGCCCAGGTTAGTTCCCTACCAGTCTAATACTCTCACGCCCAGGTTAGTTCCCTGTAGACAACACAGACAAGGTACCAAATTATACAAAATACAGACAATGAGGCACCAATGCACCAGAGAAGAACAGAGGGGGTGTTGGGACAGGTATGATGTGTACTGTATCTGTGGATTAACTATCCTCCATCAGAGTGTGTGGGGACAGGTATGATGTGTACTGTATCTGTGGATTAACTTACCCTCCATCAGAGTGTGTGGGGACAGGTATGATGTGTACTGTATCTGTGGATTAATTTACTCTCCATCAGAGTGTGTTGGGACAGGTGTGATGCGTACTGTATCTGTGGATTAACTTACCCTCCATCAGAGTGTGTTGTTCTGGTGCTTTGTTGCACACAGCTGTGTGCTGCAGACTCTGGTCTGAGTGTCTCACTGTGACCTGCAGCCTCCTCTCTCTCCTGAGAGACACTCATCCTAGCAGCAGTGGGAGAGTCTCTCTGGGAATGTACATGAGACATATGCAGCTTTACATATTGTTTCATGTGTCACCGCATACTATAGATTATAGCTGTAGCTAAACATGAACCGCTATCTTTGTTTTTAGCACTCTGACAAGATGAAGAAACACAGCGGTAATTACAGGTGTGGTCCGACTGACCGCACACTTGACCTCACTCCCAGAAGGCCATCAACGGAACAGGTTGTGTGAAGAAAAGATGGAGATTGTAGAAGTAGAGCCAGAGCAGGAGCCGGGCCTCTCGAGAAAAAAACATTATGTCAGCGATGAGAAAAGGCAGTTTCAATATATAAATAAAAGAATAAATGGACAAACAATTACTTTGTCGAACCTCACGGGTCGGATAAAGTTGTTTGCCTGATCTGCAGGCAGGTAATTGCATTGCGCAAGGACTTCAATATAAAACGCCATGATACCAAACATAAAACCTAAATTCAGTGGCAAGGTGCACACCAGTAAGCTTGAACAACTTAAAAGAGGCTACACAGTCAGTTTTCACAAATTTGGCTAAAACCAGTGAAGCTGTAACACAGGCTAGCTACATGATAGCTCAAGAAATAGCTAAGCGGAGCAAGCCGTTTAGTGAAGGAGAATTTGTGCGTGACTGCATGTTGAAAATGGCCGACATTGTATGCCCAGAGCAAAAAAGAAAGTTCTGTGACATAAGTTTGTGGAATGACACAGTCACACATCGAATCAAAGACCTGGCCAATGATCTGAAAGAGCAACTGGGAAAACGTGTGGAGGGGCTAGGAGAGGGAGCTTTTTCTATTGCACTGGATGAAAGCACGGATATTTCCGATACAGCGCAATTGCTCATTTTCATCCCAACAGTCACAGAGAACTTTGACATTGGTGAGGAGCTGCTAAGCATGGAGAGTATGAAAGACACAACAAAGGGAGTCGACATTTGTGATGCTGTGTGTCGCAGTCTCGATGCATACAAAGTGAACAGATTGAGCACCGGCAATGGTCGGGAGTAGGGCACGTGTCGCTGCTCTCTGAGAAAGCGGTCAACAACGGAGGTGAGAAACTCGTCAGATACCACTGTATAATACACCAAGAAGCCCTCGCTGCTCAGACGCTTGAAATTAAACATGTCAGCGACATAGTTGTGAAGACAGTTAATTTCCTGAAGTCCAGAGGTCTGAATCACCGCCAATTTAAGGCTTTTTTGGCGCAGTCAGAGGCAGATCTTGGGGACGTCATATGCCTACTAAACATACATAAGTTGACTTGATAAGACATGATAAGATCAGCTGTTTCCCACCTTGTCTAAAGTTTTCGTAATTCCATCTTTCTGTATCTCTTCCTCGATCGCTGGCTGTAGTGAAAGCTCCACTCCGCTGATTTTTTATATAGGAAGCACCCTTATCGGTGGACCGTATCATTACAATAAGGATGTTCAGATGTGGTAAAATCCACGTAAAAACGAACATTTTAATGACATTTCAAAATTGATCGCGGGCCGCACTGAGTGAGGAGGACCGCCAGTTGCCCATCCCTGCTCTATGTTATCGTCTATGTTCTCTTGATTTATTGTACAGTGTCCTTGGGTGACTTGAAAGGCGATTTAAATAAAATGTTTTATTATTATTAATATTATTATTATTATTATTGTTATTAATGTGTACGGGATCAGGGTTGTGTGTTTAAATTGATGTCTTACTCCACCTTTAAGGGATCAAGGCTGTGTGTTTAAACTGATGTCTTACTCCACTACTCCACTTATAAGGGATCAAGGCCATGTGTTTAAACTGATGTCTTACTCCACTCCAGTGACTTTTCACTGACAGCTGAGCTCTTCCACAATGTTTCATTTCATTGTAATGTTCCTCATTTCCCTTTGTGCTGCTGCCTTCATAGTTCTACTGAAACAGTTAATAGGATGCCTGATCATTCAGCTACAGACACATATTGAATAGATATGTTAGGGTGTAGGCCTACAGGCTAAAGTAAATTCCTCAGTAGTAAAGTGTGGGCAGCCGTGGCCCACTGGTTAGCACTCTGGACTTATAACCGGACGGTTGCCGGTTCGAGCCCCGACCAGTGGGCCGCGGCTGAAGTGCCCTTGAGCAAGCCACCTAACCCCTCACTGCTCCCCGAGCGCAGCTGTTGTAGCAGGCAGCTCACTGCGCCGGGATTAGTGTGTGCTTCACCTCACTGTGTGTTCACTGTGTGCTGTTTGTGTTTCACTAATTCACCGATTGGGTTAAATGCTGAGACCAAATTTCCCTCACGGGATCAAAAAAGTATATATACTTATACTTATACAGTGCAGATTGAGGTCTTTGGCCACTGTAGTCTAGTTTGCATGGCTTTATGACAGTCGGGTCTGGATTAAACGCATGGTCATCCCAGTCCAGGTCCAGGGGGTCAGAGGTCAAGGGTAGGGATCCTAAAACCATGTAAGCCCCACTGACTGCACCAGGGTTGACCCTTGACATTACATTAATACACAGGATTAGATGTTAAAATCCCTTGTGCCAAAATCCAAGGTAAAAACACATTCAGAAGCCCCTGCTCAAGTTTAACTTTAAAAGCACACTACCCACAAATCCGCCAACAAATGGTCACAAGCACAATACAAATGGCCTATCCAACAGCAGTAGCCTATATAGTATGCGGCATGTCATTGGGGTTATCAAGTGGGCACTCTCATTCACCGATGTTTCGTTAAGTTAGGCCCACGACACCTCATGAAGGCTTAACAGTGAAACCAGCGTCCTGGAGACAATCCCCTCCATGCTGCCACCATATTACCACATTGAAATATCCAATACCCAAAATACTCTTAACCAGCCCAGGCATGGTCAAGGTTGGCTAGGTTGGTCCGTCCCGTTGATGTGGACTGAACCATAACCATAATAAACCTTGGCCAACCAACCATCACCCTAGGCACAGCCCATCACAAACACAAAACAAATTAGCCAGTTAGCTTAGCCTGTTAGCTTAGGCCCCATCCCAAACACAAAACAAATTAGCTAGCAGTTAGCTTACGCCCCATGCTGCCCCATATTACCACAACAAGCATCCAAATACCCTTAACCAACCTAGGCATGGTCTAAGTTGGCTAGGTCGGTCCGTCCCGTTGATGCGGACTGAACCATAAACCATAAAGAACCTTAGCCAAGTACCATCAACCTAGGCACAGTCCATCACAAACACAAAACAAATGAGCCAGTTAGCTTACCTTAGCTTGCGCCCCAGGAAGGGTAACTTCTCCTTACCCACAACCAAAACAAATGAGCCAGTTAGCTTACCTTAGCTTGCGCCCCAGGAAGGGTAACTTCTCCTTATCCACGACCAAAACAAATGAGCCCGTTAGCTTACCTTAGCTTGCGCCCCAGGAAGGGTAACTTCTCCTTACCCACAACCATTCGCTTGCCCGTTCTGCTGCTAAAGACATGTTACTAACCACCTGCCTTAGACTTCGACCACAAATGCCCAATTCAGACAGCAAGCCAATAGCAGATCTGGCCACAAACCCACGTGCACCGATTTCAATAGGCCTTAATCGTGCACTCCTACCTCGCTTAGCTGCTTCCTCTGCTATTTCAGTATATTTAGCTCTCTTCAGCTCATTGGCCACTTCCACTCTGTCTTCCCAAGGAACAGCGAGTTCAATGAAGTAAACTATCTTCTCTGGATCCGACCATAGAATTACGTCGGGACGTAGCTTAGTACTCACTATATGTGGAGGTACCGCCATCTGCTGGCCAAGATCAACCTTCATTTCCCAGCCCGCCCCATTTTTCAACTGGCCGGTTTTACACCTGGCCTTCGCGGAACAAGGTTTATCCCCCTGACGTACAAAGTTAATTTGCCTTACCCCTTTACTAGCTGCTAATGAATTAACTTCTCTTCTTTTATCCTCTATTGCCGCTGCCACACATTTCAATACCTGGTTATGACGCCACGTATACCGCCCCTGGGTGAGACTTACCTTGCATCCTGATAGGATATGGTGGAGACTGCCCACACACGAGCAAAGTATGCATTTATCATCCTCACCAAACCATTGACTTAAATTCTTGGGAGATGGGAGCACATCATATGTAGCACCTAACATAAATCTGATCTTACCAGCTTCCATGCCCCATAGATCTTTCCATTTAATCCGTCTTTTTTCCACCCCTTCCCAGTTCACCCACTGCCCTTGTTTTGCCTGCGACACTGCCTTAGTACATCTTACAGCCTCCTCCTGTCTATGCATTTCCTCCACTACCATTTTCCTCTTTTCTCCTGCAGAAGCCTTACTCCACAAGGGTTTACTTGCACCCACCCCTAGACCCCCCCGCCCGTGCTGCACATGGCCCATTATATCTCTATGCTTCAATGCTGATTGAGCTTGCTTAACTGCCTGCTCTGGGTTCCACTTCCTCCCTGCATTAACTGTGGGTGCAACTTTCCTCACCACTGGGTCCTTGGACTGAGTAAGAGTCAATTCCAATCTAGCCTTAGCACACTTAAATTCCTCTGTCAAACTAGATATTGGCAACTCTACAATACCCTTCCCATACAAGGCTACACTGCTTAAGCAGCGTGGGACTCCGAGCCATTTTCTGACAAAGGAGTTGATCATTTTTTCCAACCTCTCTACCTTTGACAGAGGAACTTCATAAACTGTCAATGGCCACATTAGCCGAGGCAACAAACCAAACTGCAAACACCACAGCTTGAGCTTACCTGGCAGCCCCGACTTGTCAATTTTTGCAATACCTTGCCTAGTGACCTGTCTCAAGTCTTCAACCTGTGATTTATCACTAAGGCTTGCATCATACCACCTTCCCAGACTCTTCACTGGTTTCTCCAGAACTGTGGGAATCACCTCCTTATTTATAGCAAACTTCTTATCTGTTACCTTCCCTTTAATAATTGAGAGACTCCTAGACTTACTTGGTTTCACCTTCATTCTGGCCCATTGCAGATTACTATTTAACTTACCCAGCAACCTGTTGGTGCATGGAACGGTTGTCGTCAAGGTTGTCATGTCGTCCATGAAAGCCCGAATCGGGGGGAGGCGTGGCCCTCCCTGCAACTTCTCCCCGCCCACTACCCATTTTGAGGCCCTAATGATGACCTCCATTGCCATTGAAAAAGCAAGTGGGGAGATGGTACATCCGGCCATGATTCCTATCTCAAGTTGTTGCCAACCTGTGGTGTAATCAGCTGTAGTAAAACATAATTGAATATCCAGAAAGTATGCTTTTACTAGGCTTTTAATGCTACCTGGGATTCTGAAATAATCAAAGGCCTCCCACAACAGACTATGCGGCACAGACCCAAAAGCATTAGCCAAATCCAAGAACACAACGTGCAGGTCTCTCTTCTCACGCTTTGCTAATTGAATTTGGTGCCAAATCATGCTGGTATGCTCTAAGCACCCGGAGAAGCCAGGAATTCCAGCTTTTTGCACCGTGGTATCAATCAGTTTATTCCTTTCAAGGTAATTTGTCAGTCTCCGTGCCACCACACTGAAGAAAACCTTCCCTTCAACATTCAGTAGACTAATTGGCCTAAATTGATTTATCTCCAATGCGTCCTTTTCTTTGGGAATAAATATTCCCCCAGCCCTCCGCCAAGCCTTGGGAATACTCTGCTTTTTCCAAACTATCTTCATTAATTGCCATAAAAATCTTAAAACATCTGGTGCACTCTTATACAACCGGTAGGGCACTCCATTAGGTCCTGGGGCTGAAGAGGCCCTTGCACGTTTTATTACTTCTTGCACCTCTTTCCACCTTGGTGGACTATCGTCGCATTGGCTACTTAAGGCGAGACACGGCAGGTGAAAACATCGTTTTTTCATGCACTGGTCAATTTCGAGATTTTGGGCTAATTTGCTACCTTAGCATGTATTCTTTCACACTACTACAACAACAAAGCCCGATTTACACATTTAGGTGTTTATTTCATTACATTTTGTCTACTCGCGCCTGTATATTTCTCCTAAATTCACCAAAAGTTAGTCTTCTAACGTTTCATGCTCTACCGCGACCGTGATACAAAACATAACATGTGTAGTACCGTTGGAAAGCTCTGTTTTTCCTGCATGACGTTGTGCTATCCAAATATGGACAATTCCTTTGTAACCGCAACCAATCACGAAAGTTCAAAGGCGAGTCTAGGCTGAGAACGGAATCTCTTGGCTGTGTTCCAAGGCTGTTTTCTCAAATTGAGTTTTTATCATTTTCCAGTAGAAACATCTCAGCCTATGTAGCACCTATGTACACCAAACTTTCCAGATATACACTTAGCAGTATTCTGAAGATATTTACAGAGGGATTTGTTAATAAATCATTCCTGGCCTGATTTATGTGACATTTTAATAAAAAATATAAGGCAAAAATTGATTTTTTTAAGGCTATGGACAGTATATTCTGATTTCCTAGGTAATGAAAGCAGATATCCTGAAATCCCTCTGTAATTTTATTTTTATCTTGTATGCAAACAAAATGAAAGAATAATTTTGTACCTGGCTTTATCATATGTTCAGATCTATCTACTAGAGATGCACCGATATGGAATTTTAGGGCCGATAACGATAACCGATATTTATTGGTTTGTTGTGGCCGATACCGATACGATAACCGATAATATTACTCTTGAAAAAAAATTGTGAAAAGTGATTTGGGGAAAGCATTTAATAAGCATAATTTTATTGCATTAATTTTACCTACCACCAAATGATGGACAGAACTCATAATAGTCCTCAATAGTAAGGCAGTCAACAACATAACAGTAGCCTAGCCCTACAGTATGTGTGGCTCCTTTAAGTGAACCTGACGTCAGTGAATTGCGAGTGAGTGGCTAGAGAGTTTGAATCGTTTTCATTTAGGACTAAACGCTCATAAACGGCTCAGTTTGGAATAAGCTACAGTATAGCGACCAAATCAGTGTTTGTGAGGGAAACTTCACAACTTCAACTGCGGGTAACTGAATAAAGCTGCAACTCCTCAGACTGTATCTTATGTCCGTCTACTCTGTTGCGCACAACCTGCTGCAGCAGAAATGAAAGGAGTTAGCCCCGAAGGTTTTAATAACTTTTTATGATGACCTGTCTGGAACTGAAGCACGAATGGTTAGCATATTTCTAGGTAATAATACAAAACCCAAGATAAAGTAATGCAAATATAATACTAAAACACAACTTAGAACTAGGCCTACTTATGTACTCGTCCCACTAACGAGTTTGTTTATTTGTTTCCCCAACCAGCGCGGTAAAGTGCAAACACACCAGCACAAGACGGCTCTAGATAGGGCTGAGCTCCGCTCTGTTAAGGTTAAATGGCGGATCATTCACGAGAGGATTTTGAGATGCAGATTCCCAAATGAACGCATATCCACAGATTTTGTTAGAGTGGTGAAATACATTCACACCGCTGACATTATATTGAGGAAAAAGTATAGCCAACCAAGCTCAAGTAGCTCAGTGTAGCCAGACGGACCTTACGTAGCCTAGGCTTAAATTAGGACTTTAAAAAATATCGGCGCAAATTATCGGCCAGAATTCTGTTATCGGACCGATAATAATATTTTCATTTTTTCACTTATCGGCTAATAATATATCGGCCGCCGATATATCGTGCATCCCTACTATCTACCGAAAATGTATGCAAATTTGCGCATATTTAATGAGATAATGCCTAATTTGCATAATTAAACATTCGAATTTCAAAAACTTGTAATACATTTTTTGTTCATACTTGTGTAAGTAATCAACTGAGGAAGTTTCATGGTGATGTCTATTATTTAAAAATTTTACCTTATTCACCTGTAGTGTCTCGCCTTAATTCACCAATAGGTGGGATATCAGCAGGAAGTACCATCTCCCTGAACCTCTCCCTATCTTTGTGCACTCCCTCTAAATACTCCTCAAGCTTCTGCTTAGGTTCCAAAAGACTACCACTCTTCTGCATTACGAATAAAGACTTAACAAACTTAAATGGGTCTTTATAGAATGCTAGTCGGGCTCGTGATTTCTTCTTCCTATTTTTCCTAATATTTTCAGCTCTTCTTAGCACTACTAACCGCTCCCTCACATCTGCCTGTAGACAGTCAATACCTTCCTTCTCATCATCTGTAGCTTTTCTCCACTGCTTCTTAAGCTGCCTCCTCTCCTTGATAAGTTTATCTATCTCCTGCTGGCGCCTAGATTTAACTACCTCATGTTGCCATTTTGTCCTTCTCTCAATAGTCCCAAATCTTTCCTTACCATAGCTATAAATAATGTCTCCCATTTTCTCTAATTTGCTTTCAGCCGTCCCCTTGAGCTGACCCAGGATACTTACCAAATCACTATTAACCCTAAAGGGCCCTGACATACACAGCACCATACACATATTCATCCAGATAGTTTTTGTTACAACCATCTCCTTAATTTGTCAGTGTATAGGCCTATATTCATATGTTTAGCTGATCCACTAGAAAGGGGCAACATGTGCATGCTAAAGGGCAAAGGGAATATGAATACTTATCTGAGGGTTGTTGTACCCTTTCTTGGGGTATCCTACTACTGGCAGACATATCATTGTCCACACACCTGCTTGCCTCATGTGTTTGTCGCTAACGCGACAAGAGGCCTATGCTTTGACATTTTTCACATTTCAGCCAATCAAATGACAGCATATCTAAACTGGTTGTACTGGAGATGTAGGCTACACTTTATGAGGATGCATCGGAATAAACGACTTCACAATAAAACAAATAATACGAATGACTTTGCTCAAGTATTGGTATGGACAATTTTGCCACCCCAAAGTATTGGCATGGACATGTCCCTAATGCAAACCTAGGCCCTTGCTGGTCACAGGCTAGCGCCCGTAGTAGCCTATCTGGTTAATGCACAATGATTTTGCGCTTGATTTCATAATCTGGCCCTGGTAAAGGAGTAGGCCTAGCCTAGGTTAACTCGATATGTTATGTTACAATTAAGACATATGATATATTTAGTGGCCTCGGCTTATATTTAGCATGCCCGCATTTACTTGTGATTTGTTAGGGCTAGGCCAGGGGTCGGCAACCCGCGGCACCGGAGCCGCCTTTGATCCCTCTGATGCGGCTCAGCTTTTGAAATTAATTAATCACTTGACTCCGTAACTGTAGCTTGCACAATATTGTTACATTCGCGGTTCGTTGCCATGTCAATATAAAAAAAAATCACCGATTTCTCTCCATTTCAGTCAACGAGAACACTTTAATTGTTATTGTTGATGTGTGCGGTTGCTGTAGGCTAGATAAGGAAAATGTCAAAAAGGACACATCAGTGACCACAGCTTGCGAGCGCGAACACAAGAGGGCTGAAATGGGAAAGTTTCCATCCGAAGACTGATTCTGAAAATGTGAAATGAACTGCCCGTTATATATCGCACACTGCAACGAGTTAGTAGGCTATTGCTTTGTTAACCCTGTTCGGTAGATGGTGTGCAGCCCATAGATGTAGTGTACTAGATGCAGCCCATAGATGTAGTGCACTAGATGCAGCCCATAGATGTAGTGCACTAGATGCAGCCCATAGATGTAGTGTACTAGATGCAGCCCATAGATGTAGTGCACTAGATGCAGCCCATAGATGTAGTGTACTAGATGGTGTGCAGCCCATAGATGTAGTGTACTAGATGCAGCCCATAGAGGTAGTGTACTAGATGCAGCCCATAGATGTAGTGTACTAGATGGTGTGCAGCCCATAGATGTAGTGTACTAGATGCATCCCATAGATGTAGTGTACTAGACGGTGTGCAGCCCATAGATGTAGTGTACTAGATGCAGCCCATAGATGTAGTGTACTAGATGCAGCCCATAGATGTAGTGTACTAGATGCAGCCCATAGATGTAGTGTACTAGATGGTGTGCAGCCCATAGATGTAGTGTACTAGATGGTGTGCAGCCCTGCTATTCACTGTTTATGTGCATGTGGCATGAGACGCCAGCACATAGATGTAGTGTACTAGATGTAGTGTACTAGATGCTGTGCAGCCCATGTAGTGTACTAGATGATGTGCATGAGACACCAGCCCATAGACGTAGTTAACTAGGTAGTGTGCAGCTTGTATGACTTCAAATATTGCCTATTTAAGGTTGTAGCCTGTTCAATGGTTCATAAGTGATAAGGCAGTGTTTCTCAAAGTGTGGTCCGGGGACCACTGGTGGTCCGCAAGCTATCCCAAGTGGTCCGCGAGCAGACGTGGTAAAATATAATATAGATGAGTTGTTTGCCATATTGAACCAACTTGTATGTAAATCCAAACAGTTCTGCAACGCTGCCTATGTAAATTATGCCAGTTTAAATCATATGAATCCTCTGACACAATAAGCACGGTGCAAAGAAAATAAGCAACGTGGCTCAGTGAGTAGCCTAAGCCTATTGTGTAAGTAACTATTTAAGTAGGTCTACTCTTTTTTTTAGCTAAGTGGTCCGTGAGGTTTTTTTTATTGATTAAGTGGTCCTTGGTCTGAAAAAGTTTGAGAAACACTGTGATAAGGGATGGTACAGGGTGTGAGTCAGAGACAATAATCCGGGTTCATCGATGATGCAATGTCCACTCACTGTGGATCAGTGTGAGTTGGATCACTACTAAGGTCTGGAGGCATAAGCATGGAGCTGTTACTCTCCAAAGAGACACAGCTAATCATTTCAATGGCATCACATGTTGCTAGGTAAATCATCAGCTACAAGGTTCTTAACAATTATCTTCCCTCAAAGTTATTTTGTCAAGTAAGCTACAACTCATTCGTCACGTAGGCTACATCTTTCAAGTTCACAGGAAAGCCACAGACATTTACTGTAGCATGTTGCTTTTCTGCGTCTAAGAAACAAACAAAAAATGCAGACACTCTCACATACTCTAGGTCAGTGGTTTTCAAAGTGGGGGCCGTGAGGGGGTGCCAGGGGGGCCTCAGCAAGTTGGAAGGAAAAATAAAAGCAACAAATAAATACATTTGAAAATTTTTAAATATACCTATTACTATGAGGGTTGTTATACAAATGCCATTATAATAATTTGTCGCATATCTGAACATTATTTTCCATGATAATGACTGGGAATAATAGTAGAGTGATAGCTCTCATCTAGCAGAAAGCCCCAAATGTAATTTTTACACACTGTATGCTCCATCACAAAGTGCTTGTGGCTAAAATAATTATTAGGAATAGCTTAATGTATTTTTACATTTGCCGTAGTATTGTCGATGGGTTTAATAACACATCAATGGGGTCCTTGGCCAGAACCTAGTGGTATTTGGGGGGCCTTGTCGTGGAAAAGTTTGGGAACCCCGGCTCTAGCCTACCAAACGCCCAAAAACATCATCAACTTTACCATCAATATCACGATTATACAATATAGTTAAAATTCTTACAATGCAGAAACATTATCATGATATACAGCACCCTCCACATCTACTGGTACCCCTGGTAAAGGCGCATTCGTCACGTAGGCCACATGTCATTTGTCACGTAGGCTACATCTTTCAGGTCCACAGGAAAACCACAGACATTTGCACAAGCACGTAGTTTCTCTCAATAAAAAAATAAAAAGAACTCGAGCATACAGTAGGCCAAAACATATTGATTATATTATCATCAATATCACTGTAATACGAAAACGATGTAGGCTATAATTTTTCACCCACACACAGATCAAAATCTGTCGGATGATAAGTCTGTAATCATTTTGGAAAATGGAAAGCAGATGCTACATACCAACCCTAAGTATTGCCGATGGCGCATGTGTTCTGTCATTCTACCTTATTAAGAAAATTCGAAACAATTTATTTTGTTGTTGGTGGGTGAGAGGACACACAAGCATGCAAGGTGCAACGTTGACGTTGGCGTTGCCATTCACACGTTAGACTACTACGGGTACAATCTACGTCATCAGCTAAACAAAAGTGAACCATTAGCTGCTACACTTCCCAAAACATGTCAAGTTGCCACTTAAAATGCCTCAGCCAGACAGGCTAGCCTAACAGGCAGATAAACGGCTACTCGATATAAGCTCGCCTCTCAGATGTCGACCCGGACAAATGCAAAACCTTCCAACAACAAAAAATCGTGAAAAACAAAGTAGGCTAGTCTGCCTGCTGCTACTACGGCCTAGCATCATCTTTTGCACTTGATAACACCGTTCACTTATTTTATTCCCGTTAGGCTACTGAACAACTATCCCTCTTACTAATTAGGCAATTTAACGAAGCAGGACAAACAAACAGTATTGTAGGTCTACTCACCACGAAATTGGTTCCTGTAGTAAAATATCAAGTTTCCAAGATGTCTCATCAAACAAAGCCTGTCCGCTATACGTCTGAATGAAGTCTACTAACTTCACAACCTTTCACTTTCGATATCACGGTAGCCTACCGTACCTTCAGTTGGGCGTCTGTGTTCAGAATGACAGAGGAGCAATTAAATTCTATGCATGTACAGCAGGCCTATTTTTATTGATTATTTAGCATGTAATTTTTCTTTGGTAAAATAAGTGCAAAATTGTATGAAAAAGTGTTATTCCGCAGTACTAGGCCCAGTCTTTCAGCATGTCGGGTAGGCTATTGTTTCTTTAGTAGAGTAGCCTAAGTGCAAAATTGCATGACTGGACCAAAACAGACTTGACTTGACTTGACATCTTGACATATCTTGACATGACATAACATTAACAACAGATATAGAGGCTGATAATTATTGCATACAGGTTGACTATAGATATGAATGAAATGCCAGGAATGAAATTACAGGAATAAAATAAATGACAGGGATGAAAAAAGGGGGGGGGGGGTTGGGGGTTAAAGGGAATGTGGAAGTAGTGGCCTTGGGGGGTTGGGGTTCCATGAGTATGTGGGGATGTCCGTTTGTTAGAGTGTGTGTGTGTGTGTATGTATGTGTGTGTGTGTGTGTGTATGTGTGTGTGTATGTATGTGTGGGATGGGAAGATGGAAGCTGGATCACAGAGGAGGAGGGTTACAGGGGAAATGAGTGTTATTTTCTTTATGTAGGATAAAAATAATTGATTGGCTGACTGTCTGCCTGGGCACCCCCCCCCCCCCCCCACGATCAACCACACCCTGACCCCAGACCATCACCCAACACGCCACGGTCAACCACACCCCGACCCCAGACCTTCACCCAACACGCCACTCTTGTCCTATGTATGAGTGTGAATGGCTAGATTTTGGGCTTCCTCTAATGTAGTGCATTAAAAGAAATGGACATGCAGGGTGAATATCTGCTCAGATTTCCCCCTGCACGACGCACTCACCCTGCGTACTAGTGGCTCCTCTGGAGTGTGTGCACTCACCCTGCGTACTAGTGGCTCCTCTGGAGTGTGTGCACTCACCCTGCATACTAGTGCCTCCTCTGGAGTGTGTGCACTCACCCTGCATACTAGTGGCTCCTCTGGAGTGTGTGCACTCACCCTGCGTACTAGTGCCTCCTCTGGAGTGTGTGCACTCACCCTGCATACTAGTGCCTCCTCTGGAGTGTGTGCACTCACCCTGCGTACTAGTGCCTCCTCTGGAGTGTGTGCAGTAAAAGAAGTGAGACGTGCAGTGGAACACCCGCTGAGGCATCTGCATACACAGTAGTATGTTGGGGAGGAAGCACAAGGAAGAAGGATGCGGGCGAATTGACAGGCTGGTATGGACTTATATGGACATAAATATAATAAAACATATTCTCATAGGATATTACTAAATAAACTACTAAATTCATGAGAGCAATTGCATGACCTCTAGGTATATTTGTCATTTTTGTGGTTCCATCATTTGACAATTTAACAGGCTGTCTGTTCTATCTTTTGTAAAAAATAGTATAAACGTCATATTGAATAATATGAATACAACAGAAATACAAAGTATAGTCTGGTATGTTGTTCTTGTTAGTGGTGGAAGTATGATGTGTGCAACCTAATGTGTAGTGCATTTAAAAGAGAGTAAGGCGTGAGAGTAAGGCGTGCTACCAGGAAGAGGTGTGTGTATGTTCGCATGAGGAGGGCGCACAATGGGGACCCAGATCCCACAGATACCCCACAGGAGCGGCCAACGCGTCAGGACCAGGCCGTCCAAGACACCCATGGGCCCAGGCAGAATAGGGATGAGTGAAGTAGACAGAAGCCGAGAGAAAGAGAGGGGAGGGAAAATGCATTAAGTTATTAGAAAAAAAGAAATAGAAGAGGGAGGAAGGAGAGAGGGAGATTCTATTTATATGTAACTAATAATAATAATGATTATAATAATAATGATAATAATAATTGTTCCAGCTGCCATCCCCCGCCCTAGTGTTTGTGGCTATTTACATGTGGATGTGGAGGAATATGTGGATGTGAGGTTGTGACTTGGATCTCAGGCACAGAGGGTCAGGTCAGGACTGTTTCGTTAAGATAAAATTCTTATTTAACAGTCCTTAACGAAAGTTGGGCCAGGGGTATATTTATCATCGTGTGGCTTCACCCCATCATTTCCCCATAATTCTGTAAAAGTTGCTGGAGTTTTGAGAACGAAATGTTGTCCCATTCCTGCCCGTTATTCTTAATCATGTTTGTCATTCTGTGTGTGTGTGTGTGTGTGTACTACAGATGAGTGAACACCAGGGGGCACTGTGTGTGTTATTTTATGAGGCACCTAATTTGAAATGTCTGGACCGCAGACAGGCCATGTTAGCACCTGGACTCTGTATTCCATGATGCACCTAATTTGACAGGTCTGGATCGCAGACAGGCCATGTTAGCACCTGGACTAATTTGACAGGTCTGGACCGCAGACAGGCCATGTTAGCACCTGGACTAATTTGACAGGTCTGGACCGCAGACAGGCCATGTTAGCACCTGGAATCTGTGGAGAAATGCTGTTTAATTATTTTCAGCTCGTTGAAGGTTGTTTACCCAAATTTTAATTTTCAAATGATTTCTAAAGAAGCCAGCAATATGTTTTTATGATTCTTATGATTTTCATATGATTTTCATTATCATAGGTTTTCTAAAGAAGCCCTAAATATGTTTTTATGGACATTTAACTTTTATTTATGAATGTTTCTAAAGTTAGCGCAGGCAATGAACTACAGATGAGTGAACACCAGGGGGCACTGTGTGTGTACTACAGATGAGTGAACACCAGGGGGCACTGTGTGATTGATTCTGGTCTTCATCATGTTCATCTCTCTCTCTCTCTTTTCTCTCTCTTCTCTTCCACTCTCTCTCTGTTCTTTCTTCTTTCCTCTCTCTCTCTCTGTTCTCTATAATTCAAATTCAAATTCAAAATGCTTTATTGGCATGACAAGTTCACTTATCAGTTATTATACAATAAATATGGACATACACACATATCAATAGATTTGCATAAGAATAACATATCTAAATAAATAAAGTAAAATAAAATGCAGTATACAATAGTGTATGTGTGTGTGAGTGTGTGTGTGTGTGTGTCATGAGTGTCATGGCATGTTGATACATATTGGGCAGCAAGATATGCTCTATCTCCTTCTCCTTATAGTATCTTTATGATACGTTCATTAAGTTCATTCAAATTAAGAATTTCTGAAATGAATCATAAATAGTTCAGTTTTTGTCCCGTTTCTGGTTTTAGATATGGGCGACTGACATTGTTTCGTCAGGTCTTGCTCTACTACTTGACTAAAGGTGACAATAGCTGGATTGAGATTAGAAGAGGATGAGAAAAGTGACTTCTTTCGAAAAGGAGTAACTTCTCTAGAAATATTACTGGAATCATGGTTTCTGCAGACTGCAGTGTTGTTTTGTAGGACATTAGGTCTGGAAAAGAAATGTTTGAGGTGTAGTTGGCTGAAGAATTTAAAAGAGTCATCCTCGTGACCGAAAGGATCAGTATGGTTAGTTGGGGCTAGAGTCCTTTTCTTTCGACCTTAACTTTTGTTTGCCTTTCTATTATTGTATTTTCACTTTCATGACACTTCCAAATTGAGGGTATTAAGTCATAGCCCTAGTCTACGTGCAGTAAATAGTTCAAGTATTTTTTAAGTGCATTAGTAGAACCACCAGGCCTACTGTATGTCGCTGCTCGTTGACATCTTATTATCATGTATCGCATGTATCATGTATTAGCATGATCGCTAAACTTTGATTCTTTTTAATGTAGCAATTGGTTAACTCTATTCAACTGTACTTGTGGTTCAGCTGTGGGCACGCAATTAGCGTTGTAGAGGGGGTGGAGACGGGCGATGATGAGCGTTGTTTACGTAATGAAGTGACAGCTTAGTAAATTCCATGCAATATGACAAAGCACAGCGTTCACTTTCCTGTGGATAGAAAAACTCGGTATTAGCGCTTTCTCTGTACATCCGGCCCTCAAACTCTATGCTGATGGTTGACAACAGTTCATCTAACTCTTCAAGAAAGACATTAGCTAAGTATTAGGCTGTGTGTAGGTGTGAGGCTATGCGATCATGGGGGGATTATGAACTTTCGGGCCCCTGGGCCCAGATGTATTAAGGGCCCCCCACTTATTGTCGTATATGGGGGAGGGGGGGTTTGGGGGTCCTCCCCCAGAACATTTTTAATTTGTTTGATGTGATTTCCTCTATTCTGGTGCATTTTGGGGATAGCCAATACTAAATTCAATCAGATTCATAGCCTACATCCTGATTTGTTGATATGGAGGCAATGATTCCATGCAAAGGCTTGGGCTTTAGGGCCCTCCGACCCCTTGGGCCCCTGCAGTAATCCATCCCTGTATGCGATGTACCAGTTGCTTCTCTAATCTGTATAGATTCCTGTGGTGAATGTCTCCTTTTTTATGTCTCTCTCTCAAATGTCTAAAGAGTCTGTATTCAGGCAAAAAGACACCATTGCTTTTGCATTTATTCATCAACCAGTGGATATTTATTCAGGGTAGATTGACTGACAATTACACTTGAGTCACTAAAATCAAATAAGAACCAGCAATAAAAGAGTATCTTAAACAAAAGTCAAACCAGTCTACGTTTCCATTGAAGCCCCCTTGTTCAAAAGTCAAACCAGTCTACGTTTCCATTGAAGCCCTTGTTCTTCTGATACAAACTGAACTGAAATTTGTTCCATTTATTGGGGGCAAAAAAAATATATACACTAAACTCAGACTTGATTTGAGGAATTTCAATACATTTAAATACGTAGGCAGGTATAATAATAAGGTATGACAAATTGATTTCATTTTTGGAAGAAAAGTAAGGCAGAACGGTAACCATGTTCTTAAATCAAAATGAACCACGTGGACTAAAAATGTGAAGATTAATAGATTGTATTATGAGATCAAGTCCTCTGTCCTGGATGTTGAAATAGGAGACCAGAAAGAGTCTAAAATGTCACACAACACAGGAAGATGAATTCACAGATACATTGTGATTATATGCTGCACAAGGCCAAATTACATAAAAGGTTTAACACACCATGCCACAACCAAAGAAACAATAAAGCAATACAAATCAGAAATCATAAAGAACTGAGGTCCATGGACTCAGGTCAACTAATCTAGTGGAACCCAGAATCCAAACTGAAGTTGAAGCTGCATTTAGCTGCATGCTACTGGATAAACTGCCAAAATGCAGTTGTGCCCCAGATGTAGCTATTGCTCATTATAATTTATTAATTATATTTATAAATTGTACTTATTTGTTTTACTTCTATATTTATTACACTGACTATATCTTTATATGTCCTTACATTTCATGTGGTTTGCCGGTTCGTAAACAAGATGCTGGCCCAATTCAGCGATGTTGTCTGCTGACGTAGGTGCCAGCTTTAGCTTTAACTTTGACTTCACTCTTTTTATTTTTCTTCTCTTTCTTTGCCTTAGCTACAGCTATACCTAAAGCTAGAACTGTAGATACCAATACTATTGAACCTAGCACAATGCCTCCTACCATTATGTTAAACTGACAGGGTGTAAAGGAGATTAGCTTCTCAGATTGGATTTGTTTTTCAGCGTCTTCTTTGAGTGTTTTAATCTTCTCCAGAAGTTGCTCACGAGACAACTGATCAAAAAGTTCCTCAGTACTCCTCACAGCCTCTTCCCCTTCGATCATCTGCAAACTGTGGTCATCTTCACCTGGCAAGGGGAAAGACCAAGAGTCAAATTTAAAAATGTTACAATTGTTCAAATGTCAGGGAAGGTGGAGTCTACCTCATCTTAGAAAGTACTTGTAGGCCAATTAAGGGCACTAATAGTAAGGATGACAGATGAGATAGCTACAAGATGGTTATCGCTATCAATGGTTCCTTTAACAAAAAATAAAGACATGGATGATACACTACGTAGATGGTCAAATACATGTAAACACACACACACACACCCTATACCCTGATACATCAGGACTAGGTATTGCTCATCTCAAAGATTTCAGCTGATTGAACCCAACGAGCTGAAATCATTTGAACAGTTAGTAGAAGGTTTTAACATACCAAAACCAGACTTTTTTTTGATATTAGAACATTAGCACATTAGAAGTTTTCTGATTGGGCCAAGCTGGTATAGACCTGATATACGGTACCTGACTAACATCCAACAGGGAGCAAATGTAGGGAAACCAATTTCTATTTTAAACAAAGCATTAACTAACATGGAACAAGTAAATACACTCCATGAAAGATGGGAAAAGGAGTTAGGAGTGGAGTACATTTGTAAGTACATAGAGGGCCCTATTTTCGCTACCTGGCGGAAAGCGGATAATTACGTTTATTCTTATCTTGCACGTCTTTTTTTTGAGCAAAGCACCAAGGGGTGTGGCAATTAACGACCTAAGGAGGGGTCTGACGCGTCATCTAAAAATCAATATTGTAAAACGCATTACGCCACTGACCAAGAGAAACCTGGTCCGAAATCCATGGCGAGTTGTTTATATTAAGAGCGCATTATTATTTTAAGAGCACATTATCAACAGCGAGACCAGGTGCTCGCTAACTCATAAGAGAGATGGGGAGCTAGCGAGGTGAATCTTCGAGCTGACGCTTCGTGAGTTGAGGCGTGCTGTACAGACGTGGCTCCCGGAATGGAAAGGGGAGGGGTAAAGGGGGAGGGAGGGAGCAGTCGACGGACGACTGGAGGTGGGGCAGCCCTGGACCGAGTCCTGGCTAGGGGAGGTGGATGGGGGAGGGAAAGAAGGGGTGGGGGGGAATAGCGACGCTGTCTGGGTGCACAACTACACACTGCTTCTCTCGTCCACAGGAACGCGCACCAGCGCACATCCTTACAGGCAAAACATTACAGGCATTACGAGCATTGCTCTGTTGCTGGCATGGGCCTCTACATCGCCCAAAATGCTTGATTGCATTACATTCTCCACGTTTGTAGCTACATTTCCATGTACCACATCCGCATTTTTTTGCACAGTGAATCTTTTGTAAATTGCTTTACAATTACCGTTGGCCGCCTTAATTACCGCCTGGCTCGCCTCAGCTTTCTCTTCATTAACATTCCTGGTAAATTCTCAATCGTTTTGGCCTCTATGTGTCCAGTTACATAATCTCTGTCTGTTCTTGGTCTTGGATTTTGTGAATTATATTTCTAAATAAAGTATAGTCCTGTGCAACTTATGTTTTTTTTTTCATCTTCACATTTTCTGACTGATGCAACTTATAGTCTGGAAAATACCGTAAACAAACTCAATAGCTCCAGAAACTGAATCGGCCTAATACTTACCTCTGAATACTACATTTAATGTCACAGAGAATACAGGAAAAAAAACATCTGGATGGTGTCAACATTCAATGCCAAGTAAAGTTGCTGTCTTTTGGTCGGTCTGGTAAAACACAACACATTAAATTGGATATTGCTTATTTACTTACCAGATTCTTTGTCCTTGTTGGTAGATGATGTTGGTGCACTGGTAAGAAATAAAACATTTTCCAACATTACACAGAGCATGAATGGAACATCTAGTGCCTTCTTAATGCGGTTTCACTACATTGGGAGATTTTGGCTCCTTTTTTAACAGAAACCCTGTTCATGCTGTTACCATAGTTTTGCTTCTACCCTTCTACTAATTTACCTCTTCTTCATGTCTCTTTCTAGTCTGTCTGCAAGCTCATTGTGATTCATCTTCTTCAGCACCTGCAGAGTGATGTTCAGGGCACCATCCTGGCCGTAGACGTCCCTCAACTTACTGGTGACATCTGTGGCATCGTCCGTCTCCAGCTCTCGTCTGGGGATGCGCAGAAAGCCCTCCAGAGTCTCATCAGTTAAGAGGAAAGTGAACTTCTTCAGCTCTTTAGTTTTCAGGTCTTCAAGAGTGTTAACGAGAACATTCATGTTGACCTAGAACACATAAAAGGTGACTGTGTGAAATAGGATTAGTTTGCCACCAATTCTCATCTGTTTGGTAACCATGGTAACTATGTTTAGAAAGTCATTACAGAACAGCTGCTCCTATAAGTCAGTTTTATCCTAACTTCAGATAGGCATATGATGCTAGTCATCTCAATAGAACTCTACTACCTCAATGTATCGTAATGGATACTGCTCAATGGAAAGTTCAAGCCCAAAGCGGACAAAAACAGCGCCCCCATGATTGTGCACGGAATAAGGTGAATAGGCTATGTTGGAAATGTCGTGCTTCCGCGCATGCGTCAGTATGCACATTTTCTGCCGTCACCTCAAGTTGGATGCAACATTTTGTTCCGTGTTATTAAGAATCAACTCAGTGCAAATTCATGACAGATCAGTATATATAGTATAGTATAGTATAGTATAAGTATGTATAACCTTTTGATCCCGTGAGGGAAATTTGGTCTCTGCATTTATTCCAATCCGTGAATTTGTGAAACACACTCAGCACACAGTGAACACACAGTGAGGTGAAGCCAGGGATGGGCAGTATTTCTAATACATGTATTTAAAATACGTATTTCGTATTTGAAATACGTATTTGAATACGTATTTCAAATACAAAATACTATTTTGTAATTTGTATTTTATTGAGATGATGATAGTGCCTTTTTATTTTATATCAAAATACTTCAGTGTTGTGTATTTTTGTATTTTCAAAATACTCTGTGAAACACTGTGATCTATCTGTGGCATCTATCTAACTATCTATAAAGCACAAAAACTATGGGCTATATTTTGGGTCACCAGCGCATGGCGTAAAGTTCATTATTCTCCCGCGCAAAGTTGAATTCGGTATTTTGCACGTTTATTTTTTTAAACATTGCGCCCAGGGGTGTGGCAATTAACAACCTAGGGAGGGGACTAGCGCATTGTCTAAAAATCGCTATCATACACCACCTAAACCTGGTCAGAAGTCAATGGCGAGTTGTTCATATGCTATTTTAAGAGCGCATGTCAAGTCGTATTGGTAGGTGCACGCACCATCCTTCTATCATTCATGAACGCACACCAGCGCACGTCCATGCAAAGCATTACAAATTGCACGATTACAATGGGAAACATAATTAGAACAAAGATATTACGAAATACTGTACATCTCATGATGAGTAGTTATTCACCATCATTTGCAAATTGGTAATGACGGTTAAAAGTGATTAGGGGAGAGGCGAGAGACACGTATGGAGCACAGCTGAAGACGCACTGTCACGAGATATAAGCAACTCCTCTGCAGGATAAATGTTGTTTTATTCAGTCATTTCAGCAATATTAGGGTAAGTGTTGCTTTTTCCAGCCTATGTTTTCGGTGGTAACCCATTGTCAGGCAATAGTGAAAGTAACTGCATATAACTGTCTTGTCGTTGACTGACTCCTTGGTGAAGTTAGTTTCACTTTGCCAATGAGTTCAAATAGACGAGTGCAAATGCGTGAAGGCTATGCTAGGTTTTAGTAGCATGGTTTAAGAATGACTATTCTATACAGTCTCGCAAGCAGCCTCCTTAAAATGCGCCGTTGAATGCCAAAATACCGATGCATTTATTTGACATATCGCACGTTGCACTGTTGAAGGGAATGACAGATGTCATTCTCATTGGTTTAAAATGATGTTACGCCCCAAACACACCCATATGACTGATTAAAAGACCTAGGAACACCTTGTTACGCCATGCGCTCCACTTTTGATAGCGAAACCCCTCCCAATGTGAACTGGACATCCTACTAAATTTGAATAGACTTTTGACGAGTGACGAGTGACGAGTGACGATGCACTTTAGAATGTCATGATAGGGCCCTATGTCTGTCTGGCTGTGGCACCCTCGCATGGTCAAGCACCTGTGATACTGCTCTCGGCCACTAGGGTATTTTGCCGCTGTTTCACACTTGCTATGGGCATGCACATTGCACTAGTCATCACAACACAAACACAACACTTTGTTTGTACTTGGACTTCTTCATCTTCACAGAAGACGTGGAGGCTTTCCTGAAGTCAACTCACAGAGCTAGAGTCACTTATTTTTTAGAGGACCAAAGGAAGGTCTTGCCATCCTTGGACCAGTAAACCTTTTTGTAAGGTCCAATACCATCATTCCGTCTTCTCCAGTAGAGTGTTTATTTTTTATTATTTTCCTTTGCAACACTGTTTGAGAAGTTAGTTGGAGACACCATTACACACTCCTTTTTGCACACTAATCCCGACGCAGTGAGCTGCCTGCAACAACAGCGGTGCTCGGGGAGCAGTGAGGGGTTAGGTGCCTTGCTCAACGGCACTTCAGCCGTGCCTACTGGTCGGGGTTCGAACCGGCAACCCTCCGGTTACAAGTTCGAAGCGCTAACCAGTATTTTGTATTTGAAATAAGTATTTTATTAGTAGGCCACGGCTGCCCCAAATAATAAGTGAGACTATGAAAGACGAATGATAAAGGGAAACCTTGCTGCTGTCCTTTATCCCTCTCTGTTTGTCTGTCATCACTATCCCAACAGAGAATGATAAAGGGAAACCTTGCTGCTGTCATTTATCCCTCTCTGTTTGTCTGTCATCACTATCCCAACAGAGAATGATAAAGGGAAACCTTGCTGCTGTCCTTTATCCCTCTCTGTTTGTCTGTCATCACTATCCCAACAGAGAATGATAAAGGGAAACCTTGCTGCTGTCATTTATCCCTCTCTGTTTGTCTGTCATCACTATCCCAACAGAGAATGATAAAGGGAAACCTTGCTGCTGTCCTTTATCCCTCTCTGTTTGTCTGTCATCACTATCCCAACAGAGAATGATAAAGGGAAACCTTGCTGCTGTCATTTATCCCTCTCTGTTTGTCTGTCATCACTATCCCAACAGAGAATGATAAAGGGAAACCTTGCTGCTGTCCTTTATCCCTCTCTGTTTGTCTGTCATCACTATCCCAACAGAGAATGATAAAGGGAAACCTTGCTGCTGTCATTTATCCCTCTCTGTTTGTCTGTCATCACTATCCCAACAGAGAATGATAAAGGGAAACCTTGCTGCTGTCATTTATCCCTCTCTGTTTGTCTGTCATCACTATCCCAACAGAGAATGATAAAGGGAAACCTTGCTGCTGTCCTTTATCCCTCTCTGTTTGTCTGTCATCACTATCCCAACAGAGAATGATAAAGGGAAACCTTGCTGCTGTCATTTATCCCTCTCTGTTTGTCTGTCATCACTATCCCAACAGAGAATGCACTTTACGTTTGAGCCACTGGGAGTCACGTATATTACGCTGATAGCCTAGTAGCGTGAGATGACATGTCTTGCTCAGAGTTTTACAGTGCATCTGTGCAACATAAACAACTAGGCTAGCCTACTTGCTGCTGTGCTGAGACAGAAAAAACACCCACACCCTCACACACATTCACCCACACATACAAACACACCTACACACACACACACACACACACACACACACACACAAAACTAACTTATATGAAGGCACACACACTCAATAAACACACAGAGAAGCACATTAACACAAAAACAACCACACACTCAATTGCAAACACAAAAAAAGGAACAAAGTTTCTGAACACAATTTGACAAATATGATAGCCTGGGTGTTCCCATGCTGCCTTGCGCGCGATTTGATTCACGCTGCTACGGCAGCCTGGAGACCATGGAGCAAATTTTCGCCTGAGATAGGGAACCAATCACAGAACAGGGGGGAAAGCAAGACGATGATGAGCTATGCACAGACACATTTGATAGACATCCGTGGCACCCAATAAACGGATCTGGGCATTTTTTTCAAATACGAGAAAATGAACGTTTGGTTCCCAGACCACGTCTCATTGAGAAGTGGTGGCGCTAGCCAGGCTACAAATATAACTTATTTTTGTGGAAAAAATGTGCTGGACTGGGTGGCAGTCATATTTTGTACTGCTCTGCGGTACATCTAGTTTTTTTATCACACAGTTCTTCATAATGCTGTAGAATGCTCTATTCACTTGAATGGGCCTTCCCTACATCCGTTGTTCTGATAATTTTGTAAAACAGAAATGTGCTATGTGTAACAGACTGCTGTCAAGGAAAATGGGTTTTGTACATAGACAGTAAAATAAATGGACACAAGTCACCCCATAGGACTTCAATAAGACAAGTGAAGCCAATTTGAACTCGTATCCCGTTGGGCCCTTACTGGACATCCTCAGTGTCAGTTGAGTGATAAAAACTAAGTTTAGTTAGCAACATACTGAAACACAGTAAGTCATCTGGTCGTCGCACTAAGAAAATAAACTAGACTGCACTTCCGAGGAACTGCGAAAGTGTGCTTGCTCTGGTGCGGTCACTAACGTGAGCAGACGGTGGAATATGCTACGTTGAACCTGGCTTGATCATGGAATTTTAACAGTGCCTATTTTTTTTTTTTCAAAATTGGGCATACAGGTCAACGGTTACGTGCTTTAACATACATCCAAAATGCCAAAACACATTTTTGCTAGTTGCAGCGACCTCTAGGTCAAAGGGAACCAAATTATATGTGTGCCCTCACAATGGAGTCCCGAGTCCCTGTACCAAGTTTTGTTTTGATAAATGAAAGTGCTTAGATATGAGCTAAGTTCCTGTAACTCTAGCGCCCCCTAGTGGTCAAAGGTCACTAAATGTATTGTGTGTCCTCAGGATGAGGACCCAAGTCAGTATACCCAGTTTGGTTTCTATACGTGAAAGCGTTGCTAACGGTGTGTTTCCACACAGCGAAACACCTCGCGATTTTCGGCCAGCGAAATTTCGCCTCGGGGGCGTGACGGTGAAACCGCTAACCTTTTGACTGCAGTGTCTAGCCAGTGGTGGTAAGCGAGCTAATTAGGCTAATCAGCTAATTCAAACGTTTAAGTACTTAATGAAGATATCCAGGGGTCTTTATGCCTCGACTAAGTTGATGTTGCCTATAAACAACAATTCATGTTCATAAAAACAACAAAGGTCAATAAGACATAATATATTTCATACCTGTGTTACAGCATGTAGCCTAGCTGTCTAGCTAGGTTTACAATGCAATCCAATGTCCTAAAATACTAACATTTCGCCTGTCGGCTAGCTAAAAAAGATCGAGTGCTTAAACTAACATATATAGTGGTCTATTTAGTGGTGTATGTGCTCTGACTAAGTTCGTGTGGCATATAAACCACAATTCGTGCTGATACAAGTGCCAATGTTCGTGTAGAAACATTTTAATCACATACAAATTTTTGTGTTACAGCTCAGGTAGTCTCCGCCATCTTGGTCAGACTTTTTTGTAACTCCTGCCTCCAAACACAAAGACGCGGACCTGATTGGTTCTCGAATGGTCCTCATTTAAATAAAGTTAAACTTTGGCCAACTTTGTTTCGCCTGCCTCTGCGATTCGCTTTCATTTCGCCCACATAGGGCGAATTTCGTCTCCATTCAACCTCAATGAGAGCGACGCGAAATTTCGTTGTGTGGAAACACACCGTAAGATGTGAGCCTACTTCCTGTGATCATAGTGCCTCCTAGTGGTCAAAAGAGGCCAAATGTACTGTGCGTCCTCAGGATGGGGTCCCGAGTCTATGTACCAAGTTTGGTTTCGATATGTGAACAGAAATTGGGTATGATTTTATTGTATTGTTTTACTGGTTTATTTGACAAATAATCTATATGGACTTGGGGCCGTATTCACGAAGCATTTTATCTTACCGCTAGGACTACTCCTAAATCGCAATAAAAGTTTTTAGCTAGGAGTTTTTACTTAAAACCTATTTACAAAGCCGCTCAGACCTACTCTTAGTAAGGAAAAATTACAACTCCTAAGATAAGAGCTCCGTTGCTATGGTTGGCTGGCACACAAAGACCCAGTGGTTTCCCTGTCTGGCACACTTGGTAATGAAGTTGAATAGCCCAGCTCTAGGAGCAGGTAATAATGGGAGAGAAATTGAGGTTGCAGTTAATGCTGGTCAGATGTATTTTGTCTACACAAGCTGTCATTTACACAATATATTTCCAAGTGATTTTAATCCATTTCAAGAACATGGTTTTAACTATTTATGTGTAGGCCTACTTGAGGATGTATCCTATTTGCATGGAAATAAATATAGCCTACTGGAAAGATTTTTAATTGTGAACTACAGAGTTGGGTCGGTGGTGATATCTCAAAAGGTCTAGGAGTAGGAGCTGACGAAAAATCTGGCTAACAGGAATAATAATAAGAAAACTTAAGAAGAACAATAAATGTGCTGCTTTCAGCAACATGTAGAGTAACATGCAGAGTTATCCGAGATCGAGTGCAGCTTTTGGTATTTCTATATGAACACTATTTTCTACTGAATGTCAAAAGTCCTCTTATAAGTTGAGTAGGTGTCCGAATCTCTGACTTGCAGGCCTATATTGCATAGTTAACCCTAAGTTAGCACTAAAAAGAACCCTACGGCCATTTATAAAAGTAGCTGCATTGAAATTGTGACAAACTTGGCATTTACAAAACAAGTGGTAGGCTATGAGACTAGGCTACAACATAAAACATTTATCTGTCACAGTTCCTTTAGTTTGAAATATATGGCTGACACAAAATTGTCTGTAGGCTTTCTTACTTCTTTAAACAGGTGACAGATGTCCTTGTAATGGTAGTCTTCTCACTGCATTAGATGAGCAAAGGACTTTCGATTAGCAAGAAGCCTAGTCTTGAAATGAAATCAGGCACTTGTGACGATTGCAACTGTTTGCCTTCACTGTAGTTGCCGGGAATGATAACATGAAGTGAGATTGTCACAGACTGCTGCGATCTCAACAACAGGGCCGTATAAGTTTGCTAATGATTTGCTAACCCAGATAGCAAAAGTGCTTCAAAGCAATGTTGATTGCTGGTCAGATTGCTCGGTTTCCAACTAAAACTCAAAGGTCAATTGACAGTGTGGGTGGTCGTTCTCTCAAAGTCAAAAGTTCCCTTGGTAAAGACTGGTTGAAAGACTGTAGACTGGGCTACAAAATGTCAAGTTATATGCAAAAGGTCAACTCATCCTAATATTGTGTTTGAAAGATGGGGTTTGCTTAATTTCATATTATGTGGTTTAGTAACTGTGACAAACCCCATTTTTCCAGCATATATGCTTACCTTACATGATTTAAATAAAAAACATGGATTACATAATTGAAATGAGTATTTGAACAGAATAAGGTTGTGTTTCATTCAGAAAATACTTTTTTGTAGTTCATGTATTATAGTTTGATAAAATGGACAGCCCTGACTTCACAGATGCTTCAAAGTGCTTCAAAGTCTAAAGTTCCCCTTGTAAAGATTGGTTGAAAGACTGTACACTGGGCTACAAAATGTCATCATATGCAAAAGGTAAAGCTTTAAGACAATGAAAGACATCAAAGTAAAATGAGATCATGTACCAGTAGCTCTGCTCTACTGTAATAAATATGTACCAGCAATGTAGACTACGACAGGTATAGAGGAAAGAGGAAACATTTGATTCCAGCAACATGTTTCAAAAAAGTTTAGGAACTGAGGGGACCAGTTGCTGGAGTTTTGAGAATGAAATGTTGTCCCATTCCTGCCCGTTATTCTTAATCATGTTTGTCATTCTGTGTGTGTGTGTGTGTGTGTGTGTACTACAGATGAGTTAACACCAGGGGCCACTGTGTGTGTGTGTGTGTGTGTGTGTGTGTGTGTGTGTACTACAGATGAGTGAACACCAGGGGGCACTGTGTGTGTGTGTGTGTGTGTGTGTGTGTACTACAGATGAGTGAACACCAGGGGCCACTGTGTGTGTGTGTGTGTGTGTGTGTGTGTACTACAGATGAGTGAACACCAGGGGGCACTGTGTGTGTGTGTGTGTGTGTGTGTGTGTGTACTACAGATGAGTGAACACCAGGGGCCACTGTGTGTGTGTGTGTGTGTGTGTGTGTGTACTACAGATGAGCAAACACCAGGGGGCACTGTGTGTGTGTGTGTGTGTGTGTGTGTACTACAGATGAGTGAACACCAGGGGCCACTGTGTGTGTGTGTGTGTGTGTGTGTGTGTACTACAGATGAGTGAACACCAGGGGCCACTGTGTGTGTGTGTGTGTGTGTACTACAGATGAGTGAACACCAGGGGGCACTGTGTGTGTGTGTGTGTGTGTACTACAGATGAGTGAACACCAGGGGGCACTGTGTGATTGATTCTGGTCTTCATCATGTTCATCTCTCTCTCTCTCTTTTCTCTCTCTTCTCTTCCACTCTCTCTCTGTTCTTTCTTCTTTCCTCTCTCTCTCTCTGTTCTCTATAATTCAAATTCAAATCCAAAATGCTTTATTGGCATGACAAGTTCACTTATCAGTTATTATACAATAAATATGGACATACACACATATCAATAGATTTGCATAAGAATAAAATATATAAATAAATAAAGTAAAATAAAATGCAGTATACAATAGTGTGTGTGTGTGTGTGTGTGTCATAAGTGTCATGGCATGTTGATACATATTGGGCAGCAAGATATGCTCTATCTCCTTCTCCTTATAGTATCTTTATGATACGTCATTAAGTTCATTCAAATTATGAATTTCTGAAATGAATCATAATTAGTTCAGTTTTTGTCCCGTTTCTGGTTTTAGATATGGGCGACTGACATTGTTTCGTCAGGTCTTGCTCTACTACTTGACTAAAGGTGACAATAGCTGGATTGAGATTAGAAGAGGATGAGAAAAGTGACTTCTTTCGAAAAGGAGTAACTTCTCTAGAAATATGACTGGAATCATGGTTTCTGCAGACTGCAGTGTTGTTTTGTAGGACATTAGGTCTGGAAAAGAAATGTTTGAGGTGTAGTTGGCTGAAGAATTTATAAGAGTCTTCCTCGAGACCGAAAGGATCAGTATGGTTAGTTGGGGCTAGAGTCCTTGTCTTTCAACCTTAACTTTTGTTTGCCTTTCTATTATTGTATTTTCACTTTCATGACACTTCCAAATCTGTTAGACGAGGGTATTAAGTCATAGTCTATGTGCAGTAAATAGTTCAAGTATTTTTTAAGTGCATTAGTAGAACCACCAGGCCTACTCTGTATGTCGCTGCTCGTTGACGTCTTATTATCATGTATGATCGCTAAACTTTGATTCTTTTTAATGTAGCAATTGGTTAACTCTATTCAACTGTACTTGTGGTTCAGCTGTGGGCACGCAATTAGCGTTGTAGAGGGGGCAGAGACGGGCGGTGATGGGCGCTGTTTACGTAATGAAGTGACAGCTTAGTAAATTCCATGCAATATGACAAAGCACAGCGTTCACTTTCCTGTGGATAGAAAAACTCGGTATTAGCGCTTTCTCTGTACATCTGGCCCTCAAACTCTATGCTGATGGTTGACAATCATAGCACTAACTAAGAACTAAGACATTAGCTAAGTGTTAGGCTGTGTGTAGGTGTGAAGCTATGCAATGTTCCAGTTGCTTCTCTAATCTGGATAGTTTCCTGTGGTGAATGTCTCTCTTTTTTAAGTCTTTCTCTCAAATGTCTATATTCAGGCAAAATGACACCATTGCTTTTGAATTTATTCATCAACCAATGGATATTTATTCAGGGTAGATTGACTGACAATTACACTTGATTCACTACAATCAAATAAGAACCAGCAATAAAAGAGTATCTTAAACAAAAGTCAAAACAGTCTACGTATTGAAGACCCCTTGTTCTTCTGATACAAGCTGAACTGAAATTTGTTCCATTTATTGGGGGCAAAATATATATATATATACTAAACACAGACTTGATTTGAGGAATTTCAATACATTTAAATACTTGTGAGCAGGTATGACAAATTGATTTCATTTTTGGAAGAAACGTAAGGCAGAACGATAACCATGTTCTTAAATCAAAATTAACCATGTGGACTAAAGATTTGAAGATTAATAGATTAATAGATCTATAGATTAATAGATTGCATCATGAGCTCAAGTCCTCTGTCCTGGATGTTGAAATAGGAGACCAGAAAGAGTCTAAAATGTCACACAACACAGGAAGATGAATTCACAGATACATTGTGATTATATGCTGCACAAGGCCAAATTACATAAAAGGTTTAACACACCATGCCACAACCAAATAAACAATAAAGCAATACAAATCAGAAATCATAAAGAATATAAACTGGGTCCATGGACTCAGGTCAACTAATCTAGTGGAACCCAGAATCCAAACTGAAGTTGAAGCTGCATTTAGCTAGCCTGACGAGCCAGACCCACATTAAAATGTAGGGTCTGGGCACTCACCGTTCGCAGTGCTCAGTAAGAGGGGCGGGATAATCAGTTGTCTTTCAAATTCCCTCTGCACGCAATAAGACAGCGGCAGCGCTATGAGTCCCATGCGTTTCCCACCAGCGGAGCTAGTTGGCTAGTTCAAACGTTTGCCAATTTAATCAAAGCTTAACTCGTGTCACACTGTTCGCCAACAGCAACATCCATCTTATTTGTTTTCAAGTAGCAGTGAGTTCAAGCCAAACCGTTGCAACTCTGCCATCAATCATTATGTTAAGCCCGCTTAACGACTCTATACACGATTTCATTGGCCTGAATAAGTTTCGATTTCTGGAGCTCACAAGCCAACGGAGAGTTGCTAGACTAGCCGCTAGGGGCGCGTCTAGATTTCTAGGCTAGCATTTAGCTGCATGCTACTGAAACTACCAAAAGGCAGATGTGCCCCAGATGTAGCTATTTCTCATTATAATTTATTTTATATTTATAAATTGTACTTATTTGTTTTACTTCTATATTCATTTTACCTACTATATCTTTATATGTTTTTACTATTCATGTGGTTTCCCTGTGTGCAGGATTGTAAACAAGATGCTGGCCCAATCTAAGATTTTGTGTGAAGGTGTTACATGGGCTCGAGAAGATTAGTTTAGGTTTTTGCGTACTGCGACCCGATTTTCTGCAGGCACTTTTTCCCTATTACCCTTTCTATTGGCTTTTTTTATTTTTGGTGGTTCTGGGGTTGCAATCGGAATGGGAGCGGGGTTCCATGAAATGGTCTGTGGTGGTTGCACTACATGCTCAACTTCCGAATCAGTAGCATGGATCCTGCCGCAGCGGATGCACTCTTTTCCTGATTTCCTCTCTTTCTCTTTACTCATTAATTCTGCTGTCAACGCAACAATTATAATCTGTAGATCTTCTAAACTGATACGGGGTATTTTCTTCTCTTTCCTTTTCTTCTCTTTCCTCTCTTTCCTTTTCCTCCTTTCTTCTTCTGCTGTCAAGAAATCATCATCAGTTATTTTCCCTAAATCAAGATCAGATAAACTGTTTTGGGGTAATTTATTTTTCTTCTCTTTCCTCTCTTTCTCGTTACTCCTTGCTTCTTCAGTTATACTATGGGGTACTTTCTGTTTCCAAGCTGAATGTGCATCTGCTGTGAACACATAATCAGTTTTTTGGTGTTTTATACCCCCAACGTTGTCTTCAAGGTAGCGCTGCCTGGAAAGCGCTAGAGTTAGGTTTGAGTTAAGGTAGGGTTTAGGGTTAGGTGCCCTTAAGTCGATGGTGGCAGCTCTGCCTGGAGGGTGTCTGGGGCTTAAATCACGATTGAACCTCTTATGGTGTGCTTTCTTTTTCCTAGCTAAATATGCTCGTCGACCTATAGCTACAACAAATGTAGCTACCGCCATGCTTACGGTTAGAATTATAGCAGCAGGCATGCTTTGATTTTCAGGTTCTTTGCAGACCTGCATGTTAGACTCTAGGGTTGGGATATGGTTAGGTGCCTTGAAGCCTTCTGCCTTGAAGTTGGTCACAGCGCTGCCTTGAAGTTGATGGTGGGAGCTTAAAACACCGTCTACCTGGCAGCGCTGCATGGGAGACTCTAGGGTTGCAGTGCTGCCTTGAAGTTGATGGTGGGAGCTTAACTCTTGTCTATCTTTCTCTTTCATTTGTTTTTCTTGATGCTCCCTCAAAGTCTGGCCTTCCTTTTCTCTTTTATGCATTTCAGCATCATCCTCAGCACAGTTTGGACACAGGAATTTCTCAGCGTTGCAACCCCCTCCATTCTCCTCATTCATTTTTTCAATCATCTCCAGCAGTTGAGTTCTCTGTTCATTGGTAGGTTTGGTGTTGTCAAATGACAGATATTTAAACTGTTCGACTAATTCACTGAGAGAATTGCTCCCCTCAATGAATTTTTTGAGAGGCTCTCCTTTTAATTGATCACCAAAAGTGAAGCCAATAATTGTATTCATCAAAGCCTCTTTCCCATAAAGGTCTTCGATCTCCTGAAAAATGTATGCATCCTCTTCTTCTGTGTATTTTAAAGGATTTATGACAACGAGAAAGGTGTTAACTACTTTAGGGCATAGACGAATGATTTGCTTAAATTGATGGTCATATTCCTCTATTGAGAACTCTGTGCTAAACAGCCCTGGAGTATCGATCACAGACACCTGTCTTCCTGTAACATCTGACTGTTTTAGCTCTGGCACAAGTGTTACAGGTTTGGTACTCATCTCTGTATGAAATGCAGACTTTGACTCTTGGGGTATTCCCAGTATGGTGTTCGCTAAGGCACCTTTCCCGACTCCAGTCTTGCCGATCATTATAATATTCATTGTGGGCAGGTGTAGAGATGATGAAGGTTCTGAAACTGGGCCTGGAGAGAAAAGAGAAAATAAACTGGTCATGACAATAACAGGCATTCCTCTGTTCTGGATGGACTGCTATTTCTATGACAAATGATGCCATGCTTTTTACATGCCTTTTGCAAGTATTAATTTTAGCAGGTTTAACAGTCAACACAAAATATGGTGTGCAAACACAAAAAAGTTAACTTCTGTCATTATGACCTCAACAAATGAGGTATATCTTGAACACTTATCTGGGCATGCAAATTGTTTCAAGCAAACAGTGTCTAAATGGTGAATAACTTTGAATGTGGTAAATTGAATGAAGACTTGTGTACTACCAAGTAGTCTACAAAGGATGATGTCATGCACATGCACATACAAGCAAGGCCGTAGTCATGATGTCAACATTGGGGGGGACCAAATCTGGTCCCCCCCCCCCAAATATACTTTAAAAGAAATTACAAACTAGAGTATCTTTTGATAACCTCTATATTACACATAATGTGGTTCTTTGACTTATTACTTACACCTGAAGAGTTTTTTAAACTAAGGCTTAGACTCATAGGTTTGGAGCCTAATAAGATTTTGTCTTTTAATTCAGATTTTATTATGCTGGCGGCTAATCACACAATTTTAACGTAGTTTGAAAGGGACAGGATTCAGGAATAGGCTACTAAGACAGGCCCCTCTTCTGTCTGACTCACCTCATGTTACCCCTGTATGCATTATAGACTGGCTTCTGACAGAAATGACGTTTTGTGCCAACATGTAGAAACACTAGGCCTACTACAGCCTTTAATTGGTGAATGGAGGTGCAAATTCCTTTCTTTGGTTATTGTCCGCGATTCACATTAACTAGGCTATCACGTATTGTAGCCTAAACGTCGCCACATTTGATCACGTTTTGCCTGCATGGATGCGCGATTGAGTGCGCATACAGTAGGCCTATAAATAATATGCAAGATGCAACAATCATTTCTAAGAGGCCTATACACGGTAATTTCTGGCATTACTACTAGCATATGAATGCATTAAAGACGTGAAAGAAATGACACAGGCTTGCACAAATTCATCATTTAAAATGAAACGTTTCACTTTCGCTATCATTGCGAGAATAGGCTACAAAATGTTCCCTTTCAGTCTGATCGGCTCCAAACATGTATGGGATTTCCTTAGCCTGTGCTACACCTTTCCAAGAAGTTTTGTGAAAATTGTTTTGGTAGCTTTTGCGATATTGTTGACAGCCCTACCTCACCGCAGTAGGGTGCAGTAAATGGAAGCTTTTGATAGCGCACGCCATAACGAAAAACGGAAAATCACCAGGACAAACCACTCAGGGTGTAGGCTACTCTGGAACCATAGGTCACTAATTTGTGCGTTATTTACGTTTGATTACATTTCAGATATGTGTTGGTTTCCTGTAGGCCTAGTATGGCGCTTTATTCTTTCTTTATTTTTCTATGTCCGAATATTGGGGGGGACATTTTGGTCATATTTGAATATTGGGGGGGACACGTCCCCCTCAATGTCTATGGTGACTACGGCCCTGCATACAAGAACCAGGCTAATAGACTCACCCAGTGCCAGATTAATGGTGCACAATATTTTATGGACAATATGGTAAACTCAACCACCAATATAATTTATTGGCTAAACACTGATTGGTTACACAGGTTTCTGCCATCTGCATAAAGGGCAGACACCTAGTTCTGGCCATGTTACGTACAGAACAAAGTTATTCATACCCCTGGCAAATATTGATTTAAAGTTGATTTTCTCTTGACTGATATGTTTGTTCTGGCTGAAAATCACACTGCCACAAGACAAAAGGTTGTAAGACAATGTGGTAGAAGCATGGAATCAAAAACAGAGGTGTTTTTGTCTTTTTTTTTTAATTTTTATGAAAAATGGAGTGTCCAACATTATTCATACCCTTTTTTACTGGAAACATCTTTATTTGCATTCACAGCTCTCCAAATGGTTCATATAATTCCTACCAAGCCTCTCCATGTCTCCACAATGATTCTAGACCGCACTTTTTTAGCAGCAACCCAGATTTTGAGGCAGGAACGATTATTTGTCATCACTCTGGCCTCGTGCTCACTTTTTTGACGGATTGAGGTCTGGACTATGGACTACTAAAATGTTGATATTGTTCTCTGTTAACCATTTCTTGCCTTGTTTGACTATATGTGACCCTGCCTGTGATAACCCAGCTAAAGTTGTTTTTCAATGTTATGTATTTTCTTAGATCAGGCTGTGAAAATTCCTTCATGATATACCTAATATTGACTGAGTTAGGCCATTTCAAAGATTTGGAGAATTCTGAGCTCTGAATTTTAGGGTTTTGAGAAATTCCAATTTGAAAATAAGTGAGCAGTGGCGCTGCATACGGTCAGATAGTGTCCAAACACTGAATTGTTTCAAGAGGTAGAATGCATGACACGTCCTTAAAATAGGTTGGTTAGATTCACAACAAGTTAATCTTCATGAAAGTAAAACAATAAAGTAAATGGAAACAAGCGTGCACAGTTCGGGACTACTTCAAGAATCTCCATAGAGTGCTGCAGTTCACTGGGGGTTTGACTAGGATCATTATCACATATGTTTTTACATTTCTGAATCTGGAAAAGTCTTTCAGCTAAAAGCTTAATCGTTTCTGACTATTATCTGACTATTATTCATGGGTCATGTGTATGTGTATCATGTCATCCTGTATGTGTCATCTTATATGTGATTTTGTACTGCATTTTGATTGTCTGCTAATGGCAATCTTTGTAACATGTCTGAGTCCTAAGATCCTCATTACTCAGTGCACAGAGCACTCTTCAGGGTGAGTACTATTGTTCCTTGTAGTAGTATTGCTGTCCTTAGCTGGGCAGAGGGGGATTCTGGGAAGTAGTTGTGCTGTCATTCTAACAGAATAGACAGATCAGGCATAGTCAGAGTGTAACAGCTCATTCTTTACAGTTCGAAAGTTGCAGCTTTACCGGGTTTCTCTGAAACTGAGGACCAGATGTACGTACATTTGCGAACGTAGCATTATCAGCGTCATGGACAAACCACAGATTGCAAACGCTGTAAGACCCAAGTTTCCGTCGAATTTATCAAACTAGTGTAAACTGCGCCTTCCTCTGTCTTTCTCCGCCCATAAACGCAATTTACGAACATCCACAACTGAACAACACAGCCTACATACAGTGGGCATTACTTTGAAATGGCCACTTCAGTCGCGCATTACGTGACGTGAAGCTGCGTGAAACTTTAGTACCACTTTCAGCCACTGTGCATCGCTCTGCCACTGTACAGTGGGTACCAGTTAAGTTTGGACGGTTTCCTTCATGAATCACTCACCCCATTTTCTCGGCAGAAATGGCACAAACTGCAGTTGACACAAACAACCACAAGGTGTCACTTGGGAGTTCTGCCACTACTATTTTTGATGCGACTTGACTTACTGCTTCCATGACACAGTTTCTAAGTCAGTCCAAATCAGTAGAACAATCAAAGACAGTTGAGCCATTACCAAACATATATGATAATACAATAGCGTGAGTTTATATATCTTATCAGGGGCGTCGCCAGCTGATTTTGCCGGGGCTTCAGCCCCAAATGTTTCGAGTGTAGCCTTGAATGTATTTTGCAAAGTTGACTAACAAATATAGCATTATTCGGATCATGCATTTGAACTGTGAGAAGAGATGGACCTATTTGTCAAATATAAAAGCAGGACACGGGTTTCCTCTCACTCTCACTCTCACTCACAATTGTGAGTAATGCAAGTCACCCCGCTCACAATTTGTTTGATCTACTGCCCTCTGGGAAGAGGTACAGAAGCCTGCGCTCCCGCACCACCAGACTCACCAACAGCTTCATACACCAGGCTGTTAGGATCCTGAACTCTCTCCCCCCTCCACCCTCAGCTACATAACATCCTGGACTTTTAGACCCACAATGGCTGCCTTGCACTACTCCACTTGCACTACTCCACTTGTACACTTGCACACTTGCAACTTGTTGTTGTTGTCCTGTTGTCCTGAACACTTCTGAACACACTTCTGCTGCTCTTGCATAACTTGCACCACTATGCCACTTGCATACTTAGGTCAAACAAAACTACCTCAGCCATTTATTGGCCTGACTTTTGCACTATTATATTGACTGTCTACTGTATGCACAATTGCACAATTTCTACCAAATTTTGCTGCTCTTATTTCTTCATTGTATGTGCCTTCTTATTTTTACTTTTTATATTGTTTACTTGAATGTTATGTTTGTCTGTGGACCTAATTGGTAAAATATGTCTTGTCTCCACCGTGGGATAGTAGGAAACGCAATTTCGATCTCTTTGTATGTCTTGACATGTGAAGAAATTGACAATAAAGCAGACTTTGACTTTGACTTTGACTTTGACTCTCCTTCATGCAGCAGATCTAACTTGAACGTTAACTACCTTTGGCTACAATAATTTGAAACGTAGGCTGCTTAGAGCATGCGCACGCACGAGAGAGAGAGACAGAGAGTCAGTCAGTTCCAGGGTTGGGCATGTCATTGTTTGCATTTCCTATTTACTATAAGAAAATTATGAGGAAATCATAAAGGCAACAAGGCAGGGGCACCGGAACAAGTTTCAAAGTGCAGCCCAAAATCGTGTGCACTGTATTTTCTCTTTCTTGTGCAAACAAAATGTGTGCAAATAGTGCAAATGCGTAATTCTGCTTCATAAAGTTGAACAAACGCATGTGGTAATATTATAGATAAATAGAAATAGCCTACTGCCATGCAGTTCATGCGATAGGCCAACTTGGAGTGAACTTACACACGGGAGATTCTTTCTCTAGTTGTAGCTGAGCAGAATTGGGTGTAACGTGTCATTAATCACATTACAGTTCCTACAGTGTGCGAGCAAAGATATTCAGAATTCTGTGAGGGCGACAAGAATATTGGCAAAAAAAATAGAATATTGGGTGGGAAACAGTGCACAACTAACTAATGACCATGGCCGGAGCTAGAATAGGGCTGGGAGGGGCAATGCCCCTCCAAATATTTCTTTGCCCCACCTAATTGGTCAATTTTAATTGACAGCTATTGAATCTGCCAATCACTCTTTTCTAATTCGTCCCGTCTGAATTTCGAGGGTGCTGATTTGCTGGTTGGATAGTATAAATACCGGAGCAGAAGCGTTCCCCTACCATTCCACACTGTGTGCATCACTTGATGTTTCATACTTCAGTAGAGAGGGCTTAGCTATATTTCCATAAAGGTTATAGGCTACTAGATGTAATATAGATTCTTGTTGCTGGTTTAAATAAAGACCTTTAACTGTAGTGTTAGTGTTTGTATTTGTATATGTATCCTCGTTTTGAATAAGTTTGTTTTTTAGCTAATGTGCATGTTAGCTTTCTAAGGTGATCTAGCCAGTTAGTTTGTTAACATTGGTCATTCCTTAACTGTGTTATAAGCAGGGTGGGAATTTTACGGCTGCCACGTCATTGCCCCTTGCGTTGGCCGTGATGTCCCTTTGAAAATCGGAGGTTCACAGGCCACTGTGGCCTTGGTGCCCCTTTCTTTCTATATTCTGCTTTGCATCCGACTAGCGATTTTTATTTAGCCTATGGTCTGTCAAATTAAGCTTAGCATTCACAACGCAAATTAATTTTGCCTATGTCTTTTACGCAGTGGAGAATGTGACAGCGCACGGCAAGAAAGAAAGTGCGTCCAAATTCACCCATTCTTTGCTGAACTAGCCTACTCACAGATATTACATGTATCACATCACACGAAAGAGCTTTTTCCTCAGCTTTTAAACGATGTTAGCCGCAAGTTGTTGTGGTAAATATACTTCACGAATCTTTCCCGAACACATGACAAACCATATATCAGAAGAAACAGCAGACCTTACCGAATACAAAGGTGTAAAGCAGTGTTTCCCAAACTTTTTTTCTGGGGACCCACTTTTTAAAAATGACAGACCATCGCGACCCATTTATTTTACAGCAAACAATCATCCACCAATATTGTTAAACTTTTCTATGCCCCCCCAAACAATTCTACAGTGCCATATCTGGATACGTAATAGCGCCTACTACAGTAGGTCTGGCCTACTACCACTACTATTACGGGGATTGGTGATGCACTGACTCTTCAGTTTCCCACAATTCTGCAATCTCAATTACACATGAAACAATGTTAAATACTTTCAAAGCTGTAAAAAGTTTTGTACAAACACACAACCTCAGCTTTTTCTCATCCTGCTTTGAGCACAGTTGTGTTGCATTTTGAGCATCATTAGCGTGGAAAGTTGGAAATGACTATCGAAAAGATACGCATGTCACGGTATGTTGTGACAGGCTATGTTGTAAGAATGGAACAAGAGGCTTTTGCGCAATAGCCAAAAGATAATGTGCCTTTATTGTAGGCTAGCCTAGTAGAGTTCACAAGGTGGAAAACGAGAGGAAATAATAGCTTTTAAAATGTCCATTTAAATTGTAGCCTAATATAATGTGCTGTAGTGTGTTTTAAATCCGAAATATTAAGGAATGTGAGGAGGTCGCTATTAACTTTAAAGAGTGCATCTACAATTGAAAATATCTACAGCCTATGACGCAAATTGAATTGCCATATGTCCGGTATACGGATGTCTGCTTTAGTTGACTAGATTTTAATCGGTCAAGTTGAAGAGATGGTGTCCGTTAATGTTTGTGCAAAAAGGCTGATTCATGTCCCTTGCATTTTGGAACTGCGAGGTCCATGGCAGGCGCCCCACAGAAATGTTTCATTTTGCGAGTGAGATGTCCAGGCTGTCCCCTCTGTGACGCGTTCACCCCCTAGTTTCAGAGCTATTCTAAATGCAAAATTGCACATAGGGCCGTGACTGTAGTTAACAAACTAGATCCTAATAGAAAACTGTTAGCTTTCCTGGTTAAATGGTATAAGTTAGGACTATTACACAACATAAATTGTGCTGGCAACCCAAATAAAAATCTCCTGTGACCCAGCCGTGGGTCGCGACCCAGTCTTTGGGAACCAATGGTGTAAAGCATTCCCCTGTACAGTTAGCCATTCCAGAGTAATCCGGTTTTACATTTGCAGCAATGTCTAAACGCATGTCTCCAACTTTGGGCTTCAGGTTTCACAGTGTGTTTAAATTGTTCAATACATGATTTCATAACAGGCCAAATACAAAATAAATGTTACAAATATCGCCTAGATATCTGTAAATATTAAAATCAGCTGACTAAGAGTTTGTCAAAGCCTTAATGATCACAAAATGCTAAGCATGCATGTAGACTATTTGAGTTTCTTAAAGCTGAACTGTGCTTAAATTGTTCAATACATGATTTCATAACAGGCCACATAGAAAATAAATGTTACAAATATCATCTAGATATCTGTAAATATTAAAATCAGTTCTATGATTAACAGTTCTATGTAATATATCATGTTTGCTATTAAATAAGGGTTTTTTTTTAAGGGGGGGGCGGTATTCATTGTGCCCACCCCAAATTTCTATTTGTCCCCCCAATCTGAGCAGCCTAGATACGGGCCTGCTAATGACTAGTCTGATGTCAATCACACCACAAATTGATTCCAAAAAAAATATGTTAGGCTGTAGGCTACAAGCTAGGACTGCCACTGTTACCAGTGTGAAGAAGAGCATCTAGTATAATTAATTACAGAAGGAACGCAACTCACAAGTGCACTTCACTCAAAGCTGGGCAGCGCTTCCATAAAGGTCTCTTTTAAAATGTCCTGTTACAATTGCAGCTGCTTCCCATTGTTGAATATTGACAAAGTAGCCTACATGACGGCATTTTTGAGCTAGTGAGAGAGTCAGATTTTTGGCTTCTGGTAGTAACTTTTAATTAACTAAAGCAAGACTTGAGTGATATCACAAATTTGAAAAGAAAAATATGCAGGCAACAATTGTGGCGGCAGAGTGAGGGATATTGTGTCCTGTTGCTGTAAAGGATGAGCCCAATCTCCTATTTCTCAGTTGTGTAATAAAAGCTGTATGATCATGCAGTGGTCGAAGTTTGCCAGGGTGGATAAACATAGTTGTAAAGGGCATGAATAAAAAGGCAAAAAACGTCCTTTGCCGAACCCAAAATTTAAATAAGAATTTTATATTAACGAAACAACTCTAAATATCAGAGTGGGATAGGTTGGGATATTGTATAAATTTCACTTAAATTGCAACCGCAACATGCCTGATTGCCATTAAAACGACAATGAAAAATATATCAAAGCACTTTTTGCGTTTGAATGTAGAAAAAATTTGAAAATTTGAACAGCTGGACAAATGATTTAGCTAATTGATTATAGCCTGTAGGCCTACACCAGCAATTGTTGAACATTTACCTGTACAAGACATTGACAGTAGCCCAGCCTAACAAGCAGATGTTGCAAAAGACATCAAAAGACGCAATTAATCAGAAATAAATAATGTAATCTGCATCGCTTTATTTAACAAACTGCAAGCCAACAAGAGGGTTGAGTTCGCTGTGAGGCCAAACCCAAGAGCAGAGCCTATCTGTTAAGGCAGTCGATGGGCTATATGGCAACAAGCTGTGTGCGCCTGGAAAGACGATAGAAGATGCTTTCTGAATAGCACAAATGTTCTTCCCAATCGTTTCCATAAAATAGGCTAAGTCAAAGACAGAAAACTAAGTCTTATAATGACATAATGGTATAGTCTTTTTTCCCATTTAGGAGTGCGGGTGAGGGATAAGGCTTTCATGGTGGACCACACACTTTTTCTTGTGTCAGGAACTCTGCACATAGGCTTAGTCCGTCCATAGCCCAGCTCCAGTGAAGACAGCTCTGGTCATCCCATACCCTCCCCCCACTTCCTGTACCCTACCATTATGAAGACCTGCGGGGAGTAAAACGACTTGTTGCCGTTTTGGGACATTAAGCTTTTTCACGTTAAGCCCCCCCCCCCCCCTTCTTTCACAAGCAGTGGGGGAGCGCGGGGCACAAAGTAGCACTTTTTGACTTTGGCTAAATATTTCTAAAATAATTTGAGTTTCACTAGTCATATGTTTTAACAAGCAACACTTGTTATTGAACTAATAACAGATGTGTGTCGAAAATTGACTTTATTTTCCATACGGAGAAATAACATATGCAGAGTCTAACCAAGGTCAATCTTGGCAAAAAAAGCCCTCAAATCTGAAAACACATGAGGTAAAAGTGCAAAACATCACAAAACTAACTAAACTAACACGCGCATATTTTTGTATTGCAATACTTGCAGCCTACAGTTGTAACAGCGCGTTACAACTAACTCCGCTGGGTCACGTTTCTTTTAAGATAAGCTAGCTCCTATGTGTTGACTACATGTTTCAAAACGGTGTTCATTTTTAGCCTACAAGACGATTATTGGTCAGTGAGCTGCACCCACAACTCAGTAATCTAAAGACAAGTAGCCTACCACCTATTTACTTTGATGCCCTCAAAAGACGTTTTGCTGTATAGTCTAGTCGTGATTTCATGAACCCAGAAATGTTGAGTACCCTAAAGTTTTATTGCAGAAATGTCATCTATAGGCCTAGTGGGTGGAATTCAACTTGGTTGCCTAAAGTTGCACTTTGGGCAATTTGCATAATTAGCATAAATAGGCAAATAAGGCGAGGCAGTACAGGTGAATAGGGTAAAAAAATTAAATAATAGATATCACCATGGAACTTTCTGAGTTGATTACTTATGTTAAGATGAGAAAAAATGTATTGCATGTTTTTTATATTTTAATGTTTACATATGCAAATGAGGCCCTATCTCATGCTGTGCCCAGCGCTCCCCTGCAGCTTTCTGAAGCGGTGTTTCTGAAGCTTATGTCATGGAAAAACCAGTCCACTTCCGAATCCAATGAACAATTTATCCCTTAACTACTTACTAATTAGCACTCTGGAACAAGGCGTCCGAAGGAGACAATGCAGACAGGAGATCTCTGAAGACTGTTGATCTTTATTCACCGTATTGCAGTGATAGTCCAGCCTAAACGATGTCCAGACCAGGTGTCAAGCAATAGGGTGATGTGAGATGTCATCAGCTGGCGCCCCCGATGAGATCTGACTAACAGGTGGCTGCGACCTATCTTTTATACTCCTTAACCTTGGGGTTGGGCCCTCTCGCCACCCTCGAAAGACACCTGTTGGCCTATCAGCATCCACCAAGGTTACGACTATTGGTGGAACCCATTGTCTCATCATGCATAAATTTTATGCAAAACTGTCTTCTTCTGGGTTTTTCTGTGAACTCCCTCACCCCACTCCTTGACTGCTGGTCTGGTCTGTTTAAGATGTGTACAGGCCTTGAAGTCTCATAATACTTGCAGTAGGCTAATATCAGAGTTTATAAAAACCATACATGCATCCGTTAAGTCATAGAAATCCACCACACTAATGTAACAACAAATACCACCCTGACGTGAAAAAGCTTAACGTAGCTTATGTCCCAAAACAGCAACAAGTCGTTTTACTCCCCGTATGCGCTCATTATAAAGAACGTTTAACGTGTCCCAAAAATAGCTATCAAGTAATCACCAAACGTATATAAACAAGTCTTGCCAGGAGCAAGACCTTGCAAAAAAATGATAACAATAGGCCTAGGCCTAATAATGGTTGGAATGGAAAGATGCAAGTTAGCCCTATGTTTTAAAAACAAATGCTCCCGTTACCCTGAGGAAGTTTTAAAGTAGCCTACACCCAGACCTGTTCTGGAAATACGTGCATTAACCCACTTGACCGTCAGACAACGCTATAGCTGCTTCGAGTAGTCCTATTGGGTAGGACTGTAGCCTACACTGGTTGCTGTGGCACAGTCTTGAGTGACCGAATTCGTTTTCCTTTGTCATATGAATGCTGTCATTTTGTTAACATTACTGTTAAGGTGATGCTGTAGGCAAAGGCTATATTTCAACCTCGTTAGTGTAGTAAAAAAAATCAGAACTATTCACAAGGTTTCTGGGCAGCATATTTATGTTGTTAGCAAGCAAACCTCTCATGAATGCCGACAAAGTAGCCTACTGCCAGCTGACGAAGCTCTCATTTTAAAACATTACTGAGAGACAGGCACTGTACAATCAAGAAATTTTGCCACTGAATCCAAAACTATGTTTAACATTATGTACAAAGCGGGGTTCACCCTTTATTACGACATACCGTTATTATGACATGCCTCTATTTAGACATGCCCCTACTCTGCCGATTTTTTTTAGTACCGCTATTCCGACATTACCAATCCTCATTTTCAATTTATCTCTGCAGTTCCTGTATCCTATCAAATTACAACATCCTAGATGCATGGATGAGCTAGTCATGTCATCTGCATCTGCAGCTACATCAACACCCACCATCCACTCCAAACAATGTTTTTCCCAATAATTGATATCGGCACACATTTCAGTCAAAACCTTAGGTGATTTTGAACTGGCCATGTGAATAAATGTTACACATTATGTAAAACACAGGTAGCTCTCCTCATTTTATTCTCTAAGCTCTCAGGGGAAAACGGTCGGAAACTCCATGCATCAAACAAACTCTGTGGGTGCAGGCCACCTATATTAATATGGCCGTCAATCAATGGCCAATTGCGCAAAGACGGGCGGAATTCTTATAACCTGACTCTCGCCAGACGAATTTCTTTCGCCTAGCGAGAGTCAGGTGAGAATTCTTACGGTCCAGTAGCCTAAACCACTTCAGTGAACGTTCAAATAACCCCCAGAGTTCAGTGTCCATCAGGGTGTTCAAACTGGATGTGCGATATATTCAAGTTGCTTATATTGCATTTTAGAGGACAATGATAAAGCCATGTGCAACGCATTTTGGCTTGCCAGCAGGTTGGATACACTCAATTTACTACACAATAATGTAGGCTAGGAATATATCTTTTACATGTCATGCGTGCAGTTGTTGAATTGCACATAACATGTCTGCATATTTATTTAGTCTTCTTTCTCTCGACTAGGCTAGCGCAGGCATTATCATGGCCCTAATTGTGCAAAGACAGGCGGGATATCCGACGCTCCTTTTACAGTAAACCACTTCACAACGAACGTTCAAATAAGCCCCAGAGTTCAGTGTCCATCAGTCCCAACATTTAGAAACATAATCGAAAAGTCCAAGCGTGAATTGGGTGTGTTTTGATTTTGAGAGAGACTGGAGAAGGGCCGTAGGCTATGTCTCACAGCAACTGCAATAACCTTGTTTCTTGAAGGCTATCCTTACCTCCAGATATCCACATCTAATGAGGGTCGGCGACTATCCAATACCCAATACTATTTGCATACCCTCGATATACATATTGTTGGAAAGCTTATGGCCGTTGAGTGTGAGTACAATAACTTAATTTTGTAAATTTTACCAAAACGACTGGTTTTGGCTTGCAGGGTCACATTTCATTTGTTGTCTTATCTTTTTTTATTCAAAACAATTCATAGGTATCCATACTGAAGTCTAATTACCACCAGACACAAATAATCGTCACCTAGGTTAAATCCTCTCTCTCTCTCCAAAATCTCTTCCTCTGAGATGCATGCGCTATAGGCTATAATTTAGGCTACCCGACATTTCAAATGTGACTCTCTAATCAACTTTTTTAGCTCTTAAACACGAAAAATACACTGTTCAACGGAGCTGGTGTGTGTGAGGCGCACTCTTGGACTCCTTGAGACGCGACTAACCTTTCGGTTGAAGTTATTGTGCGTAGGCTATTATAGAATCCAATCCTGTTGCCCCTGCTATTTATCAATAGCCTTTTATTGTTTTTTGCCATGAATTATCTGAGCTGTGATGAAATCGAATGTTGTTTAAAGTTGGGATTACTGTAGGCCTAGGCTATACTGCCCATATTGGAATAAAAAAATAAAGGCCCACCCTAGGCCTACTTCGCAAAAGTCCACTCCGTTGAAAAATTCTGGCTATGCCACTGTTAATGACCTCGTGTCGGAATGGCAGGACGTCTGAGAAAAAAGGTCAAGTGTCGCTACTCCGAAAATGGAAAAAAAAAATTGTCGCAGTAGTGGGATGTTTGAAAATTAATGTTAATGCCGCCACTTCGACAATTAGACGCCAATGTCTAAGTAGCGGCATGTCGGAATAGCTGCATGTAACCGTACAAAGCTTATAGGCTACAGTGGACTAGCATGTTGCAGGGGCTGCTAAAAACACAGAGAAACAACACACTGAAAACTCAGCCAATCACAGCCCTTGCTGTCGAACGTTCCTTCCGGTTTGACCGTGGAACGCCACAGTGGACTTATGCTGCCCCCAAGTGGCTGCAGTTGTACTTACCTTTCACCCAGCTGCGTGAATCACCTTAATCGTGAATGAAGTGTCAATTTTTAACAGGTACCCACTGTACGTCGCTCTGTCAGTGCTACTGGAAGCAACTGAATCCATGCATTTCCACTGAATTATTTTTGGAATCTGATCCCTTATCATATCTGTTCGTTCATACTCGTCGCTTGACTTATCGTGACTAAATTCAAGATGGCGTCGAACGGTAAAATTCCTTAAGGTACTGTCTGTATAAATCGTCTTGTAAATAAACTACCAGTGCTTTTTCAAAGTTCTCCATGTCTCGTTTTAAATGTCAAGGCCCTCGGAAGTCTACCAATGAAGTATGGAGCTACTTTGAGCCTCGTAAATGGTGTAAAACAGCTATTTATTTGCATGGCTAGGCCGATGCCTGAGGCACCGCAATGAAACACTGTTGGTAGCATTGGCTAACTAGCACCAGATTTCTGAGTGCAGGGGACAAGCCGAGGTGAGCTATGAGACATACATTCACACTGGGTATCATGTTTCAACACACTTTAGGTCAATATCACACCGGAATTCTCCTTTAACAACAAAAACAGAAAGGATGCAGCAGGCAGCAAATGTAGAAGAGTAATTTCCAGTGGGAGAACAAAATGCTGAATGAAGCCCGAAGGCATATCTGGCAAGTTGTTATTTCATGAAGACGTAAATGGTTGTGCTATAGGCCTAGTCTAAGTTTGCAAGAAGGAGACATAACGCGTGAGCATGCCACATTATCCAGGGACGCGCTCACACAGCTGTGGTAGCGGGGGCAGGAGGATAACTGTTAACGCAGGCTTTATATAAAATTCTTCAACAGAAGCCTTATTAAATAAAGGCCTGCCTCGAATGCAGGCTTGCCCAAAATAAAGGCCTGTGACAGTAAGTAGGCTAAATAACAGACCCGCCACATTCGTTGATCTCTCCCTCTCTTGCTGGACAGGAGCTGCAGGCCAATTGGGTGGCGGGCTATCTCGGTGGTGGTGTCCCTTCACTTTTTTCTGCTGTGGTGAATCTTGAGTATCTGGTATTGACATGTTCACGTGTGGTGTGTCTCTAGACTCTACTCTGATATACTCTCCAGCCCTGGGTAAGCTTCAGCCCTGTTCCTGGCTCTTCCTACCCTCCATCAGCTGTTAGCCCACTAATCTTTGCAACACAGTCTGCTGTGTGTGTGTGTGTATTTGTGCATGTGTGATTGTGTATATTGTACATGTGTGTCCAGGCCTTGTAGGCCATTTGTGTCAGTGCCTTAGTGACTAAGGTTCTGACTGTCTGGAGAGAACCCACTCCCTGTATGTTTTAATATTTGTTAATAAAGACAGTTTATTTTTGGAACCACGCCTCTGGTTTCTGTGACCACGAACCTGTGTTGCCTGGTTGGGCTTCATGTATGAAGTTATAGTCCAATTGATTGAATATTCTGAGGGGTAGGGCCTCAGATGCCGTAGTCGACATTTCTATTAGAGAGCTAACCTACCACTTGCCACATATAGTAAAGTGACATTCGATGTAGACTTGAAATGAAATATTTACAAAGGCTGGAGAGATTAAATTAATGGTATCCAGGTTACACAAATACGATGTTGGACTTTTATTTTGAGGAGTCTCATGAAACAGTCATGAATGCTTTATGTGCAGTTTATGACAGCTGCTATGAATGTGTTATGAACTCACCCGTCAAGTAAAGTGTTACCATTCTTTTTTTAGTCTTACTCTTCCTCGCTATCTTCTTGAGGCACAGGTTCATAGTCCTCATCTCTGTTTCACTCATCACCTGAGAGCTCCAAATCTGACCCCCCCCCCCCCCCCCCCATTCATCCTATACAAATGATCTCCTAAATTTCCCAAAAAATCAAAGTATTTTGGTCCTGGTGTCCATTATAATGGACATTCATAAAGTCACTATTATTTTATTATTTAAAAATGTAAATAACTTAACTTCTTTCAAAATTAATCATATGATTCCTGACATTTTCGTTAACAAGACCATATATTGCCGTCATAATGAATGCTTAATAAGAAGACACTATTTGACTTATCTCTCCTCCTTCCATAAAATGTGCTTGTTTTGATGTCAACCATTTTTGAGAACAAGAAAGAGGAAGTTCCCAGCAACCCAGCCAATCACATGATATATCATTAGACATGTCATCTTTAAAAGAATTGTTGAATAGCTCAAAGGGGTAAAGGGGTATGCATCTAGAACTTATGTCCACTGTAGGTCTATGGATTGGGTCTCAGGAGGTTATGGCTGAAAGCTGCTTAGGATCCCCCCCCCTGTCAAGCAATATAACCATACAAACGTGCGGCCTGCTCACTCATTGTTTCAAAAGGAGTAATTTCGGCTTTGTCGGAACTGGCCATTGTAGGCTATACGTAAAAATAAACTTCCAAAACTAACGAAAAATATGTATCTTCTTTCAGTTAATTCAACCGTTTCCAAAAAGTTAAAAACAGATGACGTGATGCGCGTCATTGACATAATGCGCAAATAATTTAGCCTAGATATTCCAATATATTCGAATACATGTGTTTATTTTAGAGGGAAACGTTAGAGGGAAAAATTCGAATGTCATTTTTGAGCAATTTTGACAGCCCTAGTCGACTGTAGGCTATGCCAGTCGGCTATTAACAACACCTTCCACCTAGCCCCGGTGAGTGGGGGTCGCTATAATGCGTGTGAAATAGCACCATTGAGTAGCCTATGCGAATAGCCTTAAAATCCTTAAACCTGAGAGAGGAGGAAAAGGGCGTGCTGCCCGAAACGTTAGGAGATTAAAAATAGGATTTCGGTCCCTTCCAGTAAAAAAAGTCATCCAATGCAGATGTAAATTAGGTAAATAATGCAACCTTAACGAATCCGAACTCTAGGATTTATTTGAATGTTTATTTTGAAGTGTTTCAGTTCATTTGATGTCAGATTTACATGATTCAAACGTCCCTACCAAGGCAGGCTACTTGCTGTAGGGTTTAATATTTTTTTTGCTCCCTAAGCCCAAGTAATGTATCCATAGCCTACCATTCAAATATGTGTTTTGAAAACCCAAAAATAACTACATTATTTTGTAATCATTAGTAAAACAAAAGCAAACAGTTTATGTCTATGAACACAGTTTGTAATGATCAATTCTGAGCTGTGTGACATCTGCTGCAACTCTAATTATGAAAAGCCAAGTGGATTGTATGTGTCTTGTCTGTTCTGAAAACCTATAACCATTATGAAAAACAATTCAAAGACCTGTTATTTTCATTTTTGGTTGCACACGCCATCTCCAGTGGTTCACTTTTACTTGTGCAGCAGACGCGCAGATTGGATGAGCGCTGACACCACTACCCCCTAATTGCATGTCTCTTTATTTGATAACACTAAATTAAGAAATATTTTCTAATCAGGAATATGTTTAGTTTTTTTTTTCTCTCGGTCCACGGTTCCATAGGCTACCATTCAATTGCAGCACATTATCCGCGGACCAGCAATCTCCTCGTCGAGGAGGCCCTATAAGCCTGCAGATTATAGACAGAGAAAGTATGCTCTGGGAACAGAGCACAGTTGCCTGCCTAGTGTAACCATGGGTCTACAAGGAAAATGTCTTAGTGCGCTTGGGGGTGGCCGCACCCCCACTTCCAACGTCACTGGCTGCCTGATAGGTGAAGAGAACAAGAAATGGAGAAACATCAACGCAGTGCCTTGGTAGGCCTAATGTTATTAGGTTGGAAAAAAAAAGGTCAGAACTCGGTGACATTACTGTACCTGAACATGCTCAAGACAGCACTATACAGTACTTGTACAGCCATTTGAAAACTACAGTAAAGTTAGAAATTGCTGTAGTTAGGAGAGTGAGTACAAGACACTGAATATGTACGTTTCACATTTTTACTGTATGCTCTTTGCAATTCTACAGCATTGTGACAGAATTTGATAACTAGTTCACCAATTTTGTATGTAATGACTCAAGCAATGAAATGAAGACTATTAGTTTTATTGGGAACGACTATTCAGCATCCATAAGTATAGTTCATTTTGACTGACATGACTGATACATGTCCAAAAGCATTTTCAATTTGTTCAGAGGAAGGAGAAATTGCTACTATGATGTGCACAAATGACTAAATGTTGTGGAGGTTGAACTAATAGTTATGAGAATTTTCATTCTGATCTGAGAAAAGCACCAAAGCGACTGAGAAAAACTGTAACTGTAACCCACCCTCTGAAGCCTTTTGTGACACATAGAAAATACTTTTTAATGAACCTGACGTGTTCTTCATTCTCTGATTCTAAAAATGTCATTTTTGAGCCATTAAAACTTAATACAAAGTGGTTTTGAGCCATTTTAAATCGCTGAGCTGCAGCATCGCATGTTCGTAGACTGTGCGCTCCTCCTCCGTCTACTGACAGCCAGGGCGTATACATTTCTTCTACGGCTGCAAACGGGATTCACTCGCAGTTAATCAAATATTTCTTTATAAGGGCAGGGCAGGCATATTTCTGGCTATTAAATTATTTCTAAACCAGTCTGCTAAAGTCTGTAGTGAAGTCTGTGTAGGGTTTTCCAGGCTCCACCCTGCTCACCAGAGCCATCTGGCGGTTGTTTGGGTTGTTGCAGCGACACTGGACAAATACAAATTAAAGTTGCGTGATCCCACGTGAGGTCACATGCGAATCTTGAGTGAAGCTGGCCAATTTGAGTGACCAACGTTTAGCGATCATGAAATAATAACATACATGATAAGATGTCAACAAGAAGGGAGATAATGAAGATCAGTAGTTTTACTCAAATGGAAAATTGGTCAAATCTAGCAAGTAGGAAAGTGAATGATTTAAGTGAATGATGTGAAAGTGAACACAACTCAAGTTGTGTTGTTTTCAACACATTCATTTTAAGAGTGTACTTACAAAACTGGTGCTCTAAATAGCGATTCTGTTGTCTTTGAAAGGTTCTCTTATTGACGCATTGAGTTCCATTTGGATTAACATCTGCTTTTACAAGCCAGAAGTATTTAGGCGCAGAATAGACGTGCGCTTTCAGCAGGCGCGTAGCAAGCGTGGGGGATGTGGGTGTTATAACATACACACTTTTGCTGGAACACGATTCTATCCCCCACACTTTTTGTCAGATTAAAATGAAAGTAAAATATGGAAATAAACGCTCCCGTAAAGAGTTGGAACCGTATCTACCATAACGCACACACAGAGAGACACAAATAGGTCTGTTGATTTGATTGAACGGTCATCCATCCAATCATATCAAGTTAGTTAGTGAAGAATCAGAGCCGCTCTCTGCTCAAATTCAAAGTGTGCGTCTTTCAAGGCTGTGCTGCTGCTTGGGTCTGCATTATAACGTCGTCTGCAGTGATTAAATTTGAACGTTGAAAGTAGAATTGAAATGATAATTGTTACCACATTATGCTAATTTAGTAAACCAAAATTTACTGTCTGTTTGATAGTTTTTGTTACAATGTCGAAATGCACGGAGTTAAAGTGAAAGCGGGGGTGCGCGCACCAAGGCAATTGTTGTTTCTGGAGAAAGGCCCTTGGCTGCTGTTCTCAGAGCATTATGCTTTCTCTGTCTATGATCTGCAGCTTTTCTCAAACTATGGGCCTCCTCAACAATAAGCCTACTGGTCCATGTAGCCGCAAAATTAAGTTATGCCTGCTGCTTCACGTCTGATCATTTGCAGCCAGATTGAATGGTAACCGCGGACTGAAAGAAAGATAAACTAAGCTAAAAGTTTCCCCAATCAGAAATAGCCTACTTATGAATTTGGTGTCATCAACTATATAGACATAGTCCAGCCAGCACATATACGTCTCCAAGACGCTTGGAAAAGATCTGAACAACTTACATCGCATTCCATTGAGAACGTCTTATTTGATCTTATTGATCTTACAAACGTCGGTGGCATTACACTGTCAATGTGTGTCGTTCTACATCTACTGGAGATCTCAATGTCTTAAATACGATCGTGTTCCATTTAGAACATCTTATTTTGATTTTACACAGCGGCGTCAAGACACATTTGAGTTCTACATCTGAGAACCAGGATTTCCAACATGTAGAACTCAAATAGAACGCTTATGAGCGCTCATGCAATGTGTGCTTCCCTGCAGCAAGTGAAAGGTAACGTGGGCTAGAAGCAACAATAGTTTAAACAACAACGTGGCTTCCTGTAACTATCATTGGAAATAAACAGCATAGAAACTGCTAATCTTTAAACTGACATTAATTAAGCTGGCTGTACACAATTTATTTATATTCCCTTTGCATATATGGGTAGATTTTTTACGTTTTTGAATTTGAGCTTACAGTTCTGTCATTATTCTGTGTCCTTTACATTTATTTAATAGGTATTATATTAATAGTCCAGTGATACCTCGAAATTAGGCTGTTGTCTGTTAGGCAATTTATTATAGCCTGCTGACCCATATGCACAAAACATAATTTCTGAAATGATTTCTTCATTTATAACATGAGATATGTCTCCATGTAGGGTAGTGTCAAATAGTGAAGTGATAGCAGGTAGATAATGTAGGCCTACATGTCACATGAGCCACACAAATGAGGGGCGCTGCTTGTTCTGTCCCTCCCAAACTGCATTAAAATGGTGTATTTAGCAATCAGAATTTCAAAAAAATTTCGGGGGAGAAACTCCCGGACACCTGCCAATATAGTCCGCACCCCTCTCAGAAAATACTTACGTTAGGGAGTTATTTATAATTTGGCCAGGTTGTTTCACTTCCCTATCCCACAACCCCTTGATACGCTTGATACGCCTCTGGCTTTCAGGAGCAGTCTTTGTACATACCGCGGAATACATAATTAGGTGCTCTTTACGCTTCCCCTCCCATCTTTTTACGCTAAACTCCCACTTTCCCCTAGCCTGACGAGCCAGGCCCGCATTAAAATGTAGGGTCTGAGCTAGGGTTGCCACCTGTCCAGGATTTTCCTGATTGTCCAGGATTTTCATGGTCTGTCCAGGAAAATAAAAATAAAAATCCTGGACACTGAATGTCCCGGATTTTTGTACATGATGCGCAAAATGTGTATTTCAGTTTAATTGAAGCGTGCCTACGTCCATAAACGTATGCACAGCCTTATTGGCTCTACAAAAATGATAGCATAACATGGGTGGTGGTGGTGGGGGCACGCACCGTGGAGGTTCATTAGAAATGGTAAGGTGGAGACGGAGAGTGTGTGGGACAAGGAGAGACAGAGAAAGGAAAGTTTATTCCACATAAGCAAAAAAGCAGAACTTAATTATGTATTCCCCCTTTTTTCTCAATACTGCCCCCAGGTGTCCACAACAAAAACTGTTGAAAATATAACAAAATAATAAAGGTCTGCTATTAAATAAAGCAATTAACTAAACAAATAACTAGAAATTGTCATTCTTACTAATTTTAGCTATACAATTGTCACTTAGAATGACGGTTTTTATCTTGGGTTAGATGTGCGAAAGGCGCCGTTTCTTACAAACAAAAAGGTCGATTGGATGGTCAAAATGTCCAGGATTTTTGTCAGACACAGGTGGCAACCCTAGTCTGAGCACTCACCGTTCACAGTGCTCAGTCCGAGGGGCGGGATAATTGGTTTTCTTTCAAATTCCCTCTGCATGCAATAGGACAGCGCTATGAGTCCCATGTGTTTTCCCACCGGTGGAGCTAGTTGGCTAGTTCAAACTTTTGCCAACTTAAAAAAAGCTTAACTCGTGTCACACTGTTCGCCAACAGCCACATCCATCTTATTTGTTTTCAAGTAGCAGGGAATGCAACTCTGCCATCAATCATTATGTTTAAGGAACACGCCACCCAATGTCAGTACTAATATATGTTCTTACCTTAACTTTCATGAGTTGAGTCATACCTCTCCCGTGTCCGTACGTGCACTCAAACGCTCTGGTGCGCGGCTGGACTGTGTTAGCATGTTGCTATGCTAGCGGGCTTTGACGGCAACTAAGCGTAGAAGTAATCAAAAACATCCACGTTTTACCGACTTAAATACAGTTGCACGAGTAGTTGATAGAAATGCTACGGCCACGCAACATGAAACGTGGCGATTTTCCAAGCGAATAAACCGGAGAACTACAATGTGTGGCGCAATAGCACTTGGGAGTACTTCGACCTAGCGTAGTAGTATTGTTAACACCTAATTGTAGATCCTATCCACCACAGAGTTTAGAATCCATGCTGGATCGACCCTCAGCCTCTCCCTCCGCTCTGAGCGAGAGAGAGGCACACACACTAGAGATGCGCTGATGGGCTATTATTTCAACCATAACTGCATAGCAAAACTTATCATCCATCAGCCATCCATCAACACCAAAGTTTTTTGACCAATTTTCGAAACGGCACCCGCCCACCATCCGCTGGTTGTTTTAATGTAGGCTATATGGGTGATGCAGCGCTGCTGACGTGAGGCTAGAAAGCCCTTGCCTGTTCTAGGAAGACTGATCCAATGCAGCACATATATTAAAAGGCTAAAGTCGTACATTGGCTATGTTGTAGCCTATCCCCAGAATATCAGCAGCAAACTCAGTCTCTGTCTCGCAAAACAGTCTCCAAATAAAACGCACATCGGCCTGTTGCCTATACTGCCAGCTTGTGACAATATATCGTCCAAAATGCTTGATTGCATTGCATTCTCCACATTTTTAGCTACATTTTCATGTACCACATCAGCATTTTTGTTCAGTGAATCTTTTGTAAATTGCTTTAAAATGAATTGCGCTGTCTGTCTGAAAAAGACGCGCTCGTGTAGTCAAAATGAATGGGAGTCTTCAGAACAGGCTTTCAGTCACCCTGACATAACAGTGTGTAAAGTAGCCTATAATGTGAATGACTTGTTATTTTATCAAGGATTTCTTTCTTTTTGCAAAAAATAAAGTACAATAGGCATTAATTAGTAGGCCAGGAGCATGTTGAAATTATGTGGCAAATTGCGTTTTTTATTACAATGATAAAATTGTAAAAGGACGTGACCGAAGCTGAGGCAAGCCAGGCAATAGGCCTATAGGCCCGACGGTAATTGTAAAGCAATTTACAAAAGATTCACTGAACAAAAATGCTGATGTGGTACATGAAAATGTAGCTAAAAATGTGGAGAATGCAATGCAATCAAGCATTTTGGACGATATATTGTAGATATATTGTAGATATTTCTTATTAAATATATATTAATAAGAAATGAGTATTTGAACATAATGAGGTTGTGTTTCATTAAAAAAAAATCACTTTTTTGTAGTTCAGGTATTATGGTTTGATAAAATGGACAGCACTGACTGTTCATTTTTTACAATATATAATGGCATTGACACTAGTCTCAGAAAGTATTTTACAGTATTTTAAAAATACAACACACTAAAGTATTTTGATACAAAATATGAAGGCATTTCCATCATCCCAATTAAATAAAAATACAAAATATTGAGTAGGTGTCTGAATATCTCACTTTCAGGCCTATATTGCATAGTTAACCCTAAGTTAGGGCACTGAAAAGAACCCTACAGCCATCCATAAAAGTAGCTGCATTGAAATTGTGACACACTTGCCATTTACAAAACAAGCGGTAGGCTATGAGACTAGGCTACAACATAAAATCCATATCCATCACTGTTCCTTTATTTTGTAATATATTGCTGACACAAAATTGTCTGTAGGCTTTCTTACCTCTTTAAACTGGAGACAGGTGTCCTCGTAACGGTAGTCTTCTCACTGCATTAGATGAGCAAAGGCATTTAGATTAGCAAGAAGCCTAGTCTTGAAATGAAATCAGGCACTTGTGACGATTGCAACTGTTGGCCTTCACTGTAGATGCCAGGAATGACAACATGAAGTGAGACTGTCACGGACTGCTGCGATCTCAACTACAGAAATGCAGTATTTTGGACATGAAAATACTATACTGCACTGTAGCCTATTGTGTTATAACTGAACTGTACTTTGAAAAAACTGCAGTTATTTTTGCAAGGGGATATGTACAGCAAGCATCAAAAGCAAACAGCCCAGACACTGAAACTGGGCATTTACTGCTGTGTGAAGGTGATTCACACACAATTGTGTTTCTTTCTCCTAGTCCTTTATAGGGAAAAACACTATATTTGGTAACTTCTATAGACATCCAAAATGAGGTGGGATGATTGTATTGGGAGCACTGAGATGTCAGATGATACTGTAAAAAAATGGTTACATTTTGGCGCTCAGAGTTCAGGTAGGAGGTCCCCTTAGCAGGATGCTGCTCAGAGTTCAGGTAGGAGGGCCCCTTAGCAGGATGTTGCTTAGAGTTCAGGTAGGAGGGCCCCTTAGCAGGATGCTGCTCAGAGTTCAGGTAGGAGGGCCCCTTAGCAGGATGCTGCTCAGAGTTCAGGTAGGAGGGCCCCTTAGCAGGATTTTGCTTAGGGCCCCATGGAGGTCTGAACCGGCACTGCGGACTGTTGTGTTCTCAACAACAGGGCCGTATAAGATTGCTAATGATTTGCTAACCCAGATAGCAAAAGTGCTTCAAAGCAACGTTGACTGCTGGTCAGATTGCTCGGTTTCCAACAGACGACTAAAACTCAAAGGTCAATTGACAGCGTGGGTGGTCGTTCTCTCAAAGTCAAAAGTTCCCCTTGTAAAGATGGGCTGAAAGACTGTAGACTGTCAAGTCAAGTCAAGTCAAGTCAAGTTTATTTATATAGCGCATTTCATACACAAAGGTCATTCAATGTGCTTTACACAAACAAAACCAAACAATAAAAGCATAGAAGGGCAATATAGTCAAAGAATAGTTAAAAGGTAAAGATAATAATAAAAACAAAAACATAAAACACAAGGTAAAATCATTTAAAAATAAAGAATAATTAGTAAGCAAAAACAAAGGCAAAAGTAGTAAAAAAAGTAATAAAAGACAAAGTAGAATAATTATCAAGGCAGATTCAGAATTTGTAACTCGGCACAGTTAGCAGAAAGCATCTGAGAACAGTTTGGTCTTAAGTCTAGATTTAAAACTGGCTACAGTTGGGGCCTTTTTGATGTCATCCGAAAGTTGGTTTCACAGCTGAGCCGCATAGCAGCTAAAAGCTGCTTCACCATGTTTAGTTCTAACAGTAGGTTTTACTAGCAGGTTTTTCACCTGGGACCTGAGAGGACGAGAAGGTGTGTACTGCTGAAGCATGTCTGACAAGTATTTAGGTCCTGCTCCATTTACTGATTTATAAACAAGCAGTAGTGCTTTAAAGTCAATTCTGTGACTTACTGGAAGCCAGTGCAAGGACTTAAGAATTGAAGTAATGTGGTCAGTTCTTTTAGTTTTTGTTAGAATCCTAGCTGCTGCATTTTGTATCACCTGAAGCTGTTTAATAGTCTTTTTAGGAAGGCCTGTGAACAGTCCATTGCAGTAATCAACCCTGCTGGAGATAAATGCATGAATGAGTTTTTCTAAGTCATGTTTTGACACCAGCCCTCTGAGTTTGGCAATATTTTTGAGGCGGTAAAAAGCTGATTTAGTTATCGCTTTCATGTGGCTGTTGAAATTTAGATCACTGTCAATTAATACACCAAGATTTTTAACAGTATCCTTTGCCTTCAACCCTTTTGTGTCAAGGAGAGTGGCAACCCTAAGTCTTTCCTCATTTTTACCAAATATAATTACTTCAGTTTTTTCTTTGTTCAGCTGAAGAAAATATTGAGACAACCAGGTGTTGATTTGTTCTATACACTGACACATAGATTCAAGAGGACCATAGTCGTTTGGTGATAGAGCTAAGTAAATTTGTGTGTCATCTGCATAGCTATGATATGAAATCAAATTATTTTGAATGATTTGTCCAAGTGGGAGCATATAGAGGTTGAATAATAGTGGCCCCAAGATCGACCCCTGGGGAACACCACAGGTCAAGGACATTGGTGTTGAGGTACAGTTTCCGATGGCAACAAAGAAGCTCCTTTCTTGTAGATATGATTTTAGCCAGCTGATAACTATGCCTGTAAATCCAACCCAGTGTTCTAGTCTGTGTAGTAAAATATTGTGATCAACAGTGTCAAATGCTGCACTAAGATCCAGTAGCACTAGGACTGATGTTTTACCTGAATCTGTGTTTAGGCGTATGTCATTGGAAACTTTAATGAGAGCTGTTTCAGTGCTGTGATTTGAAAGTAATCAAAATACCCATTTGATGTTAGGAAGGTGGTTAATTGATTAAAGACTACTTTTTCAATAATTTTGTCAATAAAAGGTAGATTGGATATGGGCCTGTAATTGTTTAGCATGGAGGCATCCAGGTTATTCTTCTTGAGAAGTGGCTTTACAACAGCTGTTTTCAGTGACTTAGGAAAAGTGCCAGACAGCGATACATTTACAATTTGAGATACATTTACAATTTGTGATACATTTACAATTTGAAGGACATCCGCCGCTATGAGGTGAAAAACAGTTTTGAAGAAATTGGTAGGCAGAGTGTCTAAGACACATGTGGAATACCTGAGATTCTGTACCGTTTTTTCAAGTGTTTCGTAGTCTATCAAGCTGAACTCTGACATCAAGTTTAGTTTCCCTCTGTTTGTTGCTGGTTGTTGAATTTGTAATTGAGCAGATATGTTGAGTCTGATTTTGTCAATTTTACCTTTAAAAAAAGATGAAAACTCATTGCATTTATTAGTTGAGAGAAGTTCAGGCGCTAATTGTGAGGGGGGATTTGTTAACTTATCAACAGTTGAAAAACAGTTGACTGGGCTACAAAATCTCAAGTCATATGCAAAAGGTCAACTCAATTTAATAACATTGTGTTTGAAAGATGAACATGGGGTTTGCTTAATTTCATGTTTTGTGGTTTAGCAACTGTGACAAACCCTTTTTTCTTCCAGCATATATGCCCATCTTACATGATTCAAATATAAAACATGGATTACGTAATTGAAATGAGTATTTGAACATAATAAGGATGTGTTTCATTAAAAAAAAAATACTGTTTTGTAGGTCATGTATTATGGTTTGATAAAATGGACAGCCCTGACTTTAGCCCTGACCCTGAGTACTGTATATAATGTCATCACACTAGTCTCAGAAAGTATTTTACAGTATTTAGTATGTATATATATATGCATAGATTTATAGAATATATATATATATATATATATATATATATATGGGCGATTCTACCGAATTCGTGCAAATTGCTGTCCCAGACCCTAAAAAGTAATTTAAAAAGCATTTATACAGAAAAATGTTACATATTTATGAAGATCTTTTTATTATCTATTAAGAACTAAAACAATATTTGAGGTAGCATCAAGCTTAATATATATAAAATCATCATGTTTAGGGTACTTTCAATTGAGAGGTGGCTGTCCCAAACCCTAAGGCCTAAATTTCACCTTATAAAAAAAAATATGAAATCATTTTTGTAATTTTTTCCACTGATGTTTTTCTAAAGATCTTTTAAATACCTATGATAAAAGCAATCGAAAAAATATATTTATTGCATAATTTTTTCAAAAATCATAAATTATTATGTAAAAAATGTTGTCCCGCATTTTTATGTCACAACCGAAACACTGTAAGATTTAGCCCATAGGATGGTAATGATTTTAGCCACACCCCTCCATTTGGACCAGGAAGTGTGTGTGAATCCCTCTCTCTCCCATGGCCACATGGTGAGTAGATCAGTCCAATAATTTTTGAGTAAATGCATTCAAAAGTCTCAAAATCAGGCTGGAACATTTAAAAACGTCACTACCGAACACATATTTTTTTCAATTAATCAAGTTGTTTTGGTTGTTTTTTTTTTGAAAATGTAGTTTTATGTGTATAAATGTTCAGAACTGTGCTATCTAACCATGTGCTGACTAGCATCTTTGAGATAGGCTCAAAAATATATGTTTTCGTCACTACCGAAACAGTCACAACCGAAACATGTATTGAAGTTTCGGTTGTGACGAGATTGTTTCGGTAGTGACTAAATGGACCGTTAGGTCCTATATTTTGGTAAATCAGTGATATTTCCAATTGCACATTTATATAAATAAAATATAGACAAATATTGAGGGATGACTCAATATTTAAGAAAGGAAAGTGAAAGAAATCATTGTTCAACTGCATATTTTTGCAGAAGCATTAGTTAGGAAGACTGAGGGCCCTATCTTACACTCAGTGCAATTGTTTTCCTAGTTTTAGGTCAGCGCATTTTATCATTATTCCGCCAGACACCCATACTGTGTGATCCTTGCACACCCACGGGTGTATCGATGAAAAAACAGGGGTGGTCAGACATTGATATGATCACAAATTGCTATTTTGACGCCACAAAAATGATAACACCACTGACCAAGGAAAGTGATCTAAAGTTAAATGGGCATTATTTCAGTTATTTTGAGGGTGCACTGTCAGAGGAGTCTAACAGCCTGGTAAGACCTAAGCCAGTGTTTCTTGAACTGGGGTTTGGGACCCCCAGGGGGATTGACAAAAATATGGGAGGGGTTGCGAAATGATTTGCAGAAGGTGTTCAGACCAACATGTTTAAAAACTGGGATATTCAGTAGCCCTAGATATATGGTTACAATTCACAGTGTTTCCATAATGTTCCTCCGAAGGTGGATGCTTTGTTTACACAAACTCAAATCTCTATCTGCGCCTCTTGCAACGATAACTTCAAAGATGCTGTGCGTAAGCTTACCAGTGACAGAACATTATGCAGCCTTTTCTTGCCACAGGACTGCCAGTTATACATTGGATGAATGCTAGTTATCTAAACAATAAATCAGATTGTCAAAGGCTTGGTTTTGATGTTGACATAGCGTACCATTTCTGCCTCTGCCTCCAATGCCAGTCTTGCAACATTTTCCAAAAAGGAAACCAAATTTCATTGGCTGGAGAGAAGGGGGTCTCGAGACTTGGCCAATGTTTTTTGGGGGTCGCCAGTCAAAACGTTTAAGAACCACCAACCTAAGCAACAAGTCCCTGGCAACGCAATTCAAAGTCTGTGCTGGTGTGCTTAGATGAATGTCCTTAGCATTTTTTAACATTCATTGGAATGTTATCGGGGTGTTAGGAAGCGAAGTGCATGAGCATAGACAGTACACAGACACATATATACTCCATACACCTGGGGACGCTGGTTTGCCTGTGTAATCTGTGTTGTGTTGAACCACGTAGCTCAACCGGTCACTCGTCTGGAAACCCGCAAACAGCAGCACATCGGATCAGGAGCATGCTAGCATTAGCAAAGCAAAAGCCCAGGCTGCAACACTACTCTATAGGCGTCTGCAGGGAGGTTTACCAACATACTGCACACCTACCGTTACACTCCTAAAGCCCCCTAAACCTCACTTCTGATCCGGGTCATGGTCCAGGATTCCTACACAGTGGACCACCCCTCCACCCTTGTTTTGTTTTCATTGTTGAAATTTGGGAAAGAACCTTGTCTTACATTTAAAAAACAAAAACTGAACTGCAGATTTGCCTAACTACTTGGGCTGTCTGACCGAGTGGGTCAGAGTTTAGGCTGGCTATGGACGAGGCAAAGCGGTGTCGCCTGGTTTCAAGCATTCCAACAATAGTTCCATACATACTTTCACATTTTGTTTTGCACACTTTCACATTTGTGTGAGTACCTAGTAGAGGTAATTGTTGATTTAAATAGTAAAAAAAGAAATGTGTTTGCTCATCCAGATGGTGGTACTGTGCCATGGTACATGCAGTAGGCCTACTTGCTTTTAGGGAATGGGAGATGGCACTCTTATTGTTTTTCTTCTGATTGGTTATGGCATACCTACGGAGCCCAGGAGGTGTCATTGCAAGATATGTTTGTGTATCGAGAGAACGTGCGCTCATTTTACTAAATCGTGCACACGTTTTACTAAATTGTGCTCTCAATTTAGTAAATTTTCTGCACAATTTAGTAAAACATGCACACGATTTAGTAAATTGTGCGCATGTTTTACTAAATAGTGCGCTCGTTTTACTAAATTGTGCTTTAGATTTAGTAAAACATGCACACGCACGATTTAGTAAATTGTGCGCACGTTTTATGAAATTGTGCGCTCAATTTACAACAATTAAAATGAGAGCACAATTTAGTAAAATGAGCCACTATATAGTGTGCACGTTTTACTAAATCGTGTGCACGTTTTACTAAATCGTGAGCACGATTTACTAAATTGAGAGCACAATTTAGTAAAATAAGTGCACAATTTAGTAAAATGAGCCCACGCTTTCTGGATATATACCAAAAAATACCTTGCAATGACTCCTCTAGGGCTCCGTATATACCTGCCGACATTTAGCTTTTAAAAAATCGGGTTTTGGGTTGCCAGGTTTTATGACAACAGGATTGAAATTGAAAGTAAGTCATTGTGTTGGCTATGTGTAGGGTGCATATCATACCCAATTTGGCAACCTGGGAAATGTCAGACTAACAGAAAAAATGAATACATCCGTGATTTTAAAATTAAGTTTGATGGTCATGCAATATTCTGGGAGTTTCCCCGGGAGAAATAACAAAACGGGTGTGCGCCGGGAGATGACCTTGAAATATGGGAGAAACTAGGGAAAACGGGAGTGTTGGCAGTTATGGGTTATGCGTTATACCTAACAAACATTCATGCTTAAAGGGATACTCCAGCGTAAAAACAACCAAAACAAAATAGCCTTACACTTCGACGGTAGTGTCCATGGGCATCCTACAGATAAACCGATAAACCCTAGGTAGTTTTTACTTTGAAGTAGCCTTTCAATTAAGGAGCGAGGGACATTATAACAATCCTTTTGAACAATGCACCCGCTGTCAAACTAGGAAAAGTGAACTAGACACTCCCTACATACATCTGAACCATATGCTTCAGATCATGCGTCTTAGGTTATCAATATAGGGCCCTGAAGGTAACAAATTGAACACTTAAATGAGATCTGGAGGTTATGTGTTCTTTGAGAAATTGTCAACATGTTAGATACTAATACTTTTAAATGTGACCATTTTTGAACACTTAATAAATCTTTCTTGAAGGATTATAAAACCAAGCATACAAGTTCTATCTTGCATCCCATAACACCCAAACTATCCATCAGCAGTGAAATATTAAACAGATTTCTTAAAAAAAAAAATATATATATGTCTGTTAAATGTGCTAGCTGCATTATGTGCAACATTTGTGACTTATTTGTCATTTTTATCAACACAAAATACTGGCAGTCTGATGTAGTAGTCACTACCGAAGCACTACCGTCACTACCGAACATGTGCTGTCACAACCGAAACATGGGATGTTTTGTTAAAAAAAGATTATATCTAATCATCTGACAAGATAACAGGGTGGTGTTTGGTTAAATATATATTTATAGTAATACATCCTTAAATTTGAAAATGGTATGATCAACTTTATGCGTTTTACAAAGAAATATTGTTTTTAAAATGCAATTAATCTCATAAATGACCTTTATTTTGTGTTAAAAAATATTATTATTATCAGTTGAATCATGGAAATGCTTTAAGAAAATTCAAAAAAATATATTTAGAAGGTATATGTAAAGAAATTCCTGATAGGTTATCATAAAACTTCTTATTTTGTTAATTTTTATTGTGTTTCGGTAGTGACACATTTTGGGAGAAGGAAAACATTCCAAAACTGTACAAAAAGACAATATGAAATTAAAATGTCCAATTATTAGAAATGTGTACCTTAGATGTTATACAATGCATGTGAATGAAAAGTTTTGGGGAAAAAAGACACTTTTTTCAAAATGTTTCAACCTCTGAATTTGCACGAATTCGGTAGAATGGCCCATATATCAAATGGGCCTGTCATGTTAAAATGGTATGATTAGCAACCAGAAAAAAATCCTGTGGGAAACACCATCAGTCCCTGTGTAATTATTACTAGGCTATAGGTCCCAATTAAGAAAGGTTTATTTACAACGTATTATTATTTTTATATATGATGCTGTAGAATGCTCTATTCACCTGAATAGGCCTTCCCTACATCCGCCACTCTGATAATGTTGTAAAACAGAACTTTGCTATGTATAACAGACTGCTGTCAAGGAATATGGGTTTTGTACATAGACAGTAAAATAAATGGACACAAGTCACCCCATAGGACTTCAATAAGACAAGTGAAGCCAATTTGAACCCGTATCCCGTTGGGCCCTTACTGGACAGTGTATCATCAGTGTCAGTTGAGTGATAAGCACGTTGACGTTCAGTTAGCACAGACTGAAACAGAGTAAGTCATCTGGTAGTCGCACTAAGGAAATGAATAACATGCAGACTGATCCGAAATTGAGTGCAGTTTTTGGTGGTGATTTGTTCTGACATAGTGCCAAACCAACAAAACTTCATTGTTTTTTCCCTTTGACTAACTAATTTAAACGTTGTTCTTGGATATATGCACAACAATGTCTTCTTTGAGGTATTTGGGGACATTAAAGGCTATTCTTAAAGTGTGTTTGTATGTGTGTTTTTGTGCTTGTGTGTGTGTGTCTGTGCACCCAACAGTAGGTCCCCTGAATACAGAACCATATTCAGGTCACACCATAGATATTCAGGTCGCACCATAGATATTCAGGTCACACCATAGACAATAAAAGAAATGGACACAGTCATCCCATATAGAGACAAGTGAACCCAATTTGAATCTGATTTCAGTTGGGCCCTTATTGTAGTCAGTGTCAGTTGAGTGATAACCATGTGACTTTAGCAACAGACTGAAACACAGTAAGTCATCTGGTAGTCACACTAAGAAAATAAATAACATGCAGAGTGATCCGAGATCAAGTGCAGCTTTTGGTATTTCTATATGAACACTATTTTCTACTGAATGTCAAAAGTCCTCTCATAAGTTGAGTAGGTGTCCGAATCGCTGACCTTCAGGCCTATATTGCATAGTTAACCCTAAGTTAGCACTAAAAAGAACCCTACAGCCATTTATAAAAGTAGCTGCATTGAAATTGTGACAAACTTGGCATTTACAAAACAAGTGGTAGGCTATGAGACTAGGCTACAACATAAAACCCTTATCTGTCACAGTTCCTTTAGTTTGAAATATATGGCTGACACAAAATTGTCTGTAGGCTTTCTTACCTCTTTAAACAGGTGACAGATGTCCTTGTAATGATAGTCTTCTCACTGCATTAGATGAGCAAAGGCATTTAGATTAGCAAGAAGTGAAATGAAATCAGGCACTTGTGACGATTGCAACTGTTGGCCTTCACTGTAGTTGCCGGGAATGATAACATGAAGTGAGACTGTCACAGACTGCTGCGATCTCAACAACAGGGCAGTATAAGTTTGCTAATGATTTGCTAACCCAGATAGCAAAAGTGCTTCAAAGCAACGTTGATTGCTGGTCAGATTGCTCGGTTTCCAACTAAAACTCCCATACAAAAATGTGATATATGGCAATATATGAACATATATGTCAAATAACAGGGACTTATAATTTTACTTATATGGACATATATGTGATTCAAATATTTATGTCAAACATATATTCAAAGCTATATGTCCATACATGCATACAAAATATTTTAATTTCCCATATAAGATGCTATATATCTTCATATACTAGATCCAATTATTTGTTTTCCAAATATATGGGGCTGTATTTTGGGTCACCAGCGCATGGCGTAATACTCGTTATTCACCCGCGGAAAGTTGAATTCGGTATTTTGCACGTTTATTTTTTAAGCATTGCGCCCAGGGGTGTGGCAATTAACAACCTAGGGAGGGGACTCGCGCATTGTCTGAAAATCGCTATCATACACCACCTAAACCTGGTCAGAAGTCAATGGCGAGTTGTTCATATGCTATTTTAAGAGCGCATGTCAACAGTCATATTGGCAGGTGCACGCACCATCCTTCTATCATTCATGAACGCACACCAGCGCACGTCCATACAAAGCATTACAAATTGCACGATTACAATGGGAAACATAATTAGAATAAAGATATTACGAAATACTGTACATCTCATAATGAGTAGTTATTCACCATCATTTGCAAATTGGTAATGACGGTTAAAAGTGATTAGGGGAGAGGCGAGAGACACGTATGGAGCACAGCTGAAGACGCACTGTCACGAAGCAACTCCTCTGCAGGATAAATGTTGTTTTATTCAGTCATTTGAGCAACATTAGGGTAAGTGTTGCTTTTTCCAGCCTATGTTTTCGATGGTAACCCATTGTCAGTCAATAGTGAAAGTAACTGCATATAACTGTCTTGTTGTTGACTGACTCCTTGGTGAAGTTAGTTTCACTTTGCCAATGAGTTCAAATAATAGACGAGTGCAAATGCGTGAAGGCTATGCTAGATTTTAGTAAAGCATGGTTTAAGAATGACTATTCTATACGATCTAGCAAGCAGCCTCCTTCAAATGCGCCAGGGGCGGAGCCAGACATTGTAAACATTCGGGGCTTAGCCCATTTCATTTTTTTTTAAATAACCCCTTAAATAATGACTTTTAGTGAATTTTGTGTAAACTAATGGACACATTGAGACTTAAAAAATGTGAAACTAACATTCAACAGATTCAAGGTATCTGACTGGCACACTGTGTAAAATTATAGTTTTGGGTCTTTCAAGAGGCAATATCTGTTCATATCTGTTTAGCATGTACTTAGTTAATTAAGCGTTTCTTATGGTTTGTACATTATAGTATTTGTTTATTTTCATTAGGCTATTGTTTGATATGACATTATTGTTTATTATTGCTATTCTCCTTCTTCCTCTTCCCTGATCTCATCTGTGTGACAAATATATAGAATATCTTATACTATAATATACATAATATGATATAATTACAGTATGGCCAGTCATCATGATACAAGGAATGCATTATCATCTTGACATAGGCGTTTCTAAATTATATTAATTTTGTAATTTAGCAATATTATTTATAGGTTTCATCAGGTCCCTTTACACAGGTGCATAAAATCAAGCACCTAGATTATGAATGCAGACTGCATGGTGCTTGATTAACACACTTATGGAAAGGGCCCTTTCCTCTCAATATATCATTGTAATGTTTTTTTTTTGTTAGTTAATAATTAGTTAGGCAGCCAAAACAACATAACATGACTTTTATATTTATGTGGACTCTTGGATTATAAGATCTGTGGTGGATAGGATATCAACAAGGTTTTAAGGTAGGCTAACAGTTAACATTCTTTTGTGCAACATAGGACACTGAAAAGTTGACATGGGCAGATAACTGTTAATGGGTTTTTCTGACATTTCAAAACAGTGTAGCCTAATTTATTACAAGACGAGGATCACTTTGTTTTGGGAGCTGGAATTTCTTATTCTGCAGTAGGCTTAGCTAGCCTATGAGAGTATTGAATTTGCCTTTTCCGCCGACTAACGAGGACATTTAACGTTAACATTAAGCATTTATTTAGGGAGCTAGCCAAGTAGCCTAACGTTAGCCTGCCTAACTGACTGAGCTCTTAACGTGAAATCACCAACCTGAAACAACACCATCCGTCAGTTCACTGGGCGATGCTGTTGCTTGAACGGAGCTGGGTGGTCTTTTGAAAAACTTTCTAATATCCATAACGTTTCAACAACATGTACACAAAGTGTTTTATCACAGACTGTAAAAGTGACAGACATGGCGTAGCGTTGTCAAGGCAGCATTTTCACTGGATCTAAACAAATCAATCTAACCATTGAAATCACCATAGCGGATAGCCCAGAGACCTGGCATAGATCGTGTAGCAAGTCAAATTATTTTTCAATATTGGGCTTTGAAAATAAGGGATATATTTCCTCAGTAATAGAGCATTTTGTGAGATTTATAGAGAAACCGAGGGGAAGTTATATTGGAAATAAGAGTTGCCGGGAATTTAAAACACTAAAAAAAAGATTCGGGGCTTTTGAAAAAAGATTCGGGGCTTAAGCCCGCTAAGCCACCCCCTAGCTCCGCCACTGAAATGCGCCGTTGAATGCCAAAATACCGATGCATTTATTTGACATATCGCGCGTTGCGCCGTTAAAGGGAATGACAGATGTCATTCTCATTGGTTTAAAATGATGTTACGCCCCAAACACACCCATATGACTGATTAAAAGACCTAGGAACACCTTGTTACGCCATGCGCTCCACTTTTGAGAACGAAACCCCTCCCAATGTGAACTGGACATCCTACTAAATTTGAATAGACTTTTGACGAGTGACGATGCACTTTAGAATGTCATCATAGGGCCCATGGAGAAGTTTATGTGTGAATATGTGACAGACTTATATGTAGTCTCTATGTATGGTGGCATACATATCCATACACTAGATTCCACTACTTATTTTCTAAATATATGGAGAACTTTATGTGTGAATATGTGGCAGACATATTTGTAGTCTCCGTATATGGTGGCATACATATCCATACACTAGATTACATTACTTATTTTCCAAATGGAGAACAGTGTGAATATATTTGTTTATGTCTTGGCGTCACAGATATGGTGTCAACTATGCTGCCTTATGTGTCAATGTTTTGTGTGGAGTGCTTTGGGTTGCACTATATGTGCATGAAAAATGTGTGAGGCCAAAGCTACTTTAAATATTCATGGGTTTCATCTGGTCCCTTTACACAGGTGTATCAATCAAGCACCATGCAGTCTGCATTCATAATCATGGTGCTTGATTTTATACACCTGTGGAAAGGGACCTGATGAAACCCATGAATAACGAATGCTTATCGCATCTTGATATGCGCATGCGCACACAGCAATAACCATCCCCCACCCTGGACTGACATTTGAACTCCAACCACGGTGACTTTCCACCGTCTTTTTGTCATGCATCCACTGTGTAAGCTGTACAAACTCTGCTGTCATCATATCCAAGGTAAGAAAGCCTTTAGTAAACGGGAATTAGTTAGAAAATATTGTTTTTATAATGTAATGTTAACCAAATCCGTTTGTTAAAAGTCTAACCATCATGTTAGAATTAGCTAACGTTAATGTTATCAATTAGCTATCGATAACGTTAGCGAGCTAATATTGCTAACGTTAGCGATGTTAGCTGTTAATGTTAACTTTTCCATTAACTTACTTTACCATTATGTGGAATATCTAGAATGGTAGTTAACATCACATCCAACAACAAGCCTGTCTGAGATGTTGTTATGAATATAAGTTTTAGTTTGAATGAAATATCAGGTGTGAGTAAGTTAGTTAACCTAGCTATAGCAGCTAAATTATATTTAAAGTGTCTGCTTATAACCATGCAGGCTAACGTGAATGTTAGTAGGCCTAAATGGATCTTTAGTTTGTGAAGGGTAGTGTTAAGCCATCCTTACAACAGAAGACTTTGAAGATTTGGGAGATTCTTGAAAGATAGTCTTTTGAGTAAAGCTTGAATAGGGGGCATTAGTTAAAAGACTCCAATCTTTCAAGAGTCTTTCCCAAATCTTGTCAAAGTATTCTGATGTATGGATCATTAGGCTACATGTTCTTCATCTCATAGCCCTTATTTAAGCTTACTTGTGCCAAGGTGTGTGTTTATTAAAGATGCATGTGAAGGTCGTAGTGCTTAAGTGATGGTCTTTTCATGTTCTGTGTGTTTTACAGCATATTAATCTTCTCTGTTCCCTGTTTGCAGGTGGTGATTTGTGAGGACTGCTGCCCTGAGAACACTGAGTGCATCATATGCCAAATCAATGTGTGCCACTTCCATAAAGGGGAAAAAAGTTTCTACCTGGAGAGTGTACTCACTGTTTGTGTGGAAAAACTAAACTTTAATAAAAGGTTAAACAAATATTTTGTGTGTTTTCTTTGGAACATCAACAATGTTATATTTCTGATACATATATTGTGACATATTTCTATAAATGTGACATAGCAGAACATTACATATATTTGTATATCTGGGAAAATATATGTGACATATAGCCTGGCGGGCCATCCTATATCATTGACATGTATAGTCTGGAATCGAATCATTCACCTGCTTAATCCAAGGGGCGGGCAGAGAATTGTCTTTCAAACTGCAGAGGCATGCAATAGGCCAGCGCTACGACCATATCCGTATCCGGTCGGCAAAACGGCAAATACATCCTTCTTCGAAAGGAATGACTTAAGTGCATTGTGTTGCTCTACTTTCAAAGAAAAGCACAAGTCCAACTCCTCCAAAGTTGACGCCAACGGCGATTCAAACAACCGCTCTTCGTTCGCCATAACCACCTTCCTTGTTGTTCACCGTCGCAGGATGTCGTTATCCTGTTAAGCCCGCCTTAAGACTCTAACGAAATAGAGCGCTGTGATTGGAGAACATCCACGGTGTTAAGCCAATAGAAATTCCTATGGTTCGATACTAGACGTACAGGCTGAGCAAATTAATTTGCCGCCGCTAGGGTGCATCTAGATTTCTACTGTAAGCTATGTGACATATATAAAAACGGCCAATTTTGCTATATTTTGAAATATATTTGACATGTATGTGTATATATGTGACTTATATGTGTGAGGCATACATTGACATACTGTATACATCATATATGTGATTTACATATATTGCCATATATCACATTTTTGTATGGGCTCGAAGGTCAATTGACAGCGTGGGTGGTCGTTCTCTCAAAGTCAAAAGTTCCCCTTGTAAAAATTGGCTGAAAGACTGTAGACTGGGCTACAAAATGTCAAGTTATGGCGGCCTTACATTGTACGATTTTGGCCTGTTTTCACAGTCGGCGACTAAATTTTCAAAGATGGACAGAAATCATGGGAGTTGTACTGGAATCGCGGCGCGCTCCCGTCAACTAGATCGTTAAGTGTAAGGTGCCAATCTTAGCAGTTTTAAGTCAGTCGGAGTCAGTCCTTTTCTAGTTTTGCCGTTACGACAATATCAAACATGCAAGTCTTTCTAGTCATGGCTCATGCAAATAGTGACGTGAGCTATAAAAACCAATAGTGACCTCTCTCCAACACCAAACAGGAAGGGGCAAAGTAGGCGACAGCTGTAGCCTATATCATTATTTGTTATTCTAATAATATTTGTCATTTATTATACATATTTAGTCGGCTCTTCCACGTGACAGAACAACTCTATATGGGTTAGGCATGTCACGCATGAAACAATGCTGCAGAAACACGAAAATACGACTTTGTGTTTAGTAGGCTATCATTTCAGTTCCTGTTTATCTATTGCACGATGGGTAATAATTTAAAGGAATCTAGTTGCAGTCTTGTAAATAGTGACCCTGCAAAATCCCTAGTCATTGCAAAATCATAGTCTGTGACTTAAAACTCTACTACTTGTCTTTAGATGTGAGAGGGTCTGAGACTGTAGTCTTTCACAAATCTTTTCGAAATCTTTGCAAATCTTTCCAAAGTCAGTCAGTGTAAGGAGGGCTTTATATGCAAAAGGTCAACTCAACGTAATATTGTGTTTGAAAGATGAACATGGGGTTTGCTTAATTTCATGTTGTGTGGTTTAGTAACTGTGACAAACCCTTTTTTCCAGCATACAGTGATGGCCAAAAGTGTTGGCACCCATGCTAAAGTTGACTGAAAAGAGAAATATAAATTCATCTTTTGGAAATTGATCTTAATGCCTTAAGTGAAAAATGAGAAAATATCTAACCTTTAAGGACACCAATTTTCTTAGTGAATGAATAATGTATCATAAATAAATAAATGTTCTTCCTTAGAATACAGGGGTCATTGGCATGGGTGCCAACACTTTTGGCCATCACTGTATATGCTTACCTTACATGATTTAAATAAAAAACATGGATTACGTAATTGAAATGAGTATTTGAACAGAATAAGGTTGTGTTCATTCAGAAAATACTTTTTTGTAGTTCATGTATTAGCCTATAGTTTGATAAAAATGGACAGCCCTGACTTCACAGATAGCAAAAGTGCTTCAAAGTCTAAAGTTCTTGTAAAGATGGGTTGAAAGACTGTACACTGGGCTACAAAATGTCATCATATGCAAAAGGTAAAGCTTTAAGACAATGAAAGACATCAAAGTGAAATGAGATCATGTACCAGTAGCTCTGCTCTACTGTACTAAATATGTACCAGCAATGTAGACTACGACAGGTATAGAGGAAAGAGGAAACATTTGATTCCAGCAACATGTTTCAAAAAAGTTTAGGAACTGAGAGGACCAGTTGCTGGAGTTTTGAGAATGAAATGTTGTCCCATTCCTGCCCGTACTACAGATGACTGAACACCAGGGGGCACTGTGTGTGTGTATGAAATGTTGTCCCATTCCTGCCCGTTATTCTTAATCATGTTTGTCATTCCATGATGCACCTAATTTGACATGTCTGGACTACGGACAGGCCATTTTAGCACCTGGACTCTATGGAGAAATGCTGTTTAATTAATTTCAGCTCATTGAAGGTTGTTTGCCCAAATTTTTATTTTCAAATGATTTCTAAAGAAGCCCTTCATATGTTTTTTATGATTCTTATGATTTTCATATGATTTTAATTAATTATCATAGGTTTCCTAAAGAAGCCCTAAATGTTTTTTTATGGACTTTTATTAACGAATGTTTGGGGGGCACGGCTCTGCCACTGACCCTGTGTGTGTGTGTCTGTGTGTGTGTGTGCGTGTCTGTGTGTGTGTGTGTGTGTGTGTGTGTCTGTGTGTGTGTGTGTCTGTGTGTGTGTGTGTGTGTGTGCGTGTCTGTGTGTGTGTGTGTGTGTGTCTGTGTGTGTGTTTGTGTGTCTCTGTGTGTGTGTGTGTGTCTGTGTGTGTGCGTGTCTGTGTGTGTGTGTGCGTGGTGTGTGTGTATATGTGTGTGTGTCTGTGTGTGTGTTTGTGTGTGTGTCTGTGTGTCTCTCTGTGTGTGTGTGTGTGTGTGT
>NW_027468564.1:14108380-14113380 GCF_046254945.1 Alosa pseudoharengus | reverse complement strand
AACGTGATTGCGTAATGACAATCAAAAACCGCACGTTAAAATATGCTAGCCTACTCGCAAGAATAATTCTTCAGAGGCTGCACCATATAATTCATTTTAAAACGTAAATGTAGATCTAATTAGAAAAAAAAAAATCCATAAAGCTATTTTAAGTTAGAATAAAAAACTTAGAATGCAGTGCCTATTTTAGAGATTGGTTTAATTGTAGGTCTAAATCAACACGTGAACTAGGCTCTGTTTATTGATTAGCAAACTGTGTAACCGATTGGCCGAAGTAGCCTGAGCTATTAATACTTGGGAAAATATCCTTTGAACAGACATCAGGAACCGCGATCAGTGAGGAACAGGAGTTAGCCTACCTCCACTTACTTTACTCCTCCGATGACACGTCCATAATGCGCGCTGGCTGCGTTTTGAGGCTAGTGCAAGACGGCGGGGCTTGGATTTAAACATGAAAATCATAGATTGCTTTCAGGAGCTTCTGGGAAATGGAGTTGCCTTCATTTATTTAGAGAGTGAATAAACTTATGAAACAGAGAAGTATCGTCATGTAATCCATTGATTTCAACAATGTAACTGTATTCTAAATACCAACTATTTAACTTGTAACTGTATCGGAATACAGTTACTCATAATTTGTATTCTGAATACGTAACGCCGGTACATGTATTCCGTTACTCCCCAACACTGGTTCTAACACACCTGAACTTAAAAACTGTCATCTGAGCGCAACAATACTCCTCTGCTCTAAAGCTAGCTTTGCACATGAGAAATAATACGACTTGAGAAAATTGCATTGCAGTCACCTGCATTTTGAAGCATCATTCCTAAAACAACGTGTGTGTGTGTGTGTGTGTGTGTGTGTGTGTGTGTGTGTGTGCGAAAATTGCATTGCAGTCATCTGCAGTTTGAAGCATCAAACATTGGCTCATTCCAAAAACAACACATGAATGACAAGTACATAAATGAATGAATGAATAACACAAAAAGGATAACTCAATGAGTTTGTTGATATATCTCCCACATAATTGTACCTGATAAAATACCCTGTCATTCAACCAGTCGTGGCCTACTGGTTAGCACTTCGGACCTGTAACCGGAGGGTTGCCAGTTCGAACCCCGACCAGTAGGCACAGCTGAAGTGCCCTTGAGCAAGGCACCTAAACCCTCACTGCTCCCCGAGCGCCGCTGTTGTTGCAGGCAGCTCACCGCGCCGGGATTAGTGTGTGCTTCACCTCACTGTGTGTTCACTGTCTGCTGTTTGTGTTTCACTAATTCACGGATTGGGATAAATGCAAAGACCAAATTTCTCTCACAGGATCAAAAGACTTACTTATACCACAATGCTAGCTAGCGCGTCGTGCCTAACGCGCCTTAGCTGTTGTAGATTCAGTGTAACCTACGGCCTCTCGGGGATTATTGCTTACAGTTTTTCTCAGTCGCTTTGGTGCTATTCTCACATCACTATTAACATTTGCACAGCAGTTAGTGCATTTCTCAAAACAATTAGTGCAAACTGCAAAACCTAGTGGATGACCTGCAAAAGCACGTCACTTGCTCAAAATGGATAGTCCATTCCTCAAAAGCAGGTATTCATGTCAATGAAACTGTCAGTGTCATCAAAATGAGAAGTCTTGACACCATCGTTTATTAACAAGATAGTCAAATGGCTTTGTCATGTTTTCATTATGACAGTTCCCTCAATGTTTTCCAATGCAAAAAAAAGTCAGAACTCGGTGACACTACCTGAACATGCTCAAGACAGCACTATACAGTACTTGTACAGCCATTTGAAAACTACATTAAAGTTACACATTGCTGTAGTTAGGGGAGTAAGTGAGTACAAGACACTGAATACGTACATTTTTACTGTATGCTCTTTGCAATTCTACAGCATTGTGACAGAATTTGATAACTAGTTCACCAATTTTGTATGTAATGATCAAGCAATGAAATGAAGACTATTAGTTTTATTGGGAACGACTATTCAGTATACATAAGTATAGTTCATTTTGACTGACATGACATACAGTGGGTCCCCGTTAAGTTTGGACGGGTTCCTTCATGAATCACGCACCCCATTTTCTCAGCAGAAATGGCACAAACTGCAGTTGACACAAACAACCACAAGGTGTCACTTGGGTGCCACTACTATTTTTGATGCGACTGACTTACTGCTTCCATGACGCAGCGGGGGCACAGGAACTTAAATTGATCACGGTAGTTTAAGCTTACACTTGACAAAACATTCTAATATGAAAATGTAGATGCAATTGTTGTAAAATGGTGCAGCTCCTTTAAAGGAACACGCCACCCAAAATCAGTAGTAATATATGTTCTTACCTTAACTTTCACGAGTTGAGTCGTACCTCTCCCGCGTCGGTATGTGCACTCAAACGCTCTGGCGCGCGGCGCGAATGTGTTAGCATGTTGCTATGCTAGCAGGCTCTGCCGTGGCCATAGAGAGACACATCCACAATTTCCCTACTTAAATATAGTTGCAGGATCTACAATTAGGTGTTAATTAATATTACTACCTAGGTTGAAGTACTCCCAAGTGCTATTGCGCCAGACATTGTAGTTCTCCTGTTTATTCGCTTGGAAAATCGTCACGTTTCATGTTGTGTGCCCTAACATTTTTAATCAACTACTTGTGCAACTGTATTTAAGTAGGGAAAATGTGGATGTGTTTGATTAATGCCATCTTACTCTCTCTACGGCTTGCCAACGTTCAAACGACAACGAAAAAGATAATAAAACAACAAGAGGGTTGAGTCTGAATGACACTGAGTTTTTAGACACTGAGTTTTTGTAGTTTTTGTATTTTCGTATAAAAAAATGGTCATTCTTCAATCTCCTTCACTGACGCCTATGGAAAAGGCTTAACGTCCCAAAACAACGATCAATGATCATCAAATTTCTCTCTCATATTGCTCCTCATAACCATCTATAAAAAAGTGTTTTTTTCTTTTCTTTTTGAGCACATCCGAATCCCAGGACATAACGCACTGGACCTTATAATAGGCTCGAGATATAATTCCAAAGGGGGCAGATAGGGGCCACTGCACTTAAAACTTAAAAAGATGAAGCTTTCCGAACTTTGAAATTGCGATCAGTGACTGGCATCGGGTGAACGAAGCTTTTCGAAGTTGAACAGGCTATTAAAAACTATTTGCGCACCTCCATGTCACAGGAGAGACTGGGCTCTCCCTTCTATGAAAAAGACGTTAGGCTACCTGCAAACTGGTCTATGATTTCATTGCTGAGTTTGCAGCAAAGCAAGAAAATGTTTTTTTTTCCTGAGTCAGGATATGGCGAGTCAGTGTCATTTATTATGACCGCCGCGCAGCGAAGCTGTGAATATCTCGAGAACCGTAAGGTTTAGGACGACCATTTTTTTTGTATGTTTATCTCAAGGGGCCATGTCAACCCATTCCATAACCACTCATTTCATGTATAGCGCCACCTAGTTAAACACAAAAAAGTAAAAATGAGGTGTTGTAATCGCAGGTATCTGTGACCTAACATAGTCAAAACTGCACGAAATTGGAAGTGTAGGATCATTATGACACCCTCTGAATGCACACCAAGTTTCGTGGAATTCCGTTCATGGGGGGCCACACAATAAATTAATTTATGTTACTATACACCAACTGGCCTGTAGGTGGCCGGAGACATTTTTCTGTGAATATCTCGAGAACCGTAGGGCCTAGGAGGTCCACCTTATTTTTGTATGTTGATCTCAAGGGGCCGTGTCAACCCATCCCATTACCACTTATTTCATGTATAGCGCCACCTAGTTAAAAATTAAAAAGCAAAAAATTAGGTGTTTTCATCACAATATCTCTGGCTGACATGGTCAAAACTGCACGAAATTGAAATTGTAGGATCATTATGACACCCTCCGAATGCATGCCAAGTTTTGTGTACTTTCGTTCATGGGGGGCCTTACAATAAAATAATTTATGTGTACATTTAGTGACGTACACCAACAAGGATTCCCGGGACACTGAAAGACCGGGGTACACAAAACTTGGTGGGCATGTACCCCCACATGGATAGCATGGAACCATCATTTTTCGTTTTTGATCTGTAGCCCCCCCGCTGGACTGGACCCCCCAAAAGGAGGGTAGGCCAGACACAGTTCTCTGTGAATATCTTGAGAACTGTTTTTCTGTATATTTGCCTCCAGGGGTCATGTTAACCCATTTCATGTGCACACATGTGCACAAACAGATACACACACACACACACACACACATTCACAGTAATCATACGTATGACACATACTCACACAGTAGACATATGTACGCTTCCATGCACAGGCACATACGCAGGCACACACACAAGCACACACACACACACACACACAGGCCTTTCAGCGTGATTTCTTTTTGTGGAAAAAATGTGCTGGACTGGGCGGCGGTCATATTTTGTACCGCTCTGCGGTACATCTAGTTGAACTAATAACAGACGTGTGTCAAATTGACTTTATTTTCCATACGGAGAAATAACATATGCAGAGTCTAACCAAGGTCAATCTTGCCAAAAAAGCCCTCAAACCTGAAAACACATGAGGCAAAACTGCAAAACATCACAAAACTAACTAAACTAACACGCGCATATTTTTGTATTGCAATCATTGTAGCCTACAGTTGTAACAGCGCGTAACAGTCGTTTTACTCCCCGTATGCGCTCATTATAAAGAATGTTTAACGTGTCCCAAAAACAGCTATCTATTAATCACCAAACGTCTTATAAACAAGTATTGCCAGGAGCAACACCTTGCAAAAAATGATATCAATAGGCCTAGGCCTTTTATATGGCTCTGCTCCTGCCTAGATTCAAACTCAGAACTGCCTGAAAGTTGCAGACCTGTTCTGGAAATACGTGCATTAACCCACTCGACCGTCAGACAACGCTATCTGCTTCGAGTAGGCCTATTGGGTAGGACTGTAGCCTACACTGGTTGCTGTGGCACAGTCTTGAGTGACCGAATT
>NW_027468564.1:14095880-14098380 GCF_046254945.1 Alosa pseudoharengus | reverse complement strand
GGAGGGGGGGGTAATATACTGAAATAATGTAGTTTGCCTGTACAGCAGTAGTGTTGTGTTCATTTGGAATTAGGCCCAAATCACATTATAAACAAGTACACTGTTACATATGGATTAGATGTGGATTTCCACATGCAAGACTGGACCATCATAGATTTCTGTCAGTCAGTCATTTTATAATGCACGCACTAACACTAGAACACTTGTCTGCACTGTAATGAAGCCACAGTAGGTCACACACACTCACACTCACACACACACACACAGACACACACACACACACAGACACACACACACGCACACACACAGACACACACACATGCACACACACAGTAGGTCTAAAGTAAATTATGACACAGCCTGATTTGAAACAAACAGCTGGTTTGAGTTTACACACACACACACACACACACACACACTTAGGCCTAAAGTAAATTATAACACAGCTTGCTTTGAAACAAACAGCTGGTTTGAGTGTGAAGTGTGGATTCCACTGGAACATCTGTTTGTAATTCAAACAAATCAAAACAACATTAATTAGTGTGATTCTACATTAAAACAACATTAATTAGCGTGATTCTACATTGAAACATGCAGAGGCAACATTTGAGATGTAAAAAACAAACTTAGGTGACATGCCTGGTGAGGACATGGCTATTTGTCTAGTGAGGATATGTGCGTGAATTGTTAGCCTAGATTTTGTTGAGTGTGAATGAAGAAATTATCACTGTCTGGAGATCACACATTCGGCCTTGTATGGAGGATCTAGGCATCAGTTCCTCTCACTGAGATACTAGCTAACTTCATTCTCGGTTTTGCAGTTGTTCAACATGGTATCCTGCTGAGGACTTTAACGTCTCATGTGTTACTTTTTGATTATGGGGTGACAAGTCAGTGTCAATGCAGAAACGTTCCACAGAGTTTTACATTTCTTTGTCAATCCCCAAGACTCCTCTATATTGGCTCCAGTATCAGAGACTTTCTAATGAGACACAGCACTCACAGTATCTCCCATAGAAATGTATTAGTTCGGAGTTTAGGTTAGTTAGGTACTTTGTAACCCAAACTTGGCAGTCGTCTATATTCCACCGCCAAAAGTTGACATCTAAATACATCGTGCCATCATGTGTTGTGATTTTGCAGCTGGAGCAAGGTTGGTGTTGTGAAGCCTTGCACATGCGCAGTTTTGCCTAAAAATAGATGCCCGATAATGATTTAAAATCCACTGCAATATGGCCGTCGAGTGGAGAGACTTGCCTAGAAGGACTTTGCAAGTAATCTACACAGAAATAATATGTATGAAACTGCATCCTGTAAATGGGTTGTTATTAGCATAGGCTACACAAGATGCCCTTAGTAAACCCAATGGGGAATAGATTGACAGGATGACATAACAACTTTATTGCTAATGTTTATTACACGGCTCTTCACAATGCAAGTAGAACGCTCCATTGACTTGAATGGGATTTCCCAAAGTTCTAGCGGTCATTATTTTCGACTAGAGGACCTCTGAAAAAAAGAATGACCGCTGCCAATGGCAACGGAGTTTGTGCGTCTAATTCAGGTCTTTCATATCACTCCACAACTACTGGAACTTTGATCAGCAGATAGTTGATCAGCTGTGTTGGGGCGTAACTGACCAAGGGCCTGGGTGCACTCTTGTTGCCAGCGTCCTCTTCTATGCTGTGGTATGCTGGGGAGGAAGCACAAAGAAGAAGGATGCGGGGCGACTTGACAGGCTGGTAAGGAAAGCTGGCTCTGTCTTGGGAGCCGAACTGGAGTGCATCACTTTAATATCAGATAAAAGGACCCTGAACAAACTGATCAACATCTTGGACAATGAATGTCATCCACTCCACAGCACTATTGCAAAGCAGAAGAGCTTGATCAGCTGGAGACTTCGCTGTGCTTCACTTAAGGGAAGAGGAGAGATAGACTTCTCTGCATAGTCTGTCTGCCTCTCCACCCTCTCCATGTTTGTGTGTCTGTCCACTTGCCTACATAACCCCTCCTGCCCTCCCACAGCCTGGATTGTGGCTGTACTTAATGCTTAATACCTTATACTTAATACTTGACCAATGGCTGTAACCCTATTAGCTCAACCTATTCTTGCACTGATATAGTTTTTTATATTACCTTATCTACATTATACATTCTTCTCTTATATGTCCATATTTATTTTATGCTGGTCTCTAGACTTTATTCTTGCACTGTTTTATATTAATATTAGTGCTGTCAAACGATAACATTTTTTAATCACGATTAATCGCTGAATTCCTATAGTTAATCACGATTAATCACATATTTTATCGCATGATTAAAATTCTATTATTTTGCATTTCTGAACTTTCCAGGAGTCCATGTTAACAATATAAAGCAATTATTGTGTATCTTGATTAGGATTCAAATGAAAGCAAAGCAAGTTACTTCATTAACTTAACTTTAAGACGCAGGCCTATTTGATTATTCAAATCAAATTTCAAAAGATGTGCAGCAGACC
>NW_027468564.1:14073380-14083380 GCF_046254945.1 Alosa pseudoharengus | reverse complement strand
GACTCAAGGTCTCCACGCGACAGGGTCTTTGAATAACTCACTGTTTGAGCATGTGTGTGTGTGTGCACAACAGGGTCTGTGAATGGCCCAAATAATAACTCATCTCTTTTCACTTATGTCTTAAACAGCATTTTATGTCGACATTAAATTTCAGCACCAGGGTCATAAATTCAGCTCTGGAGAACAGCCAGTTCCCATAATAACACATTTTGCCTTCATTTAAAGGGGAGGTGCTTAGTGTTTGTGTAATAACACATTTTGCCTTCATTTAAAGGGGAAGTGCTTAGTGTTTGTATGTTATAACACATTTTGCCTTCATTTAAAGGAGAAGTGCTTAGTGTTTGTGTAATAACACATTTTGCTTTAATTTAAAGAAGTGCTTAGTGTTTGTATGTTATAACACATTTTGCCTTCATTTAAAGGAGAAGTGCTTAGAGCAAGTGCACAGTGGAACACTGTTTAGATTATATCCCAGTGTATGCTATCTGAACTTAAAGGAACAGTGTGTAGATTCTTTCACAATGTGTAAATTACAGTGTTGTAGTACTCGAATTTAGAGACTCGTGACTTCAGTGTTTCCCATACATTGACTAATCTGTGGCGGGGCGCCACAAAATAAAAATCGGCCGCCACAGATTAATATTATATGTTTAATTTAATTTAATTTAAATATAAGGTCAAATCCTTGCATTGCCATTGAGCTGCGCTTTTTACGCACGCAGCCTTTCCTTGCCCCGCCCCGCTCTCTCTCGTAGCCCGCTGCCCCTCCTCTGCATGTGCATTTAACAAAATATTCACGATTGTTGAAGGATTGTTGTTGCCACATAGAAGCATTGCATAGAAGACGTCTGGCTAAATTGCTATTAAATCCGCTTAGCATCGTGACCATGCTGCGCAAATTTGTTCAAAACTGCTGTATTGAAGTTAACTCTGCTAAGTTCTTATCACAACATAGTAGGCTACATTGAAGAGACTAAACTAAGTTAAGTTATGCAATCAAGCAGTATTTCAAAGCTAACGTTAGAATACTGTTCGATGCACAGTAGGCTACTTTGATTTCAACTTGGTAGTTGCAGTCTACACGATTAAAAAGCAAGCAAACAACACCTTGCAAATTGTCCTCGCGAATCGAACAAGTGATAGCCTAATTAAACATAGCTATCTTCCGCCCGGGCTGAGGTTAATTCAGATTAGGCAAGCAGAGGTAGAAGTTTGTGGCAATCGCCTTGTTGCTTTGTACCTTTAGTTTAGTTTAAAACGAACAACTTAGTATCCAAACAACACCATTCAGATCTAAAACTTTGAAGAAAAAAGTCCACCGGGACGTTCGCTTATATCTGTCAATATGAGCCCACTTCATGCTTTATGCGCAACATAGTCTCGCTTAGTAGTGCTTAATAACCTAAACAAGAACATGTCAAATATCTTCGTCTCGCTTAGTAGTGCTTAATAACCTAAACAAGAACATGTCAAATATCTTCGTCTCGCTTAGTAGTGCTTAATAACCTAAACAAGAACATGTCAAATATCTTCGTCTCGCTTAGTAGTGCTTAATAACCTAAACAAGAACATGTCAAATATCTTCGTCTCGCTTAGTAGTGCTTAATAACCTAAACAAGAACATGTCAAATATCTTCGTCTTGCTTAGTAGTGCTTAATAACCTAAACAAGAACATGTCAAATATCTTCGTCTCGCTTAGTAGTGCTTAATAACCTAAACAAGAACATGTCAAATATCTTCGTCTCGCTTAGTAGTGCTTAATAACCTAAACAAGAACATGTCAAATATCTTCGTCTCGCTTAGTAGTGCTTAATAACCTAAACAAGAACATGTCAAATATCTTCGTCTCGCTTAGTAGTGCTTAATAACCTAAACAAGAACATGTCAAATATCTTCGTCTCGCTTAGTAGTGCTTAATAACCTAAACAAGAACATGTCAAATATCTTCGTCTCGCTTAGTAGTGCTTAATAACCTAAACAAGAACATGTCAAATATCTTCGTCTCGCTTAGTAGTGCTTAATAACCTAAACAAGAACATGTCAAATATCTTCGTCTCGCTTAGTAGTGCTTAATAACCTAAACAAGAACATGTCAAATATCTTCGTCTCGCTTAGTAGTGCTTAATAACCTAAACAAGAACATGTCAAATATCTTCGTCTCGCTTAGTAGTGCTTAATAACCTAAACAAGAACATGTCAAATATCTTCGTCTCGCTTAGTAGTGCTTAATAACCTAAACAAGAACATGTCAAATATCTTCGTCTCGCTTAGTAGTGCTTAATAACCTAAACAAGAACATGTTCGGTTCCGAAAAAACCTTCACGACACTTTCATTACGACTGCGCTGCGTTAGCCACAGACCTGCAGCTCTCTTCAGCAGGCTACCTACCGAGCCGTGTGTATGGAACAGTCTAGGGATGCAGGCTACCTACCGAGCCGTGTGTATGGAACAGTCTAGGGATGCAGGCTACCTACCGAGCCGTGTGTATGGAACAGTCTAGGGATGCAGGCTACCTACCGAGCCGTGTGTATGGAACAGTCTAGGGATGCAGGCTACCTACCGAGCCGTGTGTATGGAACAGTCTAGGGATGCAGGCTACCTACCGAGCCGTGTGTATGGAACAGTCTAGGGATGCAGGCTACCTACCGAGCCGTGTGTATGGAACAGTCTAGGGATGCAGGCTACCTACCGAGCCGTGTGTATGGAACAGTCTAGGGATGCAGGCTACCTACCGAGCCGTGTGTATGGAACAGTCTAGGGATGCAGGCTACCTACCGAGCCGTGTGTATGGAACAGTCTAGGGATGCAGGCTACCTACCGAGCCGTGTGTATGGAACAGTCTAGGGATGCAGGCTACCTACCGAGCCGTGTGTATGGAACAGTCTAGGGATGCAGGCTACCTACCGAGCCGTGTGTATGGAACAGTCTAAACAGTCTAGGGATGCAGGCTACCTACCGAGCCGTGTGTATGGAACAGTCTAGGGATGCAGGCTACCTACCGAGCCTATGTGTATGGAACAGTCTAGGGATGCAGGCTACCTACCGAGCCGTGTGTATGGAACAGTCTAGGGATGCAGGCTACCTACCGAGCCGTGTGTATGGAACAGTCTAGGGATGCAGGCTACCTACCGAGCCGTGTGTATGGAACAGTCTAGGGATGCAGGCTACCTACCGAGCCGTGTGTATGGAACAGTCTAGGGATGCAGGCTACCTACCGAGCCGTGTGTATGGAACAGTCTAGGGATGCAGGCTACCTACCGAGCCTATGTGTATGGAACAGTCTAGGGATGCAGGCTACCTACCGAGCCGTGTGTATGGAACAGTCTAGGGATGCAGGCTACCTACCGAGCCGTGTGTATGGAACAGTCTAGGGATGCATTTCATGGGTGCACTGTTTGACATGTCAGTTAGCCTACTCATTTGCACCACTGGTTAGATGTAAAACGGTATTCACTCGTGCAATGACAATAAGGTTGAATATAGGCCTACTCTAATCTAAAAGCTTAGACATATGAATTAAACGTGAATTAAATCTTAGTGGAATAAAATCTTCAGCATATCTCCTACTTATTCAAAAACATGTATAAGAAAAAATAACAAAAAATCCATGGCATGACCCGTCTTCCTGATAGGCCTACCAGTTGAAAAGTCAAACTGCATGGACTGTCAGGGATTGTTTTTTTGTTTTTACAAAAACACAACAACCAAATAACATCATGCTGATAGCTTTTCTTCATCTTAAACACAATGTAGCCAGGTGAGATGTTTGCAACTACACAACCTTTTATCAATCCAATTGCAGTAGGCCTAGATCCCAAACACAATCGATGAACTGCCCTACTTGTGATTGTTTTTAGAGATTTTAGAGGTTTTATATCGATGCTACAGAATTTGTGGCTGGTGCAAAAAAACTTTTAACCTCTGTAACACCAGTGTACTTGCAAAAAAGTGAATGTACAGCCCTGCTGCATTATGTGATTATTTCTGAGATTCTGATACGTTTTTAACCATGACCTATAAACAGTTCTGGTTTGAAAATGTATCTATTAAAATAATCACTTTATGCAGTCAGCTTAAGATGGCTGCAGGCGGCTACATGAAGTTGAATCACCCTATTGATTCGCTTTAACCCTAGCAACCACCATAGCAATTGTGTTATTTAGCATAGCAACCACCAGTACCCTAGCAACCATTTTAATTACCCTAGCAACAACCTAGAAAACCACCCCTGTAATGTCAACCTAGCGACCTCCATAGCAACCAGCATAGCAACCACGTTATTTATGCGTTTTGACTTATTGGATGTTGCATTAATGCAGATAACTTTTGATCCGTGTGCCCGATTTTCATAAATGAGGTACCGTTGGAATCCTTGGATGAAGCAGAGTTCCATGCCGTGATCAAACCCACTCTTGCAGTTCCTCGGAACCGCAATTCTAGTTTACTCTTGTAAACATGTACGTGTGTGTGTGTGTGTGATGCCTGAATTGTGATGCCTGAAGGCATCTGTTTGTGTCTGATGGCCTTGACATTTTTAGGTCAATCTGATTTGATTGGATAATGAAAAAATGGTCAGTAGTGGGAACTCATGATTTCTTTTTAAAGGTTTCTTATGAGAAGGAGATATCAATTATCAACAGTGACACGCCAGCTGGAACCTGCCGCTCTCTCTCTCCTTCTCGTGCATGCTCAGACGCGTTCTCAATTCAATTGAGTAGCATAACGCTCAGCTTAGATCTGCTGCAATGGACATGACAAAGAGTAGCATCTCTATGCAACATGCTGTTTTGACATTGATATTGTAAACGTTCTCTAAGAACAGTGAAAAGCAGTTTGCAGTAAACCTAACCACAACGTCATCTGTTGCATGGGAAAAAATAGTGAGCAGCCCGATGACCTAATTAAATGTTTGGCGGGCCAGATTAAAGTCCTTGGCGGGCCGGATCCAGACCACGGGCCGTAGTTTGCACTAAACGCATTCAAAAAGGTGGACCATTTTGTGTGGTCTAATGGATTATTTTGAGGGAATCAGTGCAGGTCTACTCTAAGCAATAACAAAATGCAACATTTATAATGGCCTCCCAGACTTGCTACACATCGCTGGTATCAGCATTTATAATCCCAGGCTTATTACACGTCGCTGGTATAACAGCATTTATAATCCCACACTTGCTACACGTCGCTGGTATAACAGCATTTATAATCCCAGGCTTGCTACATGTCGCTGGTATAACAGCATTTATAATCCCAGGCTTGCTACACGTCACTGGTATAACAGCATTCATAATCCCAGACTTGCTACACGTCGCTGGTATAACAGCATTCATAATCCCAGACTTGCTACACGTCGCTGGTATAACAGCATTTATAATCCCAGACTTGCTACACGTTGCTGGTATACAGTAACAGCACGTCGCTGGTATAACGGTTTCAAATATATTGAATGTCGAAAGCCGGTTTCCACAATGTTAAGCCTTAGGCAATACAGTAAAAGAGTTGTTAATCTTGAACACACACTCACATCTTAATAACACAACAAACACACTCAAAAACATACACACACACACTTAAACATACACATTTGAGACATTAACTGTACACAAATGCACACGTGATAATACCTAGTGCAAGAATTATGATATGAAACTCACACACACACACAACATTACCTTTTGCAAATAACAAGGGAGAAAGAGAATTATTAATTAAAAGAAAACTCAATCAAGGGGCGGAAATTAAGCTCCTTTAATTAAGTCGTCTTCCCGTAACAAGGGGACTCAATCAATTATGTGGGATTTAATTAGCATCTTGTGTGTGACTAATTGACATGAATGAGTTTTAATTAATGAAGAGGGGGCTGCCTCTCCTAACGAGCACATATTTTAATTATCATTGACACATGCTCTCTGTAAGACACACACACACACACACACACACAGAGAGAGAGAGAGAGAGAGAGACAGACAGACAGACAGATAAACACACTCACTCAAACACTCTTGTGTGCTCATTGTGATTGTGTGCTTGAATAAAACATGTACAGGATGTGTGTGTGTGTGTGTGTGTGTGTGTGTGTGTGTGTGTGTGTTACACTGTGTAGTTGAGAGTTGTCTGTTTTTAGCTCTATGCATTTATCTCCATAGTCTTTCCAAACTTCTCTGAACCATCCAAGCCTGAGGGTGAAAAATTAGTAATATTTTAGTGTGTGTCTGTGTGTGTGTGTGTGTGTGTGTGTGTGTGTGAGAGAGAGAGAGAGAGAGAGAGAGAGAGAAAAAGAGGTATCTGTGTTATCTCTTAATGATCGTGAGATGAGTTTAAAGAAAGTGTTTATGTGTGTGTGTGTATGTGTGTGTGTGAGAGAGAGAGAGAGAGAGGGAGGGGGGAGAGGTATCTGCGTTATCTCTTAATGATCGTGAGATGAGTTTAAAGAAAGTGTTTATGTTTGTGTGTGTGAGAGAGAGAGAGAAAGAAAGAAAAAGAGGTATCTGTGTTATCTCTTAATGATCGTGAGATGAGTTTAAAGAAAGTGTCTAGGAGGTAAACAGCGTAATCTTGTTGTGAAGAGACAATAGTGTGAGTTTAGATAAAGATTAAATTAGATGAAATTAAACTCCACACACCCATGGGGAAAGAGAGAAAGACAGAAAATAACTTAAGTTTATTGAGTAATGTGTGTGTGTAAGTGTGTGTGTGTAAGTGTTTGTGTGTGTGTAAGTGTGTGTGTGTGTGAGAGAGAGAGAGAGAGAGAGAGAGAGAGAGAGAGGAGACATAACTTGTTAAGATTGTGTGTGTGTGTATGTGTGTTGTGTGTCTGTGTGTGTGAGGGAGACATAACTTGGATTAGGTTGTGTGTATGTGTGTGTGTGTGTGTGTGAGAGAGAGAGAGAGAGAGAGAAATTGGATTAAGTTTAATGCGTGATTGTGTGTGTGTGTGTGTGTGTGTGTGTGTGTGTGTGAGGGAGACATAATTTGGATTAGGTTGTGTGTGAGAGAGAGACAGAGAGAGAGAGAGAGATCACTTGGCTTAAGTTTAGTGTGTGATAGCGTGTGTGTGTGTGATTGTGTTAGTAGTGTATCGTAGCGCAGGTTAGTTTAGCGTGTGATTGTGTTAGTAGTGTATCATAGCGCAGGTTAGTTTAGCGTGTGATTGCGTTAGTATAGTATCGTAGCGCAGGTTAGTTTAGCGTGTGATTGCGTTAGTAGAGTATCGTAGCCCAGGTTAGTTTAGCGTGTGATTGTGTTAGTAGAGTATCGTAGCGCAGGTTAATTTAGCGTGTGATTGCGTTAGTATAGTATCGTAGCCCAGGTTAGTTTAGCGTGTGATTGTGTTAGTACTGTAGAGTATCGTAGCGCAGGTTAGTTTAGCGTGTGATTGTGTTAGTAGTGTATCGTAGCGCAGGTTAGTTTAGCGTGTGATTGTGTTAGTAGTGTATCGTAGCCCAGGTTTGTTTAGTTTCATGTGTGTTCAATATTTAGGCTGTTGCTTTTTTAGTGTGTGTATGTGTATGTGAATATGTGGTGTGTGTGTGTGTGTGTGCATGCATGTGTGTGTGAGTGTGGGTGGGTGTTTTTTTTTTACCTGAAAGAAAGTTCTGATTTATTGAGCATGACAAGGATTTAATATTAGCTCAATTCAGACAAAGTTACACACACACACACTCCTGTTTAATAAAAATGATCAAATCTTTCACCCCGGCCATAAACTCAAACCCCTTGAACCTCATTAACTATGACTAGACATTTGCGCACGCGTGCACACACTCACACACACACACATAGACACACACACACTCACACAGACACACACACACACACACTCACACAGACACACACACACACTCACACAGACACACACTCACACAGACACACACACACACACTCACACAGACACACACACACACACTCACACAGACACACCACACACATACACACACACACACACACACTCACACAGACACACACACACACACTCACACATAGACACACACACACACACTCACACAGACACACCACACACGGACACATTTATGTTACTTTAATTATGGCCAGGATTTTTGATAAATAGCTAAATAAAGAAATGACGAAATGGATAAAAGTTGCTTATACACTGCAACCTGACTGTTTGTCTGTCAGCAACACATTCATAGAGTCACACACACACACACACACACTAAAAAACAGAGAGAGAAAGAGAGAGACATTTATGTTAGTTTAATTATGGCCAGACATTTTGATAAATAACTAAATAAATAGATGACTGAATGGGTAAAAGTAGCTTAAACACTCCAACCTGACTGTCTGTCAGCGACACAACCATACCCACACACACACACACACACACACACACACACACACCACACGCTGAGTAAAACACAGCAGAAGATACCTCATCCCAACCGTGCTAGTCTGGAGAATTCTAATTCTAGAATCATTTGTCTTCTGAATCACTCCGAAATAGAATACCGAAGTGTGACGATATGTTTCCATGACTGCATAAACAAACTGACGAAGTTGCACCAACAGCATTGCATTTAGACATGTCACATCATCTCTAGCTCATAAATTGTTTTTAAATGTAGGCTATACTGTAGCTGTTTAAACGTATTTTACCTGCTAGGCAGTCACAGATTCCCTGTCAGGTGTAATAGTAAGAAACAGAATCCAAGTGGATATTTTACTTCTTATCAAATGCTGATGGCTGTTCAGAGTGAAGTTTTTTTGCCTCATAAATAAAGGCAAAACCCGTGAATTGAAGGATTTTAACCGCATGCTGTGAAGTTAAATGTTGATCTATTTTATGGGGCAAACCCATGCTAAAATAAAACTCAAATTTGATTGTGTTGGTATGGATATATTTAAGGGATAACGGCCGCCGAGGTGTCCTGTTATACGGAATTAATGGACGAGGGCGAGTTGCCTCCGCCCGAGTCCATTAATTCCGTATAACTGGACACACCTCGAAGGCCGTTATCCCGCTTATCACCCGGTTGCCACTGTAAACACTGGAAACACGCGGTTCTGTTTAAATGATATGATTTATGACTTATGATAATAAGTTGTATTATCACCCGGAGAGAAGAAATACTCTTTTCTGATTTGCTGGCGGGTGGCCTTTAATTCTGAATAACAGGACACCGTTCCATATCAATGCTTATGAATGGTAACTATAACAACCATAGTAGGACGACGGTTGCAGCGATCTAGAATCTTTTGGTTGCAGGCTTCCCAACAATGGAATCAACTGTAAACAAGCTAACTGTCCATGCTAAAGTTGTACAACAAGCTGAACTAGTGAGCTTCTTTTTAAACAGAACCGCGTGTTTCCAGTGTTTACAGTGGCAACCGGGTGATAAGCGGGATAACGGCCTTCGAGGTGTGTCCAGTTATACGGAATTAATGGACTTGGGCGGAGGCAACTCCCCTCCGCTGCGCGTCGGGGAGTTTTTGCCCCTCGCCCTCGTCCATTAATTCCGTATAACAGGACACCTCGGCGGCCGTTATCCCTTACGTATGTGATTCCTAGAGTGTAAAAAATGTAGGTTACCAACGTCTTGGAAATATTATGAAGATAGATTTAGAAAGCCACTGCTATGGTCACCGCTGTAGATTGATTTGTTTAGATCCAATGAAACTGCTGCCTTGACAACGCTACGTCATGGCTTCGGTACTCTAAGCTGACAACCCTTTAGGGTTCTATCAGAACACACACACACCAACAGAGAGAGGGAGAGAGAGATAGACACACACACACCAACAGAGAGAGGGAGAGAGGGATAGACACATACACACAAACAGAGAGAGGGAGAGAGAGAGAGAGAGAGAGAGACAGACACACACATACACACACTGTTATAAAACATACACAGACACACGCACATACACAAACATATAAATATATATATTTATCGGTCTCTTTCTGTCTTTTCTACGTAGGAAATGAGTTAAATTTAGTAAAACGAGTGCACAATTTAGTAAAACGTGCACGATTTAGTAAAATG
>NW_027468564.1:14053380-14063380 GCF_046254945.1 Alosa pseudoharengus | reverse complement strand
AACAGTATCAGATAAATCTACTAGAATTCCCGACTGGCACCACTGTGTCCTTGAGCAAAGCACTTAACTTAGTTAGAGAGAGAGATGAAGAAATGAGAGAGAGAGATGAAGAAATGAGAGAGAGGTAGAGAGAGAAAGGAAGAAATGAGAGGGGGTAGAGAGAGAAAGGATGAAATGAGAGGGGGATAGAGAGAGGGAGGGAGACATGAGAAGAGGATAGAGAGAGAGAAAGAGGGAGAGAGACCGGAACAAATGATAGAGCATGGCTCAATCATCAGGCTGAGGAGAGAGGAGAGAAATTGCTTTTAGAAATCTAAAATATTATCTAAAATCTTTATAAATCTAAAATCTTTACAAATCTAAAATCTTTATAAATCTAAAATATTTACAAATCTAAAATCATTATAAATGTAAATATTTACAAATCTAAAATCTAAAATATTTTTAGAATGTAGACAGAATGTACTCTCCCTCTGCACACTTGCTTTTATAAACATTTATATTAAAATCTAAATATTTATATTAAAAACATTTATATTAAAATCTAAATATTTGTAGAATGTATTGTCCCTCTGGGCAGTGTATGTGTGTGTGTCAGTATTTAGGATTTAGCATAAATGTCTTCAATTTTGCGAGGTAGATAAGTTTGTGAGATTGCCCTTGTGTTTACACTTTACAGTAGTTTTAGAGATTGTCTTTATGCTTGGGAGTGTATTTGTGTTGTTTTAGTGTTCATGAGTGAGTACGTTTATTTTTGTTTGAGTTATTAAACTTGTTTGTGTGAGTGAGTTTTTTTGTGTGCGTGTTCATGAATGTATTTGTTTTTGAGTTATTGAGTTTATTTGTGTTTGTGTGAGTGAGTTTATTTGTGTTTGTCAGTTTATGTGTGTTGATGTGCTTGTGTGTTTGTGTGTTTGTGTGTTTATGTGTTTGTGTGCTTGTGTGTTTGTGTGTTTATGTGTTTATGTGTTTGTGTGCTTGTGTGTTTGTGTGTTTATGTGTTTATGTGTTTGTGTGTTTGTGTGTCCAAGCAGATGGTGTTGAGGAACCCAGGCGTGTGGACCACGGAGGAGTTGTCCACTCACACAGCACTAATGAGCACAAATCTGATTAACACAGCGCACCTGCTGAGATAGACACACACACACACACACACACGCACGCACACACACGCATACACACACATACACGCACACACACACAGAATACACACGATACACGATGAGCAGGCACACAACAAAACAGTCCTGTGCTGTGCACTGTCTGACCATCCACCCACACACACACACACACCCACCCACACACACACACCCACCCACCCCCCCACACACACACACACACCCACCCCCCCACACACACACCCACCCACACACACATCCACACACACACACACCCACACACACACACACACACATCCACACACACACACACCCACACACACACACACACACACCCACACACACACATCCACACACACACACACACACCCACACACACACACACACACACCCACACACACACACATCCACACACACACATCCACACACACACACACATAAACACACACACCCACACACACACATCCACACACACACACACATCCACACACACACACACCCACCCACACACACATCCACACACACACACACCCTCACACACACACACATCCACACACACACACACCCACACACACACACACACGAACTAGCGAACAGCGAACTAGCTCTGTTTTGTTTGAACGTCAACAGAAGTGACGTTATCGCTGATACAACTTTTAAATCAGGTTTAGATCAGTATTCATTATACTCCCCCACACACACACACACACACAACTCCCCCCCCCCACACACACACACACACAACTCCCCCCCCCCACACACACACACACACACACAACCAACCCCCCACACACTCTCAACCCCACACACACACACAACCCCCCACACACACAACACACAACCACTCACACACTCACAACCCCCCCCCCACACACACACAACCCCCCACCCCCCCCCACACACACACACTCACACAACCCCACACACACACACTCAACCCCCCACTCACAACCCCCCCCCCCACACACACACACAGACACACACACAAACCCTCCCCCCCACACACACACACACAACCCCCCCCACACACAAGCCCGCCCACACACACACACTCACACAACCACACACACACTCACAACCCCACACACTCACACCCCCCCCCCACACACACACACACAACCCCCCCCCACACACACTCACACAACCCCAGACACACTCACAACCCCCCCCCACACACACACACACACTCACACAACCCCACACACACACACTCACCCCCCCCCACACACACACACACACACAACCCCCCCCACACACACACTCACACAACCCCAGACACACTCACAACCCCCCACACACACCCACACAACCCTACACACACACACTCACAACCCCCCCCGCCCACACACACACAACCCCACACACACACACACAACCCCTGCCTGTTTTTGCTAGAATTGTTTAACTGTTTTGATGTTTTCAACAATTTATTATCCAGAACGGTGTAAAATCGAATGAAATATACAAAACCTGATCAAACATTACCCCAAGGAAATGGCACAAACATACATTGATGTTTATACAAACTCACATTGGTGCGGTAGAAATACTCAAGAAATCAAGAAATACTCTAAATATGCTAAAAATGTCAAAATAGAATTTTGATTTGGGGAAAAAAAACTCTGTGTACCCTTATTGGAGTGTAAGTCCAAAATACTTTTATTTAGAATTTATACATACATTTATTTGATACATGGCCTGTCATTCTTCTGTGCCTCTGTGTACACAGACAGTAACCTGGAGACCAGTAGTTCCAAGAGCACAGAAAACTTTCAGAAAGTTCTAGAACTGAGGAAGTGTTCTGTGGCTTTTGGGAAGTGTTGAAGTACGGTCGGCAGCTCCCTCCACTTTAAACCAGAGTGGAAAAAAGAGTGAAGTGTGGAAAAGAGAAAACAGTGTGTGAGTGTGAGCGTGTGTCTTGCAAATTTTAGCCATAGTGTCGACGCTTCATCCAAGCTCCATTTTAATTGCAGACACTTTTTTTAATGTGTGTATGTGTGTGTGTGTGTGTGTCTGCCCGTGTCTGTGTGTGTGTGTGTGTGTGTGTGCGCCCGTGTCTGTGTGTGTGTGCGCACAGACAGAGTGTGTTTGCTGGAGTGTGCCAAAGCTAACGGAAGCTAAAATAAGATTTGGCAAATGAAAGTGTGGAAACATTGGGCTCTATTTAATTTAGAATATGACTTATGCCGCGTGTGTGTGTGTGTGTGTGTGTGTGTGTGTGTGTGTGTGTGTGTGTGTGTGTGTGTGACTTATGCCACGCTAAATCCTATTAGAGAGAATGGACCAAAGCCAGCTCCAATATGTCTTTAGCGTGCATGCATGTGTGCGTGCGTGTGTGTGTGTGCGTGCGTGTGTGTGCGTGTGTGTGTGTGTGTGTGTGTGTGTGTGGGGGGGGAGGGATGGGGCAGCTGAGTTAAATAAATTGTTAGATTGGTATTTGCCAGGGGAATGGGAGATGACAGCCCTGCTGGTTTGGAGAAAATGAATCTGTCCTTACCTCTCTGTGTGTGTGAGTGTGTGTGTGTGTGTGTGTGTGTGTGTGTGTGTGTGTGTGTGTGTGTGTGTGTGTTTGTGTGAGTGTGGGTCTGAGTGTGTGAATGTATGTGTATGTATGCATATGTATTGTAGCAGTGTCAGGTGTCTGTGTGTGTGTATGAATTTATATATATATATATATATATATATATATATATATATATATATATATATATATATATTATTTCTATTTTTGTATGTGCTTGCATGCAATAGCAAGAACAGTGTGTGTTGTGTGTTGTGTGTATGTGTTGTGTGTATGTGTTGTGTGTGTGTGTGTGTGTGTGTGTTAATTTGGCTGAGTCTCATGGCAGCAAAGAGAGATGTCATTATTTACGGCAGATTATGAAGTCAGTCCTCACAATGGGGTGAGAATGACCACTACAGCGGAAACACACACACACACACATACACACTCACTCACTCTCACACACATGCTTTCTCTCTCTCACAAACACACACACACACACACACACACACACACACATACACACACACACACACAGTTGACAAACAGATAAGCACCACCCCCACATATGCCTTGATAAACACTGTGCCAACTATTTCTCTACACACACACACACACACACACACAGTTGACAAGCACACTATGCCAACTATCTTTCTACATACAGGGCAACAAGTTGACATTAATATAGTTAATAACTGTTGTTTTAATTGTTTTAATTCACTCATTTCTTTCTCGGATCACTTGGATGTGGTGACTCATTTTCAAATTTAAAATGACAGGTTGGTAATTCTGTATTCATTCATGGGCAATAACTGATAAACAATACTCATAATGAATTAGTTTAAATAACAATACTCATAATGAATTAGTTTAAATAACAGTAATTACAATCAGTGCAATGCTCTGAACTACTTGGTTCTTTTTTCTTTTTAAAAAGCTTAATATAACTTATGCTTATATATTTTAATGTAATGTGTTAATTAATTAATGATTAATTAAGTGTTACAGTTTTTTTTCCCCAATTGCTTAAACACATTTTTGTTTTAGGCTTAAGTATTTTTTTTTTTATCAAAATATTTAACACAATTCACAAAACCACAAACCTAAACTGCAAAATGAAGCACTGCAACCAAAATGGCATATAGCATTATCAAAATCAAACTTTTGCACCACATGGCACACACTTCATTCATATTACCAGTTTTACACTGTTGGGCATAATGAAAAGCGCTCTCATCTTTAGTATGCTTTGCCATAATACTAAAATAGTTAAAATTGTAGAAAATTCTTCAGATTGTTCACATGCACAGAAATATTTACAGATACACACACATGCTGTGTAAACGTTTTATTTTCACCCTTTGCACAGCAGATATATTAACCCTGGAGTGAACAACAATATGCTCACAAAAAACAGTAAACTGAAAAACAACAATGCAGAAAGAAGGTGCAGAAAAAAAGAGGCAAGATAAAATAATTAGGTTTAATAGTTAATAATAGATAAAATAATTAGGTTTAATAGTTAATAATAGATAAAACTTTACAGTTGGCTTTCTTTGGTACGAGTACGACTTCGCACAAGTGACTCAACTGTCACAATACGTCATTGCCACATTCACAGGCATTACTTGTGGAGAAAAGAAACATAGATCGAGATCAAGACTGCACATTCACAGGCATTACTTGTGGAGAAAAGAAACATAGATCGAGATCAAGACTGCGCATTCACAGGCATTACTTGTGGAGAAAAGAAACATAGATCAAGATCAAGACTGCACATTCACAGGCATTACTTGTGGAGAAAAGAAACATAGATCAAGATCAAGACTGCACATTCACAGGCATTACTTGTGGAGAAAAGAAACATAGATCAAGATCAAGACTGCGCATGCGCTGAGACCAATCCGGCGGGGGTTGACAAGTCGGCACTAACGTTTGTGATAGCTACCCGTGGAGTTGAACAAATCATCTTTTTTTCCCTTCGTTTTTTGGCTTACGATGTCGGGAAGAACCTGTTGTGTGTTCGGCTGTTACAACAACAGTGGGAAAATACAGATATGGAACAAAAATATATAAGTTCACCCGCCGTTATTACACAGCCTGCCCCTGTGTAACACCATACATTAGCACTACACAGATTCCCAGGGCGAGCCGAAGACCAAGCTGTTCGTCAGAAGTGGATTGTGAACATCAACCGAAAGGATTTTGTTCCGAACTAACATATCACGGTAATTTTTGTTTAACAGTATTAATCTTAAATCTTGCCAGTTGCATGCTGTTGTCTAGTCTTGCATGGCGAAACATTAGCTAACTTTAACGCTTTCTATGTTGGTGTGTTAAGACATGGCACCAAATATTTGACGTAGAAGCAAAACTGTAAAGTAAGTGTGTGCTAGGAACTTCGGTAGTCGCCAGAATAATGATCTCCATCAACTAAATGGCACTATTGAAAAAATATTCGCTTTAACTACTAACGTTAGGGCAGCCATGGTGGCCATCAAATCAACATGATTTGGCATTACAAACAGAAAACGTATGATGGAGTTCGGGGGCAGGCGACACTATGCTAGTTGCAAGATTGCTTTCCTTCTTTGGTAACGTTAACCATGAAAACATCAGTCATTTGGAAAGATCTTAGTGCGTTTTCCTCCGATTCAGTATTGTAATTGTATTCAGTATTGTAACAGTTTTTGGGTAGCACTCACATTTAAAACTCACTTGGATATTTGATGTAGATGTTGTGCAAAATGTTCATGATTGTTTTTGGGTTAAATTTGTTGTTGTGCTGAGTTACAGTCTACATGTAAGTCAATGTCCTTTTCTCTATATTTGTATTTTATCAGGGGTCAATGTCATCTGGAAGAGCACCTCCCAAAAGAAGATGTCTTCAGCCCTTACAAGAGGACATCTGGGGCTGGGACTGATAATGAGCAACAAACGTCTTCCTGTTTAAAACACGTCTTCCGGCGTCATTTGTTTGTAACATGTTGCCGGCATCGGAAGGCTGGAACTGTTAGTGGTACATTGGTCGTTGAGCGGTATGTAAAGGCTTTTGTTATGTTGCATGTGGTTATCAACTACGAAGGTACCATGTTGCCCTCGGCTGGCATTTTTAAGTCATGCGTGCTTGTTTTTTTTTAGTGAATCACTTCAGACAAACCCTGGGTGGCAGCCAGTAGTGTTAGCGTTCAACACCAGCTGTGCAAGGTAATGGTGTCTCCCTTGTTTGTAATAACTCAATGCTGCAGCGAACTCCGACATAGTAAAGATCATGACTGTTTGTTAACGTTAGTTTGTTTCACTAGAGTATGCCGAAAGCCTGTCCCCCTCCTACCTCGGCTCACCTCTTGTGATGACCGGTCATTGACTTTTTAAGGTAGGCCTATGTATACATGTTGTCCGTGATGTGCAAGTGTCACGGTGACTTATTATAGTGTGATGGTTTATTGAAGCCTTTTAAACAAAACATGTTTTCCCCCTACAGGCCTTCGAATTGTGGGCAAGGGGTACTGACGTGTTCTCCGTGTTTTGTTTGAGTTCTAGTATCGTAGCCAGTCATGTTTTTCCTTTAGTTTGGGGTTGTTGATATCGTTTGTCTGTGTGTGTGTGTGTGCGCGTGCGTCTTCGTACGGGCAGGCACTTTGTCTGTTTGTTGGTTTGTTTTGTTTTTTCTTAATTTCTCATATATTTTGCCCCTTTCTCCTCTCTTTGTCCATCTATGGCCTGCGGCCTACTGAACTTCACCTAGTCAGCCAAACCTGTGTAGTAGCCTGCTTTGTGTGAGCACTTGTTAGTGTGGGTTGACAATTGTTGTGTATTCTTGTGTGATGAAATTACTTCCTTAGGTGGAATGGTGTGTATTTCGAAGTAACTTTGTGTGAATTATAGCTTAGTCCATCTCTTCCCAGTTTGATTCTATAGAGGTTGCGGTCTGACTGAGATGTAGTGGGTGGGTGTGGGTCCATATTACTTAAGAGTTAAGGGCATTTGTGTCTGTTTATGGTATTTTGTCTTTATTTTGGTTGTGTGTATTTTCTTTTGTTATTGTTACAGTATGTGTATCATGTACTCTCTCCCTTTTTAAAGAAAACTAAGAAACTTTTTAAGAAAATGATAAGACAAGGACTAAAAACAAATAAACTATTTATTGACTGAGACAGCCTCTATGTTCATTTACTTGAATAGCCATGCTCTGGTAGTTTATATACTGCAACCAAACACTTTGCTACACTTAGATACAGATAGATAGACATTAGACCCAAGCTATCTAAGCTGTTTAATTCAACAGATGATAGTCTGGCTATCACCAGACCCAGCTCACTCTTTTAAGACTGAACATTAGTCAGGGGAGTCTGCTATGTATTTTCTACTGCACAAGAGGCGTGATCAACGGGCATAGTTCAAATGACTCTGTACACAATTGCATAGTCATTCATCAATCTGACCAACGAACCAGGTGACGTTTGCAGAGCGACGCGAAAACTCCAGGCTCTCCCGCTATTGTCATCGTTTTAAACCTGGCAATAGCACACCAGGTGGATAAGCCAGTTTGTGATTGGCCCCCACAAAAGTGTAACAGACGCAGGAGAAAGTTTGGAGTGGAAAAGAAACCGCTGTTTAATTCAAATGATATGATTAGGACTTCAACCCAACTCTTTTTTTAAAATAAGGCTGATGGTTGCTTATTTAGTTTATTCATGTTTTTAGTGTGTTTTAAAGTATATTTTTGGGGCTTTTTGCCTTTTATTGATAGTGACTAACAGTAAGATATTGGGACAGAGGGTTGGATAGGGAAATTACCCGGATTTGGTTTCGAACCGGACACACACACACACACACACACACACACACACACACACACACACACACACACACGCAGGCACGCACGGACACACACACACACACACTCGCACACACACACACTGAAACCAGAATGAGAAGTCCTTCCCTATTCTCCCAACTGTTGACAGCCATACTTTAGATCATCTGTGAAATACATGAATCTAAACATATGGACTGTAACCATACGCACACACACACACATTTACAGACAACACACATACACATACACACACAAAGACATCTGGAAACTACATTTAACTCCTCATTTCAGACTTTCTGACTCATTAACCAGTAGATCCTGTGTGTGTGTGTGTGCATGAGTGCCCATGTTTGGACGTGTGTACATATGTGTGAGTAGACTGTACATGTGCGAGCGTTTGTGTGTATGTGTGTGTGATGATCATATGTGTGCGAGGGTGTGTGTATGCATGCGTGTGTGAGAGTGTGTGATCCTACGTGTGCGATTGTGTGTGAATGCGAGAGAGAAGTCATTCCCCTCTTATAATGAAACACATTTTGGTCAAGTGGTAATGAACTATCACATTATGGTCAATATCATATGTGAGTTTTTCATTTGTGTGTGTGTGTGAGAGAAAGAGAGTGTGTGTGTGTGTGTGTGTGTGTGTATCAAAAAGGTCAAGGTCAGGTTTTTAAACACTGTTATGACCAGGCGCACTGGCCACAACATAGAATGACAAAGATGTCAATTGGGCTCGTTTTGTCTAGGGGTTTATTTAAACAATGGGGTAAATTACAAAACAACAGAAAAAGGGAGTTTAACTATAACAGAATAGGACCAACACAGGAAGACCAACAATAGGCGTGGTAGCGGAACACAATAGACGTGGTAGCGGAACACAATAGACGTGGTAGCAGAACACAATAGGCGTGGTAGCAGAACACAATAGGCGTGGCAACGGAACACAATAGACGTGGTAGCAGAACACAATAGGCGTGGTAGCAGAACACAATAGGTGTGGCAACGGAACACAATAGACGTGGTAGCAGAACACAGTAGACGTGGTAGCGGAACACAATAGACGTGGTAGCAGAACACAGTAGGCGTGGTAGCGGAACACAATAGACGTGGTAGCGGAACACAGTAGGCGTGGTAGCGGAACACAGTAGGCGTGGTAGCAGAACACAGTAGGCGTGGTAGCGGAACACAGTAGACGTGGTAGCGGAACACAATAGACGTGGCAGCGGAACACAATAGACGTGGTAGCGGAACACAATAGACGTGGCAGCGGAACACAATAGACGTGGTAGCAGAACACAATAGACGTGGCAACGGAACACAATAGACGTGGTAGCGGAACACAATATGCGTGGTAGCAGAACACAATAGGCGTGGCAACGGAACACAATAGACGTGGTAGCAGAACACAATAGGCGTGGTAGCAGAACACAATAGGTGTGGCAACGGAACACAATAGACGTGGTAGCGGAACACAGTAGACGTGGTAGCGGAACACAATAGACGTGGTAGCAGAACACAGTAGGCGTGGTAGCGGAACACAATAGACGTGGTAGC
>NW_027468564.1:14043380-14048380 GCF_046254945.1 Alosa pseudoharengus | reverse complement strand
CAGTTGCTGCTACTGGAAGAAACTGGAATCCATGCATTTCCACAGAATTATTTTTGGAATCTGATCCCTTATCATAGCTGTTCATTCTTACTCGTCGCTCGACTTATCGTGACTAAATTCAAGATGGCTGCAAACGCTAAACTTCGTGAGGATACTGTTTGTATAAATCATCTTATAAGTAAACTACCAGTGCTTTTTCAAAGTTCTCAATGTCTCGTTTTAAATGTCAGGGCCCTCGGAAGTCTACCAATGAAGTGTGGAGATACGTTGAGCCTCGTAAATGGTGTAAAACAGTTATTTGCATGGCTAGGCCGATGCCGAGGCACCCCTATTGAAAAAGCTTTTGGTAGCATCAGCTAACTAGCGCCAGATTTTTGAGTGCAGGGGACAAGCCGAGATGGGCTATGAGACATATCGGTATCATGTTTCGACACACTTTAGGTCAATATCACACCGGAATTCTCCTTTAAGGCCTGTGATGTGTTACAGAGTTCATAATATGGCAGAATTAGCCTACTGATAATTACCAGTAATTCAGCCACTCAAAATCCACGAACTCTCTAATAAAAGATGCCACGACTGGGTTGAGGGCGACCGTCTTCCTTTGAACCTTCTTCCCTGTCTGGCGACTAATTTGGGATTTGGCCTGACACTTGGAGCCTTCAGGATTAATCCTGAGAATGAATCTGCAGACATAAAGGGCCAATAGAATCAAAGCAATGCTTACCACCAATTTTCAACATAATATTACAATAAAACTATTCATGGGTTTCATCAGGTCCCTTTCCACAGGTGTATTAATCAAGCACCATGCAGTCTGCATTCATAATCATGGTGCTTTTTTATACACCTGTGGAAAGGCACCTGGTGAAACCCATGAAGAGATGCAATTTGCAATTGCAGAGAGGTCATGCCGTTGCCTAGGATAGCTGAGCCATCAGAAGTCAGGTGCATTAATCAACTAGATAGCCTACGCAAATTGCAAAGCCAGAAAAAAATGTGATGTGTCAATCAAAGTCAATTCAGAATCAAAGTTTCCTTATGTAATTTTCACACTAGCCATATGAGTTGAGTGGATGAAATAATACGCCAAGCAGTCTTAAAGGCAGCCCATTTTAGATTGAATTTAGGTGCAATTAATACATGTAGAGTAGAGAAGCCTAAGCTTAGCAATAGAGTCATAAAAGCAACTAGAGATAAAATTTGCAATTGCAGAGAGGTCATGCTAGAAACCGAATAGTCTACTACTACACTACCGACCAAATAAGGGTACGGGTATGCATTCAGACATCTTGGTTTCAAAACTGTCCAGGAACACCTGTAAAAACATAGTTAGGCTACAGATTAAAACTAGGTAAATTACAAACACTACCATGAAAAGAACTTGAATGCTCTGTCAAACACGAATAATTCAAAAAATCTAAATCTATCGCATAAACCAAGGCATATCAATCATGTAGCATAAGCTTCATAGCACTAGCAGCTAGTAGAACACCATGTTTAATTCCCCCTCTAATATCAATGCTGGAAAAAAAACGTTCTACTTCATAAAATGCATGAAAAAGATGTCTCCACGATTAAAGAAAAAAACAGCTACAAAGTGTCCCTGTCCCCGGGAAAATACAGAAAAGCTTAGTCTGCCACCCCTCCCTTTTAATAAAAAAGATAAACTGATAGCCAAAGTACAAGCAAGCAAGCAAGCTAGCTAGCTAGCTACCGCGCCAAAAAGGGATACCAGTAGTGCTACCGAGTTGGCTAAATAAAATTCAGTTCAGATTTGGCCATGGGATTAGACACAACAAGTGTCCACAAAAGACTCACCTTGTGAATTGTTGGTGTGCTTGTTGTTGCAGAGTAGATGGACTATTTGTGCAAATGTATTTTTTCTGTTGCAGCTAAGTGCTCTGTAAATTCTCTCTGTCGACTCGACTGACTCGTCGTCTCAGTCCTCCACCCCGCCCCCACCCTTTTGAAAAAAAAACTTAATTCCAATTGGCTATTCCGTCCCCGCCAAATGTATTACTGTAAATTGATATACAGTAATCAACTAGGCTACTGTAAAAAAGAGCCGATATTTTCTCACAATGCATGGCGGTTGGCAGTACAATACTGCATTTAATCATTACAGTATGTTAATGCTCTTAATGCAGTAACATACTGTTACAATTGCGAAAAATCCTAGAAGTGCACACACACACACGTGCACACACACAGACACAACACACACTCTCTCACTCTAACTATTCAAGGTGAGTTTAAAATCTGTTTTAATTAAGCAAGAAAGGAGAGACAGAGAGAGAAGGGGGCGAGAGAAAGAGAGATGGGAGAGAGAGAAAGAGAGAGGGAGAGACAAAGAGAAGGGGGGAGAGAGAGAGGGGGGGGGAGACAGAGAGAGAAGGGGGGAGAGAAGGGGAGAGTAAAACAGACAGAGGGAGAGAGAAAGCAAAGGGGGAGAGAGGGAGAGAGAGAGGATAGAGAGAGGAGGGAGAGGAAGAGAGAGAGAGAGAAGAGAAAGATGAAGAAGAGAGACGAGGGTTGTTGTTGCTCAGCATTAAGCTCTAGGGGTTAGTGAGGCAACACACACACACACACACACACCGCATCGCAGAGCTGGTAATTTGGCTGATAAATCACGTGCGTGTCGCATCGTCGTCTCGGGTAAGACCGGTTTCCGCACTGATTTATGCAGGACCTGAGGTAGTACACACACACACACACACACACACACACACACACACGCGCATACACAAACACACACACACACACACACACACACACACACACTCACATAGACACACACACACATACACACACACACACATTCACACATCCGCTGACGGGCGGATAAATTAACCAGCTCCTCGCAGTGTGAGTGTATGTGTGTGTGTAACCAACTCTTCACGGCTTCCTGTAATGAGCGCCGATGATTCGGCAGGCTGAAATGAGTGTGAAAAATGACCTAACACACACACACACACAGACACACACTCTGAGATGTCAAATCGATTCAACATCGCCACTCACATAGGGAAGGAGCACAGGTGCTCACTGACACACACACACACACACACAGAGACAAACAGACACACACACATACACACACACACACATCGACTGGATGCATGCAACGGGGAGTTACAACAAACCAGGGATGAACCGAGACACACCAAACAGAGAACGAAAAGTCTGAACACAACTGGGCCATCATTAAGGGTCGCTAACCTTCGATTCACAGCACACTCAACTAAATGAATGTGCACTGCAAAAATTGCTTATTTCTTTTTTTTTATTTATCCATTATTTTACCAGGTGATGTCCCATTGAGATATTCAAATCTCTTTTACAAGGGAGCCCTGGGGCAACAGATACACAAGTTACACAGAAACATTAATGACAAGACAGACTAATAAGGGCAGAATAACATAGAAGAAAGACATGAGGACTAGACAGACCAAAAAAACAGCGACACAAGCCAGTGACACAACAAGCAAAACAGATTTACAGTACATGTAAAAACAATATAAAAATCACATAAACAGATTTACAGTACATGTAAAAACAATATAAGAATCACATAAACAGATTTACAGTACATGTAAAAACAATATAAAGATCACATAAACAGATTTACAGTACATGTAAAAACAATATAAAGATCACATAAACAGATTTACAGTACATGTAAAAACAATATAAAGATCACATAAACAGATTTACAGTACATGTAAAACAATATAAAAATCACATAAAGGGATCATTGGAAACGTGTGCACTGTTCAGATTTGGATCGTTTAATTAACTGTTTAAAATGTCCAAGTGGGATAAAAACAGAAATCTTCAAAACTTTTTGGAGCAAATTCCAACACCAAGGAGCAGCATAGCTAAAAACAGTCTTACCAAATTCAGTTGTTGTACGTGGGATATTTAGAGCCAGAGTGTTAACGGAGCGGATATTGTAAATGGAATGATTCCAAGTCAACAGACTAGTAAGATAGCTGGGTAAATCACCATTAATAGCTTTATAAATAAAAATGTGCCAATGGAACCATCTACGCAGACCTAAAGAGCTAAAAAGAGCTTATCTAATCAAGTCTTAATCTTATTAATCTCAAGATCAAAAAATCTAGTTGGTATTGTTTTCAGTATAACGAGACTTAACTAGCACTTTCTCGTAAAATTATTTGACTTAATTTAAGAAGAGTTACATTTCTTTTAAGATGTCTCATCCTGAAAACAAGCAATTATTTGCAAGTGCATTAAGCAAATTTGTCTTGATAAGACTGCTTAAAATAAGTGTGTTTTTAAATTAAATGAAAATTATCTTTCGAGAGAGCACTAGGTAAGACTTTTCATACAATTTCAAAAACAATACCAAAAAGATATTTTGATTTTTTGACCCAAAAATATATCATGTCCATTCCAATAGATGTGCAGTCCGAAAGGGTTAATATAAGATTGTATATGTGTGTACTTATGGAGAGTAGGTGCTCCATGGCCAGCTCTGATCACCAGTGACTGAGCAAGTCAATAGATAGGTATATTTGGTGGTTGCTAGGGTAATCATATTGGTTGCTATGGTGGCACTTAGTTCAATAGATAGATACATTTACTGGTACTGCAGTGCCCCACTATGGTGGTTGCTAGGGTAATCATATTGGTTGCTATGGTGGTTGCTAGGTTAGTTCAAAAGATAGGCATATTTACTGGTACTGCCAGGATTGTGTAGTAGTGGGCGTGGCCAAATATGCTTTTTTTTGTCCCCATCCAGTCCTGCCCATAATGGCATTTAGGACCAACTATTATAACCCACAATCACACTAAAGACCAGCTCATAGAACCCATAATGGCATTTAGGACCAACTATTATAACCCACAATCACACTAAAGACCAGCTCATAGAACCCATAATGGCATTTAGGACCAACTATTATAACCCACAATCACACTAAAGACCAGCTCATAGAACCCATAATGGCATTTAGGACCAACTATTATAACCC
>NW_027468564.1:14020880-14038380 GCF_046254945.1 Alosa pseudoharengus | reverse complement strand
TGGGCTCGCCGCTGCAGCTGGTCGGGTGGGCGTTGTGCGCCGGGCGGCCCGGACCCTTCTTCGTGTTCTCCTTCTTACGCCACTTCGCCCGGCGGTTCTGGAACCACACCTGTAGGAACCAGAGTGAGAGAGCTAGAACTTAGTGTTCCGATTCAGATATGAACATATATATCATATTTAAATATATAATATAACCACACCTACAGGAACTAGAGTAAGAGATCTAGAACTTAGAACATATATCATATATAAATATATAATATAACCACACCTACAGGAACCAGAGTGAGATCTTGGGCTTAGCGTTCTGATTCAGATATAATCACATATGTGACCCTACAAGGTGAAACCAGTCGCTTTGCGCACAGTGCTATTTTGAGAAAATCCACGATAAGCAAATGTACGGGTTAAAATGTCCAATTTCACGTTTTTGCATAATTCAACAGTGTACAGTCTACACTTTCATATTGTGAACAAATTTTACAGAAAAACATACGTTTTGACTGTTAAACCCTGACTTTATTTAGGTGACAATTTAATTTAAAGGTGATTTTCTCCTCTTCTGGCTATCGTGATGGAAGAACCATGCCAGCTTTGGATGCGGTTATCTTAGCGATACTTTTTGCAATACCCTCGAAATACATATCGTTGGAAAGCTTTGTTTATGGCCGTTCATGTGAGCACAATAACTTAATTTTGTAAATTTGAAGCGACTGGTTTCGCCTTGCAGGGTCACATATGATAAATCATATCACCACAACTGCTGAGGCCGGAAAGGAAGACCTGTACATTGCATAGTCCTGTCATGTTGCATTCTAGTACATTGCATAGTCCTGTCATGTTGCATTCTAGTACATTGTCTAGTGCCAGCTGTACCTTTGTAAAATGTAATGGACATTTATGGAAGTATTGTGGGTCGTGTAGGACAACAGTCGGTTCTAGCTCTGATGGCAATATTGTGGGTCTTGTAGGACAACAGTCGGTTCTAGTCCTGATGGCAGTATTGTGGATCTTGTAGGACAACATTCGGTTCTAGCCCTGGTGGCAGTATTGTAGGTCGTGTAGGACAAAAGTCGGTTCAAGCTCTGATGGCAGTGTTGTGGATCATTTTCACATATATTATATTTTCATATAACGTTTTTCTTTTTTAATTCAGCATTCCAAACAGGAAAGACTCGTTTTCAATCCCGTCTGAGATTTGGGACGGCAGGACACTCAAAATGCCTGCTTGTCTTGAAGCTCTTCATGACCTGTTTGAATCACTGTCCTTCTGTACAAATGAACTTACTAAGGGTCTCCACTTTTACACTGACAGCATGACACTGCAGCCTGCATTTGTTTGTTATGAGCAGACTCCATTCCTCCTTCATTTATGTTTGTTTATTTGTATGTTTATGTTTATGTATACATTTATGTTTATGTTTTAAAAAGCGACATACAGTCTTTGAACGGATATTAGATAAAATACCGGTTTGAAATAAAGTTGGAACTTAGTTCATTTATTAATACTAGTGCAGTGCCCGTTCCAACTTGCTATTCCTGTAGCCCAATTACATGCCTGCAGGTAGGCCTGCTTTAAAAATAGGATGATAGGGAAACCATAATTCCAGGTAAGCATTCAATAATGAATACAGATAATATAATAATATAATAAATGTGAAGTGAGCAGAATTTAAGCATGGCTGCATGTGACATTTTTTACAAATCAAAATGACACAATCCTAACAGCTGTTTTGAGTCAATGCTATATGGGTCAGTGACAGATAAGGGTTGGTAAGATGAGAAAATTAAAAATATGTTTAAACCTTTAAAACAAAACATGCCTGAGGTTTGCTAAAGTGTATACTTTGTATTTCTGTTGTATTCATATTATTTAATATGACGTGTATGCTATTTTTTAACAAGCATATGGGTGAATGACGTGACGCTCATTTTTTTGTGTACATATGGGTTACATACATTTAAAATGGTTAAAATTTGAAAATAATTTGACAAATTATTTTTAAATATCATTTTCATCAAACCCTAATCTTAAAGCTTTGGATTTATTTAATTTTGAAAGAGTATTAACTGAATTTGGGTAAAATTGTCAACACGGTGTAACCACAAAAACATGAACCAAATAATTACACTTGCTGAAAAAAATGTAAAATACTCTCCAAAATCCCTTCTAAAATAATCTGGCATGATCTTGCACAAGAACTTTTCAATATTTAATACAAGTAATGAAACCCCATTGTTCTGAATGTTTGAATTAATATGGGGAATCGTGTCTGTCACATCAACCACTTAAAATGTCAAGTGGTGTAACCACCATTTAAGGAGCAATTTTGTATGTATTATGTCAGAGAATCATGTGACAGGAAATTATGTCATAGAGGAAGGACCCTTCAAGACCCCAACTGCTATGAGTCAAGGTTAGCAACTCTCTTAAAGTAACATAATAGTGTTTTTAGGCCATGGCCAGGCAACCTTAGGTTACATGTCAAATGGTATGACCTATTAAAAATGTTGATAAATCATAATAATCATAAAATATTCAATTTAATATAAAAACTTTGTTTGAATATTCACATAAAGGTGAAGTGTGTACATAATTGTCCATAATAATGCCTGCAAATTTTGCTTTTAAATAGAAATGTCATGTTTGTGGTTACACCATTTGACAATTTAACAGGCTGTTAGTTCTAATTTTGAATAACTTGATGATAGAGAAAACAAACCATTTTGTGGGATGATGCATCATCATATGAAATTTGCAACGGTGTGACTCACGGTGTGACTCTGGTGACATCACACTCTGTCTGCCACTCGATGCTTGTTGCTGGTTGTGCTTTGCATGTGTGGCATTCTGAGACGTTCTTTAATTCGGGACCATTATCGCTCGTTTCAATTTAGGACCTTGCAGTTGGAATTGTTGTTTGCTTATTCAAAGTCTAAAGACAGTACAAAGTAGCCTGGGCTATTCGAAGTGTCCGTTTATTGCACATCATTTTTTATGTCATTTTGAAGAGCCACTGCATACCTGTGTGTGTTGGCGTGTTGTTGCAAAATCCGCCTGAGTCATTTTATACAAGCAAACCGCATACAGGGTGTCTTTACTGTTGAGGTCAGACATGTTAACACATGTTGCACTCGCTTAAGTTTTTACCCGTGTAACCTACACTGCTCCAGTTCTGCCAAAGCCCTGCTTCTATCCTCACTGGTAGCTTACAGTACAGTGCTGTGTGGGAGGGGGAGTGGCTAGCGGCGAAAGCCAATGAGTGCTTCTTTTACCGATATAGGCTATTTAACGATATCTTTTGCATTTCTTATTCAAACAACGTCAATTTGGCACTGCACTTACTCATGCCCCTAGCAAGACACCTGCCAAGTTTAAAATCAGTCTGACAAACGATCAGCGAGATATGCGTGCCACAGACACACACACACACACACACACTTATTGCTTTATAGATAGATAGATTATTATTATTATTATTATTATTAGTTCATTTAGTTGACTCCATTCCTCCTTTTCTCCTTTTGCCATATTCTGGGGTTAAGTTGTTTTATTTCCATCATATTCTGGGGTCAAGTTGTTTTATTTCCATCATATTCTGGGGTTAAGTTGTTTTATTTCCATCATATTCTGGGGTTAAGTTGTTTTATTTCCATCATATTCTGGGGTTAAGTTATTTTATTTCCATCATATTCTGGGGTTAAGTTATTTTATTTCCATCATATTCTGGGGTTAAGTTGTTTTATTTCCATCATATTCTGGGGTTAAGTTATTTTATTTCCATCAAATGACCCTGGACTATTCCAGTGGAGTTAAGGAGTTATTTTATTTCCATCAAATGACCCTGGACTATTCCAGTGGAGTTAAGGAGTTATTTTATTTCCATCAAATGACCCTGGACTATTCCAGTGGAGTTAAGGAGTTATTTTATTTCCATCAAATGACCCTGGACTATTCCAGTGGAGTTAAGGAGTTATTTTATTTCCATCAAATGACCCTGGACTATTCCAGTGGAGTTAAGGAGTTATTTTATTACCATCAAATGCTGCTCCCTTTCCTTTCCATACAGTTGGTCTGACCACACCACTCCTCTCTGAAATGACCCTGGACTAGACTGAGCTTACAGTAGACCTGATGAAATATGTTTTCTTTTTTTACCAGAGGACAGATTTATCTGGGATTTAGGATCTATTTAAAGATTGTGTTACACGTGCATGCCTGTCACAGAACAGTTGTGAAGTCTAAACATGCTATGACATAGGACTGCCAATTGCAAAAAAGACAAACCACAAAATCTAAACTATATAGCAATCCTAGGACTATAGTGAAGACATGTAGTATAATCTATACATTACTCTACAATAGGACTAGTGAACTCATGTAGTATAATCTATACATTACTCTACAGTAGGACTAGTGAACTAATGTAGTATAATCTATACATTACTCTACAATAGGACTAGTGATGTCATGTAGTATAATCTATACATTACTCTACAGTAGGACTAGTGAAGTCATCTAGTAAAATCTATACATTACTTTACAATAGGACTAGTGATGTCATGTAGTATAATCTATACATTACTCTACAGTAGGACTAGTGAAGTCATCTAGTAAAATCTATACATTACTTTACAATAGGACTAGTGAAGTCATGTAGTATAATCTATAATCTGGCTATGGCAGGTTTGGCCCCCAATTGTTTTTGTTTTTGTTGGCGGAGTGAATGAAATAAATAAATGAAATAAATATGACCAGGCAGTAGGGTTGCAGCAACTATCTGATTAGTTGTCAACTATCAAATTGATCGCCAACTATTTTCATAATGGTTAATCGGTGTCTGATATTTTTTTTTCAGGAAAATACCTGCAGACTTTTAAACGTGAATCGATTTATTAACTCTTCTATGACAGTAAGCAAAATATAATTTGGCGTGTGAACAAAACACATCATTTAATTTTCATTTCAGATTTAATTTTAGGATTTGTAAAGCACTGATGGACATTTTTTTACCATTGTTTCACATTTTATCGCGATTCAACAATAAATCGATTAATCAAAGGAAATAATCGACAGCTTAATTAACTATAAAAATAAACGCATTAAGACCTAAAGACCGATAAAATAAAGTTGAGCAGTCCCCCCCCCCCCCCCCCCCCCATTCCACACTCCCCTCTTAATTGCCTGTAAATTGTTGCTGTTGTTGTTGCTGGTTGCTTTTCAATCAATGTACTTCTGCAGGCCAGCATTTTGGTAGGGCACAATTACTTTCGGCTGTCCATTACAACAAAATCATATAAAAATAACAAGTAAGAAAATTATTAATTCTATTTTGTCAAGAATTAAGATATGAAAAGTCTGGGTGGACACATGACCACTCACAACTTCTATGGGCATGTACGTTGCCACTGAGGACAAAGGTTAAAGGTTAAAGTTGACCAAAGTGTTGAGCTTATACAGCTGGGGCCTATTGCACAAAACTAGGATAAGGGATTAAGCCGGGATATCTTGGTTATCCTGGCTCAATTTATCCGTGATCCAGTTGCACAAAAGCGGGATAGGGGGCAGCAGGATATGTTATGGTATAAGTTACCATGGCGATTTATTCTTTGGAGCTAGCCTGCTCCAGACCAGGCTAAGTTCCAGGATCTATTTAATCTCATCCCTTATCTCAGTCAGCAGTCACCACAAACGGAAACCAATAATTATTCCACTGCCCACTACACATTGTTATCACATATACCTAGACCCATTGTCATTATTTAAACGTTTGTGATCATTAATTAACTTTTACATACTCGCCATTCCCGACCTGTCATGCGACAATGGGACATCACGGGAGTGCCTAACCATTTCGCACGTGGTGGTCGCGGAACTAGTTGCAATATTCTCCTAAACAGAGGTGTTGCTGTTTCTATCAGTGAATCTGTGATCGGTGGCGGGGTCTATTTGAGGGAGCCGTGAGCGCGCACTTATCCAGGATAGGTTTCACCTGGCTTGATGAATCCGTGTCTGCTCATCCTGGCTTGGTCTTTGTGCAACCAATTAAGCCTGTACGCTCTTGTTTTGGATTTATTGAGCGCAGCTCATTAACTTATCCCGGATGTGTTAATTCTGCTTTTGTGCAACGGACCCCTGGTCTTGGGCTTGTTGTGTTGTGTTTTGTTGTTGTTGTTGTTGTTAAGTGATTGTAAGTAACCACCAGTATGTGTGTTCGTACATCTTTGCCATAATTTCCACCTATCTTGCATTTATGTTGCGGGCGGGCCTACAGTTATTTTCAAAAACTATATATTTAAACGTGTGTGCTTAGTTCTTTGTAATTTCACTCTCTCAATGATAGATAGATAGATAGATAGATAGATAGATAGATAGATAGATACTTAATTGATCCCCAAGGGGAAATTCAAGGTCTCAGTAGGCTAGCATACAGACATCACACACAACATGCACTAACAGCAGAAAAAGTAATAAAAGTATATAATAGCCTAATATAAAAAGCACAACTAAGCAATAAGGACATAAGGACAGTCAAAGATAAAGAATATACTAAAATATACATTTAAGATGTTGTGGAAATAGGCCTACGTCATAAGTTCAGTCACTTATAAGACCTGGGCTGCATATTGCTACATCATCACCAAATCAGACCACAGACACTAAACAGACACCATCAGACAAAAGTCTTTGGTGTGTGTTCAGACCACAGACACCATCAGACAAAAGCCTTCTGTGTGTGTTCAGCTCCACAAGACAGGGAGCAAAATACTAGGCCCATTATACTGTCCATCTGCCCTCTCCGCTTCTCATAGAGACATTAATGACATATTAGGAGTTATTTGGTGTAAACATAGTTCAGTAAGAACGCGGGCTTACACTTGGCAAACCCGAGTGAAACCTAGCCTACCACTTGGCGATTGGATCAAAGGGTACTGACAGGCCGGCCGGCGGCTAGCGCGCGCTCCTAATTATTTCTAAACAAACAAACCAATGATCGGCCCGCAGGGCGCAACTCTGTGACGTTCAGCACATAAACAGCATTTACGAGAGCCAGACTGGAGCTACCGCGACTGACCCCGCAAATAACAACAGTTACGTCACCAAAATAAACACATTACATGTTGGAAACTAATCATCTCTCTCTCACACACACACACACACTCTCTCTCGCTCTCTCCCTCTCTCTCTCTCTCTTTCTCTCTCTCTCTCTCACACACAAGCCTAGATGTAAACAATTTCGCGGCAACATGAGCTCGGTGTGCTTTGTCAATGTGTCAGCATAGGTTTCGTCACGTCGCGCAAACCCACAGATGGGCTCGCTTTAATTGTCCATTCAATCGATGTGAGAACTAATTCTCTCAATTACCACTGATTCTAGCGTGGCTAATTTGAGGCCCGCGACCACCCCCGCCTTCCCCATCTCCTCGCGCGCACCCTCCCGTCTGCGAGCGAACAGATTTTAGTCAAGCCGAGCCAAGGGTCCCTCGTGCGGCCGTCTGTTCCGCACTGATAACGGCGGCATGAGCACGCGGAAAGCGAAAAGCTCGCCCGTCTCTCCCATCATCGTCTGAATAAAAACGACAAAAAAGGCGGTGTATACACGCGACTCCTTAAAAGGCATCCCAATCGCGCGCACGCATGCAAACCTGCGGATAAGCACAGCTTAGGCCGTTAGCTGAATACCAGGCAATAATACGGCGGCTTACCACCCCCACCCCGCTCCTCCCCTCACCACTATTAAAAGATCTAACGGCTTATGGCCTGGCATCACTTTCTATCTCCGTTGTCTACGAAGCCAAATACCCTTCGGCTCATTTAGACTGCACAGAAATGAGTCTACAATTTTTACCGTTTCAATTGTGCTGACGAAGACACCAATTGACCCCAAATGATTCTGAAACAAAAAGCCCCGCATGCGTCTCGTCTTTGATGTGGTGAAGTGGCGGCTTTGAGTGTACCGGGAGTCTGTCGCGACTCGCGAGCGCTGAAACAGACTGCCGAGAGCTGTGCGCTCCAGGCGCGGGTTTCGTCTCGGGTAGGCCTATCTGGGCTGAGGCGAGCGGAGACGGTGTGTGCAGTAGCCTAGTGGGCTAGCCTACATTATCTTCGGTGGATGATGATGATGATGATGGTGATGATGATGAAACAGTTTTAAGAAGTGCCTTCTGGTCGTTATTGTCCACTGAGCAGGAGGATCTCTGTCTTATTTATCTATTCGCTAAAAACAAAACCTTAATTAAGCCTCAACTGGCACGATTAAAATAACCAGTTAAATAGTACTGCTTTGATCTAAAGAAATCAATCTGCTTTGATTTATATGGTCATCTTACTTACCTTTAGCGGATGAAATATAGACGCTATTTTTCGATGTATAGGCTAATATATAAGTTATAGATACCTACATTATATAAGTAATAATACATTCCAGAAAATGCAGAGGAAAATGCTTATATTGTTAAATGCTGTTTTGGGGAAAAAATATTCTTTATCTGGCAGATTGATGGCGATGTTTTATTCTGATTTCAAACCAAGGAAAACCAATTTCGCAGCCATATTAATTAATAAAAACCTCAAACTATGTCACCACAGCCCCTTGAAATAATAATAATAATAATAATAATAATAATAATAATAATTCGTAATTTACTCATATACATAGCCTATTATATGATAAGCCTACAAAAAGGTCGTTGTATAACAATACAAGTGGTCATGATCGTATTATTCTTATACTTATTATTATTAGTAGTAGTAGTATAAAATTGTTGTTGTTGTTGTTGTTATTATTATTATTATTGACGGTTGTTGATCATACAAAATAATAATAAAAGAATAACGCAAAGGCTGAGTTACACGAGAGGGTTACACAGACGGAAGCTCTCGCCTTGATCACTTCAGCACCTGGCTAACGAGGAGACCTCGCGCCAACCCACTGGGAACAGGCCGTAACCTCATATCCTCCAACCACACCGTGGCCACACAGCGGCTCGACCTCCCTCAACACACACACACCATTCTACACGAGCTCCTGCCGCTCCCACGTCTGCTGTTTCTTTGTAATGTGTCCACATCTACCGGGGTATGTATGCGACACGCGCAAAGCCCCACGCATCCACGCACACATCCACGTGGATGAAGTTACTCATATGTGGATCCAACACCTGACAGCTCTTGACGTTCAGTCGATGAGCCTGGCCATTATAACGTTAGATGAACATGCATTAATTTATGAGGGATTTTAAACGTGGCGGAAGGCAAACCAGCGTCTACAAGTAGTCGTAGGTTCTATTTCTCACGTTGTTACCTGGACTCGCGACTCTACGAGGTCGAGGCGCAGCGCCAGGGCCTCGCGCATGAACACATCGGGGTAGTGGCTCTCCGTAAAGGCCTTCTCCAGCTCCTCGAGTTGCCAGCCGGTGAAGTTAGTGCGCGTGCGTCTCCGCTTGCAGCCCGGACTGTCCTTCTCCGGGTCTCCTGAGTCTTCAAATGAGAGAGAGAAAGAAAGAGAGAGAAAGACACACACACACACACACACAGGGAGAGAGAGAGACACACACACAAACATAAACATATGAACACTAGCAATAAACACACACACACACACACTCACACAAACACACACACACACACACACAATAAATTATAGTAAACCACATCTAATAATACTGGAATATAATATAGGCATGCTATAACGTACAGAATCATATTACAAATGCTAAAATAAAATGTGTATAATTTTAATTGATGTTATGTTCAGTTGATTGTGAATTGTTGTCTGTGTCTGAGATTTTTTTAGAATACATATACATAGCCTAAAATATGGGCTTTTTTAGAATACATATATACTGTAACTTAGCCTATAATATGGGCTTTTTTAGAATACATATATACTGTAACTTAGCCTATAATATGGGCTACTTGTGTTTTTTTATCACTGCTGTTACCAGTTTGTGTTAAATATAAAAAATACAATTTTATGATAGTGCAAATAATAATAGGCTACATATACAATGTTACCAAAAATGTTTGACTTCACATTTTCCAAACTGACCGAGATGAATGCACTCGAATTACAGTCTCTCATAAAATTCAAAGAAAACTGATTATCCAACGTCATGTCTTATGCATTAGCCTATTTCTTAAAGCCGGGTCTTTGTTTAACGCGTATTTTTTGTGTAATAATTATGTTGGTTTCATATTGCTGTAAAGACCAAAATAGGCTATTATCTCGTCCCTTCACTATTAGTTAAGATGTTAATGGATAAATGCGAGTTCTAAGCAGCCAACATTAAGTGCTTTAAGATTTCGAGTGATTATGTTTCTTTCTTGATTTGTTGGCGATGGAATATCGCTGGATATTAAATCATTTCGGCGCGCGCAGTCCCTCCCGGACCCGTGCCAGTGCCCTAGGCGCTGCCGAGCTATGAGGCTATTTCTGCTGCTCAGTGATGTGTGTGTGTGTGTGTGTGTGTGTGTGTGTTTGGGTAGATGTAATAATTAACACGCTTACCTGAGAGCTTGTAGTGATGATTGTCTCCGTTTAAACCGCCGCAGCCGGACGATAAGAGCGGGTTTGTGTTGGTCACAGACGCCGAGCAGGAGCCGTTCAGTAATCCGTCTATGGAGAAGGGAACGGCGGCGCCCGAGGGTAGCTGGTGCCCGGCCAGGTCGTAAACGTGGTGGTGATGACCCAAGTGGTAGGAGAACCCCATCCCGACCATGCCGCCCAGGGAACCCCCGAAAGGCGCGTGGGAGTGCTCGAGTATCCGGCTGTCCATCATTTTCCACCAGCGGCGACGGCTCGAGGACAGTGGGGCGCTCGGCTCGGCTCGGCTCGGCCGTCGTGAACTCAGAGCGCGTGCGGCAGCAGCGGCACGAGCAGCGGACAGGACGTGGACATGCCGCGCTCGGAATGAAGGAGAGGCGCGTGAGCGCAGAAGATTTTCCCCCCACTTTGTCAACACAAGGCCTCCCACCTCCTTTCCCTTCCGCGAGGAATCCGCGGCCTGGGAGCATACAGTTTGGGGACCAATAAGAAACGCTAATCGACGCTGACGTCAGAGACGTAGCTCTAAACCATTTTCCATATCGATTGCTAATTAGCCCTGACACCAACCTCCATAAACAATATCACCACTGTCACAACAGAGCGAGCGCGCGGGACTCCGGTAATCACGGCATCGCAGACACGCACGAGGGCAAGCAAGGATGCGCTCGCGGAAGAGATGGTGAACTACTCACTTGATCAGTTCAAAAGCGATTTTTTTCTCTCTCTCTCCCTCGCTGTCTTTCTGGCGCAATTTTTTCTTTGAATAAAATAACATGTCGTTCGTCCACTCGAAGGAAACAACGGCCTTAAGAGTCCACCCCGACTACCGTTACCGGCAGTTTCCCCCGCGTCTCGCTCCGCCCTAGATGTTTAAAGGGGATGTTTTCCAATTTACGGGAGACGAGAGGGGCGCTCAGAATAGAGTGATCCTATAATAGGCGATTCATCACGGCCCTTTCGCTAGCTGTCAGGATGAATTTAAAACTACAAGGCGCTGTCCGCTGCCCACCCTCCGCACCCTCGCTCTCACTCGCATACAAACACACGCACGCACGCACGCACGCACGCACTCACAGAAAGAGGGAGATTTGATTCACTGCTGTGTCGCGCAAGTTACATTGTGGAGTATGTTTGTGAAACTGGAAAGAGGGTTTCTATTAATCAAATGTTTATTCCGTCACTGTTTTTGTTGTTGTTGAAAACCTATTTCAGAGAGATCGCCATATCTTCTATCCCCTGGTGAGAGACAATGCAACTTTTTCGGCAATGTTGCTGGACTGTTTTGCGGGCACATTCCCCGCACATATTGTGCAACAGTTTAATTGAAGAACTGAAATCATCAGTATGCACATATCCATGATCAGTAAATAGGCTACGAACACTTGGGGTTACGTTATTTAAAAGTTGCCCCAGGACAAACAAGTACATAAGCGAATGGCGAAGAATTCGATTCCAAAACAAACAGCCAATATTTTTACATTGCGTAATAAGTTGGAAATGTAGCACCAAATATAAAGCTATTAATCTATAAAGCTATCACGACCCCAGAGCCTCACAGATTTAACCACAGCGCTCCTGTAATGAGGCATATTGATCATCAAACAGAACCTATCAAGGGTCTCACACGAGTCACTCTAATGTAGCAAGGCTAACATGATAAATCAATAAGAATCTATTTACAGAAGGGTCTGCTTTTATAGAGCGCCTATTGGACGAGTCTTTCTGCCTGTTTCCCCCAATTCGCTTCAACTCTTTAAGGCAGTTCTAGGCCTACAGATCCTCTAAAGGGGCGGAGGAATGCCAAGCTGCCGGCTCTTGAAATGATTCCTCATATCCTGTACTGTCATATTAGCATTAAGGTCAATGTTGTTGATTATAAGAATATTACCCCCCCCCCCCGCCCTCCCCTCTCACAGTGGGCTACCTGCAAATGTGGCATTCGCGAGTGAGTTTAATATCGCCCTTAAACAACGTTTGGCAAATGCAAACCCAAAACTTATATGACATTTAAAATGGACGTGTGACGGGCGCGGCGGGCGGCGCGGCAAATGCGACCCCCCGAGGGCGTCAGACTTATTCATGAGCTCATTTCTCGTCGTCCTTTATAAATACGAAATGTAAACGGTGTCCGGAGGGGTGCCTGCCGCCTACAGCCGTAACCGCCTCGTTTTGTGTCAAATACAGACAGAGACAGAGACACACAGAGTGGGAGAGAGACGGGGAGAGAGAGCGAGAGAGAGAGACGGTGCGCGTGGCCTTGAATACAGAGAGGTAATCAGTGGCGTGCATGTATAACAGTAAGTGGGTCCACGCTCGTTTTCTCATTTCCTTCTCTCTCTCTCTCTCTCTCTCTCTTTCTCTCTCTTTCTCTCTCTCTCTCTTTCCGCCGTTTGCCTTCACCTCCTCCATTACCGTGAATTAATTCGACTTTATTTATCCAATTTCTCCTGCCGCCAGAATGTTAATTCGAGTTGAAATTTCTCCGCGCTCGCTGGCACGCGCTGACCCCGGTGGCACCGGGAGCGGCGTGTTGTAATAACCCGAATCTTTCGACAGAAGGCCCCGATAATTGTTACCTTATTAGCATGCAAATTGTTTAATTAATATTATTATGAAGAAGCATATAATCCGCGCGTCACTTGACCTCGGAGCCGGCGCGTGCCCGGCGGGACCTCTGAATTTCAATGCGTCCATTTAAGCCTGCTCTTGAAAGCGGCAGCTTTTTCTCCCCTCCCTCTCTCTCTCTCTCTCTCTCTATCTCTCTCTCACTCTTTTTCTCCCTCTCTCTCACTCTACGGGAAAGAGAAAACAGAGTCTCATGCACAGAAACTCACTGAACGTGGCAAAAGAGAGAGAGAGAGAGACAGGAAGAGAGAGAGGGAGAGAGAGAGAAAGAGAGAGAGACAGGAAGAGAGAGAGGGAGAGAGAGAGAGCGTGAGGTGTAAAGAGAGTGGTCTCTCTGATGCGCTAGCCTTTGTACCCCTTCTCTTTTACTCCCAAAACATTTCTTTTGCGCTGCACTCTAGCGAATTATGCAAATCCATTCTATTGAATTTATTTATTTATTTTCCCGCGCGCTCTCAGTCCCATTTTCAACTTCAAACTTCCATAATTGGCTGCTTGTCGTTCGCCTTTCAAGAGGCGCGTATAAAAAGACCCCCTGCGCTCGCTGAAGCGATTGGCGCGGCAAAAGCAGACAGGCGCAGGCAGCTCGGGAGGAGGCAGCCCTTGACACGCACGCGGCCCCTGTGAGACACCGCCGTCAGAAGCCTGGGTTTGAGAATCGTTTTCTTTCTTTTCTTCCTTCACGTTCTCTTTTTTTCTGTCGTCTCTTCACCGGCCGAGCGACAGAGTCAGACGCGCGAGCTTTAATTAACTTGATAACAAGAGGCGTGTGGCTCGCATTTTAGGACGACGGCTTCCTCGCGCCTTGTTTCCCTTTTTTATTACTTCCCTCACTCCCTCTCCCTGTCTTATCGAACCGGCCTTTCAACCACCGTTCAAGTGTAGGCTGCTTTAACGAGAAGGAAAATACGCACACACACACACACACACACACACACACACACACACACACACACACACACACACACACACACACACACACCACGCTTTTACCCTCTTACCCATTTATACATAAAGCTTCCATTGGCATAGATCAGGTAGCCTACATAGAGGAACTCAACACATGCTGTGGGCAGTTATTTGTTAGTGTGTGTGTGTGTGTGTGTGTGTGTGCGTGTGTGTGTGTGTGAGCGCGCGTGTTCCTGTGTGTGGCCAGCTAGTTAATGTGTACCCCATGCCCATAGCAACTTAGTGATTCTCTCAAACTTCTCTATTCGTCTATGTGCGTGTGTGTGCCTACATGTGTGTGTGTGTGTGTGTGTGGGGGGGGGGGGGGGGGGGGGGGGACACCATATACACGACTTATTTACACAGACACATTTAGTTGCCGACCAATTTAATACTCTCATATTATCGTTTCTGGATCCCTTTCAGCAATGTTACATCCACGTGATGTTTGAGAATGCGGAAACACTGACACCTGAAATGGTACAAATTGTGTCTGCAAAACGTTTGGAGCGTTCGCAATACAGACTAGGTCAACAAATCCATTAAGGGTGTACCGTTACACGCCAATGACGGGAATGTTGGGAAATTAACGTTTTAAAGAATATCTGGGTCCATTGCCGAATTCAACATAGAATTGCAGAACCATGAATTGTTGCGGAACGGAAACTTTTGTTAGGTTCAAAAACTCCTTTCCTCTGGTTGACAGCTTCACTCATTTTCCTCCTTTGGTACTTTTTGGACTCTCTCTGTCTCACCCTCTTTCAAACAAACACACCTGCGTCCGACTAAAACGTACACTCTACCTCTCTCTCTCTCTCTCTCTCTCTCTTTCTCGCTGTTTCTCTCTCTCTTGCTTACCCTCTGAAACAAACACACATATACGCATAGCTTCTAACTGCTTGCTTCCTATTTATTAACGTAAGTCTGGTTTGTCTTCGCTCTCCGTAGGTCTTGGCTACGTCCTCTAATCTGGTGTCGGAGCGTGAACAAGCAGCTTCCCTGAGTCCATAACGCCGGACACCCCCCCCCCCCCCCACACACACACACACACACTCACACACACACTCGGGAGTGACTGAGGGAGTATGTAGGTGTCAATATCTGTTGCTCTAATTCATTAAATTAAAAACATCTCTCTCTCTCACACACACACACACACACACACACACACACACACACACACACACACACACACACACACACACAACAATGTCGGTGTTAAGCTATTGCTCAAATTACAGTTTTGAAACCACATTTGTTTTTAATTAACAAATTAAAAGAGGGCCGCCGCGAGTTTTAATTACCAAATTAGGCAGACTGTACGTTAATTTCCAACTATCTAAATTGAGTTCCCATTAGTCGATTTACAGATAATTACCGAAATAAAACCAAATGAATTGTCGGAGGTGAATGCACGTTCAATTAAAAACAGCCAAAGGATTCCTGCGTGTGTTTATTTCACTGAATGACAGAGCGTTTGATTTGTTCCCTGTTTTTTCTTTCCTGTTAAAACTTCCGACTGATCCGGCGCGCGCGCCCTGCCTGCTAATCCGCACAATTAAAACTTTCCCGCCAACTAATGTGTGCTGTAGTCTGGGAAGCGAGACGCTATAGAAAACGCGGCAGGAAGGGGGGCAGTCTCATTTAATTCGTTTCTTTTTTGGACGAAAAAAAAAGTAATTCCCCTCAAATTACCTTTCACAATCCCGACCTAAACCTAATGCCCTTCAAAAATCTTTCCTTTTTACTCGCATTTAGAGAGCAAGACAGAGAGTGACTGACTAAGAGGAATCTAAAGTAAGGGGGACCACAGCAATAACCAAACTTCCATTAGATTTATAATTTCATTTCAATTAAAAGTGACTTATCACCTTTCTCTAATACAGAGCCTAATGTGCTGAAAATTATCAGTGCTTGACGGGGCTCGAGTCTGCGCGCGCGGCGTGCGGCTAATTGTAATCAGGCGAATCGAAGGTGATTGTCGCTTCCCGGTGTCTCGCGAGCGGGGCCTGGTGCGGAAATAGAACTAATTTACTCGAGTCCCCGGGGAAATCCGTGGAACAGATTAACATTTTGGAAATATCGTAATGATAGCATTTGAGGAATGGTGACGCCAATTTGCGGGAGCTTTGTGCGCGAGCAATTTGCATATTCCACACACATCAACTCCCTGTTACACACACACACACACACTAAACGCACGCACACACGAACGCACGCTCGCGCTGCTCGCCCTTCCCTGACATACAGCGATGTGTGTGTGTGTGTGTGTGTGTGTGTGTGGAGAGAGAGAGAGTGCGCGCGACAGGGCTTGTGATTTAGTTTGGCTAATATTTCAGAACTGTCCCATGCACCACACCCGTGCGTCACAGAGCACGTCAGAAAACATCTATAGAAACTATAGTCCTACAGCATATAGCCAACTATAATTGCAATACTCGTCCCGCTGTTACGGCAATACAAAATATAACCTACTCCATAGAATGTCTATTGGCATCGTTACGCCGTAACATTTTATTTGTCTCCATCACACACACACGCACACACACAGAGAAAGAGATAGAGAAAGAGATAGATAGATATAGAGAGAGAGAGAGAGAGAGAGAGAGAGAGAGAGAGAGAGAGAGAGAGAGGCTCGTAGGGATAGGTCTCCTTTAGGCCCGTTTACGGCTGTACACGGGACTTTATTTTTTATGAAGGCTACTGTCTGGCCGCCCCCTCCCCTCACAGCGAGAGAGAGAGAGAGAGAGAGAGAGAGAGGGAGAGAGAGACTTTATTTTTTATGAAGGCTACTGTATGGCCGCCCCCTCCCCTCACAGCGAGAGAGGGAGAGAGAGACTTTATTTTTTATGAAGGCTACTGTATGGCCGCCCTGGCCTCCCCGTCCACCTTCTGAAACGTTCCAGACCACCGAGGTCGACTCCGTTTGGACTCGGAGGTCTCTTCAATTTTTTTGAAAGAACATAAAATAATCTACGTCCACACACACACGCACGTATCGGTATGAAATGCGAGGGGGCGTTTTGTATGAAGTTCGAGAAATCAGCCGCGCAAGAGGCAGGAAACTTTTCTCACACAAAATATGACACGGCTGAGACGAATAGCCTACACCATTACTTAAACATGTTAATTGTTTAAATTGTGCTTAGGCCCACATTAATTATTTAAACATGTCAGTTATTTTATTACAATTATATAATTATTTATATTAGTAGGCCTATAGGCCTAAGCACGTTTATTTTATGCAACTACACAAGTAGCGCGCACAGAGAGTTGAACTTGTCATGTTGATGTGCCTGCGCTGGCTCTTGCTAAGATGAACTACAATTTGTACTTAATTAGGTCTATATTATCAATCAAATACTGTTACTATTTTT
>NW_027468564.1:14005880-14015880 GCF_046254945.1 Alosa pseudoharengus | reverse complement strand
CGGTGGAACAGGAGTGGGGAGAAGAGGGGAGAGAGAGAGAGAGAGAGAGAGAGAGAGAGAGAGAGAGAGAGATGTAAAACACAGCATATGTGACCCGAATCCCATTAGAATAGCTTTGTGATGTGTTAGCACTGAAGGGGAGATGGCAGATTGTAATTACCACGGCATTGTAATTGTCAGATTCAATTGAGAAGACGCCAGGACCGCAGCAGGGTCCAGTTCCCATGGAGCATTGCACAGCAGGACGGCTGCAGCTAGCACGAGATGCTCATGTCAATATTATGGGATGGAGATGCTCATGTCAATATTATGGGATGGAGATTATCACATAGATATTATGTGTGTGGAGATTATGATCACATATTACATACAGACCCCATCTCCATAGAGATTCTCACGTAGATATTATGGGTGTGGAGATTGTTATCTGAGGTCACATATCACATACAGACCCCATCTCCATAGACATTCTCACGTAGATATTATAGGTGTGGAGATTGTTATCTGAGGTCACATATCACATACAGACCCCATCTCCATAGACATTCTCACGTGGATATTATGAGTGTTGTTGGGTTCCCTGGCCACATATCACATACAGACCCCATCTCCATAGAGATTCTCACGTGGATATTATGAGTGTTGTTGGGTTCCCTGGTCGTTGCGTTGTGTTTTAGTTCTAATGTCTGTGCTGAGGATGGTCTTTCTTTTTTGTCATATTACCCCCATAACAGGAAAACACCTAAGATGTATACCAACAATAGTAAAACTATTACTAGCCTATAACCACAAGGCCTACAATAAAGTATCCTGGTCAAATCAGTTCCTATCGCGGGTGACTTTGTAGTTCTTCAGAGCCCTATTTCTACTAGCCCTGCTGTCTGTACCACGTCCATTACGGACACTTATCATCACGATTACCACTGCAACCTCCGAGCTATGTTGGGCAGATGGGTCGAAATACTGTAAGCTTAGTGGACACTGTTGTATACACGCAAAGACGCACCTCCATTCACAGACTATCATTCACACCGTGACTATCCCTGTCAATAGACGATTGATCATAATCGGCAAAAGGATATTCTCCTTCAGAATCAGAATAGGTGAATAACATAGCCTACCTAAGACGTTTTTCAACATTTGGTGTAGACCTATTTCTGCTTCAATTTGTGTAACACTATGGCCTGCATGCTTCCACGCCATTACAAATGCACTTCTTTGTGTTTCTGGCGTATAATACAAGTAGCCTATTTCCTGAAAACTTTGTGCAGCGATTTTGGTTTTGAATCAAGCTCTGGATGTCTAGCAAATAGTGGAGGAGAGTACACATGAGATTTGTCACCGTACTTGGATCTATCGTCTATTTTAATCAGTATCGTTGTTGAACGTCCGGAATTGGGCGCGGGCCAGGGAGTTTTGAGACCCCTGCTGTAGATGGTAAAACAATGAATAACAGAACACAGGCTAAGTCCTGAACAGGGAAACTGCACAGAGTCTAACAGTCGTGGTTGTTATTAGAAGCGGGCTGTTTGAGCGTCCTGACAGAAGGTGCTCCTCGCTTCCTCGATCCGTCTCAGAGTCCAAACCTATAAAGCCTGTTATACTAAAACATACGAACATAAATCATGCCAACATGGCAGGTGCCAACCAGTGTACAAAACCGGCTCTGACCAAATGGAAATACTAGCCCGAACACACTTAAGCCTGTGTTATCACTGGTGCTCCTGAGCAACAGGGCAGCATGACCTTCTTGATGGTAAATACACACAGGCCTAAGTCTAGTTATACTAAAAAATAAACAGTGGTCTGTCTGAAATGCAGCCTTTGCTGCCATCTAGTGTCCAAGGTGTGACATTGCAGCTTTACTCAGCAAGGCAAGACCAAGACAGCCTTGTACAGTTTGTTTCTGCAGTTGTTGTTGGGGTCTTGATGAACTGACAACTTTTAACCTCATATCTGACACTGAGCTCATTACTGGTCATCCTGATTGGATCTGCATATCTGACTGAATTCATCAGTGGTCATCCTGATTGGCTCCACATATCTGACTGAATTCATCTGTGGTCATCCTGATTGGCTCCACATATCTCACTGAATTCATCAGTGGTCATCCTGATTTGCTCTGCACATCTCACTAAACCCATCAGTAGCCTTCCTGACTGGCTCTGCATGCTTAACCATACACATCTGGTGTGTCATATTCACCTAGTGAAGCACCTATGACATGTCATATTCATGTGCTTCTGTGACCTGTGTCATATTCTAGTAAAGCACCTATGCCATGTCATATTCATGTGCTTCTGTGACCTGTGTCATATTCTAGTAAAGCACCTATGCCATGTCATATTCATGTACTTCTGTGACCTGTGTCATATTCTAGTAAAGCACCTATGCCATGTCATATTAATGTGCTTCTGTGACCTGTCTCATATTCACCTAGTGAAGCGCCTCTGACATGTCATATTCATGTGCTTCTGTGACCTGTCATATATTTACCCAGTGAAGCGCCTCTGACATGTCATATTCATGTGCTTCTGTGACCTGTCTCATATTCACCCAGTGAAGCGCCTCTGACATGTCATATTCATGTGCTTCTGTGACCTGTTGTGTGACCGCAAGCAGAGACGGTTGATAAAGCGAGACGAGGGTGAATTCTGGCACGCTGTGATGTGGGGTTCGAAGCTGTCACGCCCATTTTTGCATTTTCTACAAGCCACATGTCTCCCTAACATTCCGACATTGAAATTGTATTTTCCAACCAAACAAATAAAGACAAAAATAGCTTTGTTCGTGATCTGTCACTGTCTCCTCAAAGCTCTGGTGCACAGCCATCTGTTTTCAGAGGCTCTAGACCAGGGGTCTCAAACTCAAATGAGCTGGGGGCCAATTCTGCCAACGTAATCTGATTGGAGGGCCGGCTATTTCTGAAAATGCAATGTTCTTTTTTTCAAATACCACACAAAACTGCAAACAGAAAGTGCAAGTGTTTTTATCTAGTTTTAGACACCTGTGCTAGCAACCTTAGCTTATAAATAAAATAATGATAAAATAAATATTAATACAAATTATAAAATAAATGAAAAACATAAAAACAGGTATGTGTGTGTGTTTCACACCAAATAAAAATATTTCCTCTCATAACTTTTTTAAACCTGGCAAACTAGGCATCAGGGTTAAGAAAGCAACACCATTGGATTTTTATATCAAAATTTCAAAAGGCCATGGCTTGAAAGTGGTCACAGATAAAGTCCTACTGTAAATGTAAAAATCTTTGAGTAAAACAAAAGTTTATGAAGGGGGTAAATTTACCCATCTAATTTGTCACTGGATGGCAAGCACCTCAAATTATGCACCTTTCAGTAAATACTGGACAGGTTTACTTTCCTTTTTTCATATTACCCACATAACAAATTAACAGGAAAACACCTAAGATGTATACCAACACCTAAGATGTTGTGGTTTAGTAATAGATTACTACAATATAGGCCTACAATAAAGTATTCTGGTCAAACAGTTCCTATCGCGGGTAATCTGCAGTACCCAGAAGTTCGCATCATATTGCGGGTGACTTTGTAGTTCTTTAGAGCCCTATTTCTACTAGCCCTGCTGTCTGTACCACATCCATTACGGACACTCATCACGATTACCACTGCAACCTCCAAGCTATGTTGGGCAGAGGGTCGAAACAAGCATGGTATGCTTAGTGGACACCGTTGTATACACGCACCTCCATTCACAGACGCACCGTGACTATCACTGTCATAGACGATCGATCATAATCTCCAAAAGGATATTCTCCTTCAGAATTAGAATAGGTGAATAACATAGCTTACCTAAGATCACACGTGAACGTTTTTCAACATTTGGTGTAGGCCTATTTCTGCTTAATTTCTGCTTCAATTTCTGCAACACTATGGCCTGCATCGCTTCCGCGTCATTACATATGCACGTCTTTGTGTTTCTCGCGTGTAGTATTTCCTGAAAACTTTGCGCAGCGATTTTGGGTTTGAATCAAGCTCTGGATGTCTTGCACATAGTGGAGCAGAGTAGGCCTGCAAATGAGATTTGTCACCGTACCTGGATCTATCGTCTATTTTAATCAGTATCGTTGTTTGTCGCAATTAATAGCCTCAAGGGCCGGATTACATAATTATTTTGTCATACGTCGCGGGCCGGAATTGGGCAGGACGCGGGCCGGATTTGGCCCGCGGGCCGGGTGTTTGAGACCCCTGCTCTAGACTCAGAGATGGTTGATAAACTAACCTAACATATTTTTTGCTAGAACTAGTAGACTACCACAAAGTTGCTGAACGTATGTTATTTCGGGTTTGTTGGCAACAATATATGAGTTTAACCAAAGTTCTTAGCTGCTAGCTAGCTAGGGAACATTCCCATTCACTTTCTGTTTACTGTGCTAACGTTAGCTAGCTAGCTAGCTCGGTTAACAGGGCAAAATGAAATTATTCATTCCATGTCCGAAAGAGTGTTTCATTGGCATCACACACAAACAATAAAACTGTAAAATAGTATACAAAATTATATTTATATGTTATTATTGCTTATTCAGAGTAAAGTTTGTTTTGATAATTTCATTATAATTTGATAATTTCATTCATAATTTCATGGTGCTCACTCAGTAGTGTTCTATGGGCCATCATACTGCAGGACATGGTGGTGACTCAGTAGTGTTCTATGGGCCATCATACTGCAGGACATGGTGGTGCTCACTCAGTAGTGTTCTATGGGCCATCATACTGCAGGACATGGTGGTGCTCACACAGTAGTGTTCTATGGGCCATCAGACTGCTAGACATGGTGCTCACTCAGTAGTGTTCTATGGGCCATCATACTGCTGGACATGGTGGTGGTGACTCAGTAGTGTTCTATGGGCCATCAGACTGCAGGACATGGTGGTGACTCAGTAGTGTTCTATGGGCCATCATACTGCTGGACATGGTGGTGCTCACTCAGTAGTGTTCTATGGGCCATCATACTGCTGGACTTGGTGGTGCTCACTCAGTAGACGTGTTCTATGGGCCATCATACTGCTGGACATGGTGGTGCTCACTCAGTAGTGTTCTATGGGCCATCATACTGCAGGACATGGTGGTGCTCACACAGTAGTGTTCTATGGGCCATCAGACTGCTAGACATGGTGCTCACTCAGTAGTGTTCTATGGGCCATCATACTGCTAGACATGGTACTCACTCAGTAGACGTGTTCTATGGGCCATCATACTGCAGGACATGGTGGTGCTCACTCAGTAGTGTTCTATGGACCATCAGACTGCAGAACATGGTGGTGCTCACTCAGTAGTGTTCTATGGGCCATCAGACTGCAGGACATGGTGGTGACTCAGTAGTGTTCTATGGGCCATCATACTGCTAGACATGGTGGTGCTCACTCAGTAGACGTGTTCTATGGGCCATCATACTGCTAGACATGGTGGTGCTCACTCAGTAGACGTGTTCTATGGGCCATCATACTGCTAGACATGGTGGTGCTCACTCAGTAGTGTTCTATGGGCCATCATACTGCAGACATGGTGGTGACTCAGTAGTGTTCTATGGGCCATCATACTGCTGGACATGGTGGTGCTCACTCAGTAGTGTTCTATGGGCCATCAGACTGCTGGACATGGTGGTGGTGACTCAGTAGTGTTCTATGGGACATCAGACTGCTAGACATGGTGCTCACTCAGTAGACGTGTTCTATGGGCCATCATACTGCTAGACATGGTGGTGACTCAGTAGTGTTCTATGGGCCATCATACTGCAGGACATGGTGGTGCTCACTCAGTAGTGTTCTATGGGCCATCATACTGCAGGACATGGTGGTGCTCACTCAGTAGTGTTCTATGGGCCATCAGACTGCTAGAGATGGTGGTGCTCACTCAGTAGACGTGTTCTATGGGCCATCATACTGCTAGACATGGTGCTCATTCAGTAGTGTTCTATGGGCCATCATACTGCTAGACATGGTGGTGGTGACTCAGTAGACGTGTTCTATGCAGGACATGGTGGTGCTCACTCAGTAGTGTTCTATGGGCCATCATACTGCTAGAGATGGTGGTGATCACTCAGTAGTGTTCTATGGGCCATCATACTGCTGGACATGGTGGTGCTCACTCAGTAGTGTTCTATGGGCCATCATACTGCTAGACATGGTGGTGCTCACTCAGTAGTGTTCTATGGGCCATCAGACTGCTAGACATGGTGGTTCTCACTCAGTTGTGTTCTATGGGCCATCATACTGCAGGACATGGTGGTGCTCACTCAGTAGACATGTTCTATGGGCCATCATACTGCAGGACATGGTGGTGACTCAGTAGTGTTCTATGGGCCATCATACTGCAGGACATGGTGGTGCTCACTCAGTAGTGTTCTATGGGCCATCAGACAGCAGGAAATGGTGGTGCTCACTCAGTAGTGTTCTATGGGCCATCATACTGCAGGACATGGTGGTGACTCAGTAGTGTTCTATGGGCCATCATACTGCAGGACATGGTGGTGCTCACTCAGTAGTGTTCTATGGGCCATCATACTGCAGGACATGGTGGTGCTCACTCAGTAGTGTTCAATGGGCCATCATACTGCAGGACATGGTGGTGACTCAGTAGTGTTCTATGGGCTATCATACTGTAGGACATGGTGGTGCTCACTCAGTAGTGTTCTATGGGCCATCAGACTGCAGGACATGGTGGTGCTCACTCAGTAGTGTTCTATGGGCCATCAGACTGCTGGACATGGTGGTGACTCAGTAGTGTTCTATGGGCCATCATACTGCTGGACCTGGTGGTGGTGACTCAGTAGACGTGTTCTATGCAGGACATGGTGGTGCTCACTCAGTAGACGTGTTCTATGGGCCATCATACTGCAGGACCTGGTGGTGACTCAGTAGACGTGTTCTATGTAGGACATGGTCGTGCTCACTCAGTAGACGTGTTCTATGGGCCATAATACTGCTACACATGGTGGTGGTGACTCATTAGACGTGTTCTATGGGCCATCATACTGCTAGAGATGGTGGTGCTCACTCAGTAGACGTGTTCTATGGGCCATCATACTGCTAGACATGGTGGTCACTCAGTAGACGTGTTCTATGGGCCATCATACTGCTAGACATGGTGGTCACTCAGTAGACGTGTTCTATGGGCCATCATACTGCTGGACATGGTGGTGCTCTAGAGCCCCCTGGTGGCCACTCAGTAGACATGCACTGAACAGATGCTCTATTCTTATTCTCACTCTGTTATCCTCTATTTCTCCATCTCATCCTCTCTCTCACTCTCTCTATCTCTCCATCTTTCCCCTCTCTATGTCTCACCCTGTCTCACCCTCTCTATGTCTCACCCTCTTTTACCCTCACTATGTCTCACACTCTCTATGTCTCACCCTCTTTTACCCTCACTATGTCTCACCCTCTCTATGTCTCACCCTGTCTCACTCTCTCCATCTCACTCTCATGGTATTTTGTCTGCACGGGTATCAGATCATTTGGAAACTCCTTTACTACGCCCACTAGTGAGCAAACAAGGCATACAGCATAATCAGGGCATAATCAGGCTTTCTTTATTTTCCCCATCATAGAGAGTACATGACAAGACAACATCATGTGTTTCCCCAGCATAAAGAGTATATGACAAGACAACATCATGTGTTTCCCTAGCATAGAGAGTAGATAGATAGATAGATAGAGATAGATAGATAGATACTTTATTGATCCCCAAGGGGAAATTCAAGAATTTGAGTATATTGAGTACATGACAAGACAACATCATGTGTTTCCCCAGCATAGAGATGATTTGACTACACCAACATAATGTAATTCTGATAGTATATGACTACACCAACATAATGTAATTGTCATAGTATATGACCACATTTTTACTTTTATGAATCTACCCTCCAGAAGATGGTTTGTAGTGCTAGGTTTATTTCATGTATCACATCATATTTGTATTTTATTGTTATTGTTGGAAGTCTGTTTTGACAAAAGCATCTGCCAAGAAACAGAAGCAGACCTCAGGGTGTGTCAAATGATGCAATGGACCAATATTGTGATTTGCATTTGCGTTTAATAGTTTATATTATATAAGAAGATTAATACAATAAGGAAAATAGTAAATAGATATACTTCATTTAATTCTTTGTCATTAAGAGTGGTGCAATATTCATACCTGACCGCTAACATGCCTCCATGTGGGCCTTTGTTTGGAATTTCTATGGTAACCAGCTTCCATATGGGCCCTTGTTTGTAATTTCTATGGTAACAAGCTTCCGTGTGGGCCCTTGTTTGGTGATTCCGAGGGGAAGTCTTTTCTGGTCCCCTGTGAGTTATTTCTCACATGTCATTGGACACTTCGATGATTGACAGGTCACTGAGCCAACCACTGCAGTGGCACCAATAGAGAGATGACCACCAGGCTCCAGGCAGTGAAGAAACTGGCCACACTGCTGACTACTGCCGAGGACACAGCTGATGATGAAGAAGATAAGAGAGTTAGTTACGTGTGTGTGTGTGTGTGTGTGTATATATATATACGTGTGTGTGTGTGTGTGTGTGTGTGTGTGTGTGTGTGTATAATATATGTGTGTGTGTGTGTGTGTGTGTGTGTGTGTATAATATATGTGTGTGTGTCTGTGTGTGTGTGTGTGTGTGTGTATATACGTGTGTGTGTGTGTGTGCGTGTGTGTGTGTGTGTGTGCTAACCTGTGCCATTGAGTGTGGTGATCGTGAAACTGTGTGTGTGTGTGTGTGTATATATATACGTGTGTGTGTGTGTGTGTGTGTGTGTGTGCTAACCTGTGCCGTTGAGTGTGGTGATGGTGAAACTGAGGTTTCCACTCTGGGCCGCACGGAGCATAGTGTTGTAGATGGCCGTACTGTTGGGAAGGGTCCCCTTGGCTGTAAATGTTAAATCCGACTCATGGATGATCGAGCCTCGGCTGAGAAATCAGACAAAAAACAAAACAAGACAGCACATCATGTCACCGTCATATTACTGAGAGCAGTCTACAGATACAGGACAGTAAAGTCACGGACAATACCACTGCCAGTTTACTCTAGGGAGCGCTAAATGTCTTAGACTCTAGAGCAACAGCAATATCTATCAAATTGAAGATACAGGGCATTAGCTACAGGGATAACAATATCTATCAAATTAAACATACAGGACATTAGCTACAGGGACAACATATCTGTCTGTATATTGTACAAGACATTAGCTACAGGGACATAACATATTAGTTAACACTACAGGACATTAGCTACAGGGACATAACATATTAGGGACTGTACGATATTTAGCGGGGGGGAGGGCCGGTCGCCAGACGATCGGGTTAAAAATGTTCTGCCTGGCCCTCCCCCCTGGTCAAATTTTTTCCCCCAGGGGCCTCCCCCCGGCTCAAAAAAATTCTCCTAGGCCCTCCCCCCTACGTGAATCAAATAAAACTGGTCGAAAAATGACGCTTACAAGGTTAAAACGGCCAGAAAATGTCATAAGCACACATACACACACACGGGTAGGCTACACACCAGTGTTGCGCGGGTTTGGTCACAAGCGGCCCGCAGTCGCCCCTTATATTTTAATCAACCCGACACAACTCGGACCGCGAATATTAATTAGGACAAAATTATACCCGACCCGCGATCCGACCCGCTTATTTACAAAATGTGTGCTTTTGGTTATAGCCTGCATGCAGTGTGACAGTAGTCCATTTCTGTAAAACAAACAAATTTATTTGTGAAACTTTATGCAGTATAACTACACGCAGTAAGCATGCAGGACATAATGTTTGCGCAGGAGAGAGAATGACAATAAGAGCGCAAGCACGCACGCAACCACCAAGGATTAGAACACTAGGATAAGATTTGGCCATAGACATACATCTTTCTTTCGAAAACAGAAATGGTGAGGCAAGGTAGGCAAGAGAGATACATTGCTGGTCAAAACGTTAGCGTAAGAACTGGTTTAAAATGCTGAATGAAGCACAAAGC
>NW_027468564.1:13950880-14000880 GCF_046254945.1 Alosa pseudoharengus | reverse complement strand
TTACAACATTTCTAAGACGTTAGTCCATTTTTTTCACTGTAGGAATCACATACTACAACACATATTCATACCAACACGATCAAATTCGTGACTACAGAGTTTTATTTTAGCATGGGTTTCCTCCGTAAAAGAGACCTGCATGTAACTTCACAGCATGCGGTTAAAATCCTTAAATTCACGGACGTGTTTTGGCTTTATTTTTTTGGCAAAAAACGTCGCTTTTAACAGCCGCCAGTCTATGAGAAGACGTGCAATATCCACTGGAATTTTGTTTCTTTCTATTACACCTGCCAGGGAATCCGTGTTATGTGGCTAAGCTGCTGCCTAGCAGGTAAAACACGTTTAAATGGATATATTTATTTTTATTAGCTAGAAATGAGGCCATATGTTTACATTCAATGCTATTTATGCCACTTCGAAAGTTTGTTTAGATCCAGTGATTCTGCCGTCATGGAAACGCTACATCACACTTCAGGACTCTATTCACTACGTTCTACAGAAGATCTGCTCTGATCAGTTACATTCTATAGAGGGTCTGAACCAATCCGCTACTTTCTACAGAAGATGTGGACCAATCCGCTACCAACTCACCACAGCAACGACCTGAGCAGCCTGCTGTTGGAATTCTTGGCTCTGTGGGTTGCTTAGTGCCTCTGTGTAAACAATGGTGAGGACAACCTGCAGCACAACAGTCGGGGCTGGCCGAGTGGGCTGGGTTGTAGTGGTTGCCGTGGTAGTTGTTGTCGTGGTAGTTGTTGTTGTGGTGGTGGTGGCAGCAGTTGTTGTAGTGGTGGTGGTTGTTGGAGCTTTGGTGGTGGTGGTTATAGCGGGGGTTGTTGTGGATCTGGTGGTTGTTGTTGTTGTGATAGTGGGGGTGGTTGTTGAAGCTGTGGTTGTTGGAGATGTTGTGGTGGTGGTTGCAGCTGGAGTTGTTGGAGATGTTGTGGTGGTTGTTGCAGCTGGGGTTGTTGGAGATGTTGTGGTGGTGGTTGCAGCTGGGGTTGTTGGAGATGTTGTGGTGGTGGTTGCAGCTTGGGTTGTTGGAGATGTTGTGGTGGTTGTTGCAGCTGATAATAGCCAATAGTGTTAATAGATAATAATGTTTATAGCTGATTGTGTTAATAACTGACAGTACTAATAGCCAATAGGACAAGATAAGGGCCAGATTATGAAAAAGAACTATAGGAATCGTACAGTATTTTGGGACTATTGGTCTTATTCAAACTACGTAATAATCAGGTACTAATGCTCCCAGCGGGCATATTGTTGACATAGCCAATGCATAGATAGGCATATTTAACGCAGCTTACAACTGAAAAGCGTGACAGTGCCGGTACTATAAACGAACGTCATGTCAACAAAATGGCCACGGCGGTTTGTGAATAAACCCTATAGCGCTACTATAGAAATCTGATAGTTTTGTGAATAAACCCTATAGCGCTACTATAGAAATCTGATAGTTTTGCTATAGCTCTGTTTAGTAAGGCAGGAAGTCTTCAGAGTTACAAAATACAGAAGCTTACAGAGGGAAATATGTCTCACCTGAGTTAACCTGGAATGAGATGATATTGAGTGATAAAGAGCCACTATCAATAGCAGTTTGGGTGGTTGTGCTAATGCTGTCTGTGCTTGGTGTTGAAGAGGAGGAACTGAAGAGCAGGTCTGTTTCAGCAATTACTGACCCAGCACTACAGAACAGAACACAGCAACAACACAACATACAGGTGAGAACGGAGGCACTGCACATCAGTCAAGTCCATACACACATTTGCACATCAGTCAAGTCCATACACACATTTGCACATCAGTCAAGTCCATACACACATTTGCACATCAGTCAAGTCCATACACACATTTGCACATCAGTCAAGACCATACACACATTTGCACATCAGTCAAGTCCATACACACATTTGCACATCAGTCAAGTCCATACACACATTTGCACATCAGTCAAGTCCATACACACATTTGCACCTCAGTCAAGTCCATACACACATTTGCACATCAGTCAAGTCCATACACACATTTGCACATCAGTCAAGTCCATACACACATTTGCACATCAGTCAAGTCCATACACACATTTGCACATCAGTCAAGTCCATACACACATTTGCACATCAGTCAAGACCATACACACATTTGCACATCAGTCAAGTCCATACACACATTTGCACATCAGTCAAGACCATACACACATTTGCACATCAGTCAAGTCCATACACACATTTGCACATCAGTCAAGTCCATACACACATTTGCACATCAGTCAAGTCCATACACACATTTGCACATCAGTCAAGACCATACACACATTTGCACATCAGTCAAGTCCATACACACATTTGCACATCAGTCAAGACCATACACACATTTGCACATCAGTCAAGTCCATACACACATTTGCACATCAGTCAAGTCCATACACACATTTGCACATCAGTCAAGTCCATACACACATTTGCACATCAGTCAAGTCCATACACACATTTGCACATCAGTCAAGACCATACACACATTTGCACATCAGTCAAGTCCATACACACATTTGCACATCAGTCAAGTCCATACACACATTTGCACATCAGTCAAGTCCATACACACATTTGCACATCAGTCAAGTCCATACACACATTTGCACATCAGTCAAGTCCATACACACATTTGCACATCAGTCAAGACCATACACACATTTGCACATCAGTCAAGTCCATACACACATTTGCACATCAGTCAAGTCCATACACACATTTGCACATCAGTCAAGTCCATACACACATTTGCACATCAGTCAAGTCCATACACACATTTGCACATCAGTCAAGACCATACACACATTTGCACATCAGTCAAGTCCATACACACATTTGCACATCAGTCAAGTCCATACACACATTTGCACATCAGTCAAGTCCATACACACATTTGCACATCAGTCAAGACCATACACACATTTGCACATCAGTCAAGTCCATACACACATTTGCACATCAGTCAAGTCCATACACACATTTGCACATCAGTCAAGTCCATACACACATTTGCACATCAGTCAAGTCCATACACACATTTGCACATCAGTCAAGTCCATACACACATTTGCACATCAGTCAAGTCCATACACACATTTGCACATCAGTCAAGTCCATACACACATTTGCACATCAGTCAAGTCCATACACACATTTGCACATCAGTCAAGTCCATACACACATTTGCACATCAGTCAAGTCCATACACACATTTGCACATCAGTCAAGTCCATACACACATTTGCACATCAGTCAAGTCCATACACACATTTGCACATCAGTCAAGTCCATACACACATTTGCACATCAGTCAAGACCATACACACATTTGCACATCAGTCAAGACCATACACACATTTGCACATCAGTCAAGTCCATACACACATTTGCACATCAGTCAAGTCCATACACACATTTGCACATCAGTCAAGTCCATACACACATTTGCACATCAGTCAAGTCCATACACACATTTGCACATCAGTCAAGTCCATACACACATTTGCACATCAGTCAAGTCCATACACACATTTGCACATCAGTCAAGTCCATACACACATTTGCACATCAGTCAAGTCCATACACACATTTGCACATCAGTCAAGTCCATACACACATTTGCACATCAGTCAAGTCCATACACACATTTGCACATCAGTCAAGTCCATACACACATTTGCACATCAGTCAAGTCCATACACACATTTGCACATCAGTCAAGTCCATACACACATTTGCACATCAGTCAAGTCCATACACACATTTGCACATCAGTCAAGTCCATACACACATTTGCACATCAGTCAAGTCCATACACACATTTGCACATCAGTCAAGTCCATACACACATTTGCACATCAGTCAAGTCCATACACACATTTGCACATCAGTCAAGTCCATACACACATTTGCACATCAGTCAAGTCCATACACACATTTGCACATCAGTCAAGTCCATACACACATTTGCACATCAGTCAAGTCCATACACACATTTGCACATCAGTCAAGACCATACACACATTTGCACATCAGTCAAGTCCATACACACATTTGCACATCAGTCAAGTCCATACACACATTTGCACATCAGTCAAGTCCATACACACATTTGCACATCAGTCAAGTCCATACACACATTTGCACATCAGTCAAGTCCATACACACATTTGCACATCAGTCAAGACCATACACACATTTGCACATCAGTCAAGTCCATACACACATTTGCACATCAGTCAAGTCCATACACACATTTGCACATCAGTCAAGTCCATACACACATTTGCACATCAGTCAAGTCCATACACACATTTGCACATCAGTCAAGACCATACACACATTTGCACATCAGTCAAGTCCATACACACATTTGCACATCAGTCAAGTCCATACACACATTTGCACATCAGTCAAGTCCATACACACATTTGCACATCAGTCAAGTCCATACACACATTTGCACATCAGTCAAGTCCATACACACATTTGCACATCAGTCAAGTCCATACACACATTTGCACATCAGTCAAGTCCATACACACATTTGCACATCAGTCAAGTCCATACACACATTTGCACATCAGTCAAGACCATACACACATTTGCACATCAGTCAAGACCATACACACATTTGCACATCAGTCAAGTCCATACACACATTTGCACATCAGTCAAGTCCATACACACATTTGCACATCAGTCAAGTCCATACACACATTTGCACATCAGTCAAGTCCATACACACATTTGCACATCAGTCAAGTCCATACACACATTTGCACATCAGTCAAGTCCATACACACATTTGCACATCAGTCAAGTCCATACACACATTTGCACATCAGTCAAGTCCATACACACATTTGCACATCAGTCAAGTCCATACACACATTTGCACATCAGTCAAGTCCATACACACATTTGCACATCAGTCAAGTCCATACACACATTTGCACATCAGTCAAGTCCATACACACATTTGCACATCAGTCAAGTCCATACACACATTTGCACATCAGTCAAGTCCATACACACATTTGCACATCAGTCAAGTCCATACACACATTTGCACATCAGTCAAGTCCATACACACATTTGCACATCAGTCAAGTCCATACACACATTTGCACATCAGTCAAGTCCATACACACATTTGCACATCAGTCAAGTCCATACACACATTTGCACATCAGTCAAGTCCATACACACATTTGCACATCAGTCAAGTCCATACACACATTTGCACATCAGTCAAGTCCATACACACATTTGCACATCAGTCAAGTCCATACACACATTTGCACATCAGTCAAGTCCATACACACATTTGCACATCAGTCAAGACCATACACACATTTGCACATCAGTCAAGTCCATACACACATTTGCACATCAGTCAAGTCCATACACACATTTGCACATCAGTCAAGTCCATACACACATTTGCACATCAGTCAAGTCCATACACACATTTGCACATCAGTCAAGTCCATACACACATTTGCACATCAGTCAAGACCATACACACATTTGCACATCAGTCAAGTCCATACACACATTTGCACATCAGTCAAGTCCATACACACATTTGCACATCAGTCAAGTCCATACACACATTTGCACATCAGTCAAGTCCATACACACATTTGCACATCAGTCAAGTCCATACACACATTTGCACATCAGTCAAGTCCATACACACATTTGCACATCAGTCAAGTCCATACACACATTTGCACATCAGTCAAGTCCATACACACATTTGCACATCAGTCAAGTCCATACACACATTTGCACATCAGTCAAGTCCATACACACATTTGCACCTCAGTCAAGTCCATACACACATTTGCACATCAGTCAAGTCCATACACACATTTGCACATCAGTCAAGTCCATACACACATTTGCACATCAGTCAAGTCCATACACACATTTGCACATCAGTCAAGTCCATACACACATTTGCACATCAGTCAAGTCCATACACACATTTGCACATCAGTCAAGTCCATACACACATTTGCACATCAGTCAAGTCCATACACACATTTGCACATCAGTCAAGTCCATACACACATTTGCACATCAGTCAAGTCCATACACACATTTGCACCTCAGTCAAGTCCATACACACATTTGCACATCAGTCAAGTCCATACACACATTTGCACATCAGTCAAGTCCATACACACATTTGCACATCAGTCAAGTCCATACACACATTTGCACATCAGTCAAGTCCATACACACATTTGCACATCAGTCAAGTCCATACACACATTTGCACATCAGTCAAGTCCATACACACATTTGCACATCAGTCAAGTCCATACACACATTTGCACATCAGTCAAGTCCATACACACATTTGCACATCAGTCAAGTCCATACACACATTTGCACATCAGTCAAGTCCATACACACATTTGCACATCAGTCAAGTCCATACACACATTTGCACATCAGTCAAGACCATACACACATTTGCACATCAGTCAAGTCCATACACACATTTGCACATCAGTCAAGTCCATACACACATTTGCACATCAGTCAAGTCCATACACACATTTGCACATCAGTCAAGTCCATACACACATTTGCACATCAGTCAAGTCCATACACACATTTGCACATCAGTCAAGTCCATACACACATTTGCACATCAGTCAAGACCATACACACATTTGCACATCAGTCAAGTCCATACACACATTTGCACAGAGACTTTAAGACTGAGCCAGACTAGATCGTTTCTGCTTGTGGAGCAATTCTAGAATATCATGCATGCTCATCACTACAAGCAACAATCTAGAATATCATGCATGCTGATCACTAGAAGCCACAATCTAGAATATCATGCATGCTCATCACTAGAAGCCACAATCTAGAATATCATGCATGCTCATCACTAGAAGCCACAATCTAGAATATCATGCATGCTCATCACTACAAGCAACAATCTAGAATATCATGCATGCTCATCACTAGAAGCCACAATCTAGAATATCATGCATGCTCATCACTACAAGCAACAATCTAGAATATCATGCATGCTCATCACTAGAAGCATACACATCTGAGATTTACCTGAAACTGTTAACAGTCAAACCAATAAATGTGGAGTAAGCTGCTTGGTACACAGGTTCCATCTGAAATCAAACACAATATGCATTCTTTGTTTATATTTGAAGAAATAATGGATATTTAACATACTTGTCAGCCATTCAGCAATATTCTAAAACCATGCTAAAAAGAATATAGAAGAACAATAGAGGAATAAGACAACATCACAATAGAAGAATAAGACAACATCACAATAGAAGAATAAGACAAAATAATTTGGCATTATTACAGTAGCTTTGTTAAATGAAAGCAGAAATGCAGATGGTGTCTATAGTATAGCTGGAGGACTACTGATGAGATGGAGATGGTGTCTATAGATGGAGGACTACTGATGAGATGGTGTATATAGATGGAGGACTACTGATAAAATGGTGTCTATAGAAAGAGGACTACTGATGAGATGGTGATGGTGTCTATAGATGGAGGACTACTGATGAGATGGAGATGGTGTCTATAGATGGAGGACTACTGATGAGATGGTGTCTATAGATGGATGACTACTGATGAGATGGTGATGGTGTCTATAGATGGAGGACTACTGATGAGATGGAGATGGTGTCTATAGGAGGAGGACAACTGATGAGATGGTGATGGTGTCTATAGATGGAGGACTACTGATGAGATGGTGTCTATAGATGGAGGACTACTGATGAGATGGTGTCTATAGATGTAGGACTACTGATGATATGGAGATGGTGTCTATAGACGGAGGACTACTGATGAGATGGTGTCTATAGATGGAGGACTACTAATGAGATGGAGATGGACTAATTTGATGCAATCATTAACCAATGGAATGATAAATAAATAGATAGATGAATGAATGAATGAATGAATGAATGTAAAGGTCAGTGTAAATGCACCTGTGACTTGATCTGCTGTGCGAGCTCCTGAAAGGCCGTTGATGCTGAGTTGGCCAGGTCACTGCTAAACTCCTGCTGCAGAGTGAGCGTCAGAGGTACTGAGCTGGGGGCTGCTGTGGAAACAGCCAATGAGGTTGCAGCTATGGGAGAAAACAGCCAATGAGGTGGCAGACATGAATAAAGAGAACCTATGAGGTTGCAGGTAATAGTGAAAACAGTTAATGAGGTACCAGACATGTATAAAAAGTATCTATAAAATTGCAGCATATAAAGAAAACAGCCAATGAGGTGACAGACCTGTATAAAAAGGACCTATGAGGTTGCAGTAAACAGGTAGCAGATATGGAAACAAAAGGTAAGATCACCTTTGAGGTGGAAGTTGCCACCACTGAATTGTAACTATACTCAAGATGAATTGAAGTAAAGTCGTCCTCTTAGAATTATTTTCTTATTTTCTGTTCTATCTGATATTTTTGTCAAAATTGAGTTATTGACATATTATTATTCTGTGACACTTTAATAAGGTGAGGTGAGGTGTTTCTTGTAGTTGTATACATTTTTGGACATTATATCTAAAGAGGTTTGTTCCGTTTATCAGTATAACTCTATGGAATTCAAAGACTTTGAAGCTCAATATCTCAGAACTACGTAGATAGAACCCTATAATTCTAAGGGGACGAAGTTTCATTAAATGTGATTAATTTGCTTGCATTCATACTCCATGCTAACATTTCTAAAATGTTAGCCTAAACTCACATCTAACTTCATACTTTGTGCTAATGTTTCTAAAATGTTAGCCTAAACTCACATCTAGCTTCATTCTTCATGCTAATGTTTCTAAAATGTTAGCCTAAACTCACTTCTAGATTAATACTCCATGCTAACGTTTACTTTGAACAACTACATTTTAATGGCTTGATGTAAACATTCCATTTTAACGGTAACCATTTGTCCAGCTCTGTCCACTGTATATTCACAGAGAACTGTTTCCGAATTGGAACACACCTCAGGTATGTACATGGAGTAACAAAAAGAAGGGTGGTGGTTATGAGAACATTGGGTATCAGAAGATAGGGTATGAGATTGAGCTTGAGAGACAGGTGTATCAGTTAGTAAAGTTAAGTTTGAATCTAATGTAGCAGGAGCAGGTGGCGGTGGTGTGGTTGTAGCAGCTCCTGATGTAGCAGGTGTAGCTGGTGGTGGTGTGGTTGTGACTGCACCTGATGTAGTGGGTGGAGGTGGTGGAGCGGTTGTAGCTGCACCTGATGTAGCAAAATCATAATACATCCATTAGTCATGGTGTGTGGTTGTGGTTTCACCTGATGTAGCAGGTGGTGGCGGTGTGTTTGTAGCAGCACCTGATGTAGCAGGTGTAGGTAATGGTTTGGTTGTAGCATCTCCTGATGTAGCGGGTGTAGGAAATGGTGTGGTTGTAGCAACACCGGATGTGGAGGGTGTAGGTGGCGGTGGGGTTGTAGATGAACTTGCTGTAGCAGTTGTAGATGGGGTTGTGGTTGTAGCATCCCCTGATGTAGCGGGTGTAGGTGGTGGTGTGGTTGTAGCATCACCAGATGTAGCGGGTGTAGGTAATGGTGTGGGTGGCGGTGGGATTGTAGATGAACCTGATGTAGCGGGTGTATGTGGTGGTATGGTTGTAGCATCACCAGATGTAGCGGGTGTAGGTAATGGTGTGGTTGTAGCAGCACCAGATGTAGCGGGTGTAGGTAATGGTGTGGTTGTTGCAGCACCAGATATAGCGGGTGTAGGTAATGGTGTGGTTGTAGCATCACCAGATGTAGCGGGTGTAGGTGCTGGTGTGGTTGTAGCAGCACCTGATGTAGGTAATGGTGTGGTTGTAGCATGACCAGATGTAGCGGGTGTAGGTAATGGTGTGGTTGTAGCAGCACCAGATGTAGCGGGTGTAGGTAATGGTGTGGTTGTAGCATGACCAGATGTAGCGGGTGTAGGTGGTGGTGTGGTTGTAGCAGCACCAGATGTAGCGGGTGTAGGTGATGGTGTGGTTATAGCATCACCTGATGTAGCGGGTGTAGGTAATGTTGTGGTTGTAACATCAACTGATGTAGAGGGTGTAGGTAATGGTGTGGTTGTAGCAGCACCTGATGTATTTGGTGGTGTGGTTGTAGCAGCACCAGATATAGCGGGTGTAAGTAATGGTGTGGTTGTAGCAGCTCCTGATGTAGCGGGTGTAGGTAATGGTGTGGTTGTAGCATCACCTGATGTAGCGGGTGTAGGTAATGGTGTGGTTGTAGCAGCACCTGATGTGGCGGGTGTGGGTGGCGGTGGGATTGCAGATGAACCTGATGTAGCGGGTGTAGGTGGTGGTGTGGTTGTAGCATCACCAGATGTAGCGGGTGTAGGTGGTGGTGTGGTTGTAGCAGCACCTGATGTAGGTAATGGTGTGGTTGTAGCATGACCAGATGTAGCGGGTGTAGGTAATGGTGTGGTTGTAGCAGCACCAGAAGTAGCGGGTGTAGGTAATGGTGTGGTTGTAGCATGACCAGATGTAGCGGGTGTAGGTGGTGGTGTGGTTGTAGCAGCACCAGATGTAGCGGGTGTAGGTAATGGTGTGGTTGTAGCATCTCCTGATGTAGCGGGTGTAGGTAATGGTGTGATTGTAGCAGCACCAGATGTAGCGTGTGGAGTTGATGGTGAGGTTGTGATTGAAGCTGACATAGATGGTGATAGAGTTGATGATGAAGCTGAGGTGGTGTGTGGTAGGGTTGTGGGTGAAGCTGAAGCTGATGTAGCTGCTGAGGTTGTGTGTGGGTATGAGGTACTCATGGATGAGGTTGTTGCAGGAGAGGTTGATGTGCTTGGAGTGGAGGCTGCAACAGCAATTACAATACACAACATCCATATATGTATAACTATAGTTATTGACAAAATTAAAGGACAATTAATTAAATCTATTTGAAACAGCTTTAGTTGCACAGGGAGTTCCTTTTCAGATGGGGATGGGAAGAGTCAGAACATTATATTTACATTTATACAACAATTAGATTCTATGGAACTATTTACTTGTTTCTGATTGGCCGAGAGACGTTCATATTTACATTTATTCACTTAGCAGATGCTTTAATCCATACTGACTTACACACGTCATTACAGGGACATTGTTCCCAACAGCAACTAGGGGTTAAAGGAATTATCCGGAGTAAAATGCACTTTAGATCAATTTCCGGATGATTGGGGGTATATACGTTGAGTTGACATCAAAATTATGTCATTCGGATGTGTTTTGAGAAAGTTCGATTGTACCGTTTTCAGTCACAACTCGTAGCCTGGAAGTGAGCGGGGCATTTCAAAACGCTATTTTTGTACCTCTTCTACAGTTCCAAACAACATAACACTTACGTGGTAGTGAGTAAAGGGTCCCTAAAGCCAAACCGAAGTATCCCGAGGTCTTTATGTGGTCGAATAGAGAGTCCAGAATGAATTTCATCAAGCCAGTACCTTTACAGAAATGTTGCCATCTTTGCCGCCACCTTGAGGGGAAAGTCCGTAGGAGTCTTATTGCTGAGTGTGTTGTAACACGCTCTGGAAATTCACAATTTCGTCGCCGTTTTAAAAAAAAAAAAAAAAACATAGTCCAGTATTTCTTTCGAAATTGAAATGAAGTTGTATGGACTGGACTATGTTTTTTTTTTTTAAAACGGCGACGAAATTGTGAATTTCCAGAGCGTGTTACACAGCAATAAGACTCCTACGGACTTTCCCCTCAAGGTGGCGGCAAAGATGGCAACATTCCCGGAAAGGTACTGGCTTGATGAAATTCATTCTGGACTCTCTATTCGCCCACATAAAGCCCTCGGGATACTTCGGTTTGGCTTTAGGGACCCTCTACTCACTACCACGTAAGTGTTATGTTGTTTGGAACTGTAGAAGAGGTATAAAAATAGCGTTTTGTAGCGGCGCAATTGAAATGCCCCGCTCACTTCCAGGCTACGAGTTGTGACTGAAAACGGTACAATCGAACTTTCTCAAAACACATCCGAATGACATAATTTTGATGTCAACTCAACGTATGTACCCCCAATCATCCGGAAATCGATCTAAAGTGCATTTTACTCCGGATAATTCCTTTAAAGGAACACGCCACCCAAAATCAGTAGTAATATATGTTCTTACCTTAACTTTCACGAGTTGAGTCATACCTCTCCCGCGCCGGTAGGTGCACTCAAACGCTCTGTCGCGCGGCGCGAATGTGTTAGCATGTTGCTATGCTAGCGGGCTCTGCCGTGGCCGTAGAGAGAGGAACATAGCAGTAATCAAACACCTCCATTTTTTCCCTACTTAAATACAGTTGCACGAGTAGTTGATAAAAATGTGTACGTCACACAACATGAAACGTGGCGATTTTCCAAGCGAATAAACAGGAGAACTACAATGTGTGGCGCAATAGCACTTGGGAGTACTTCGACCTAGCGTGGTAATATTATTAACACCTAATTGTAGATCCTATCCACCACAGAGTTTAGAATCCATGCTGGATCGACCCTCAGCCTCTCCCTCCCCTCTGAGCGAGAGAGAGGCACACACACTAGAGATGCGCTGATGGGCTATTATTTCAACCATAACTGCATAGCAAAACTTATCATCCATCAGCCATCCATCAGCACCAAAGTTTGTTGACCAATTTTCAAAACTGCACCCGCCCACCATCCGTTGGTTGTTTTAATGTAGGCTATAGGCCTATGGGTGATGCAGCGCTGCTGACGTGAGGCTAGAAAGCCCTTGCCTGTTCTAGAAAGACTGATCTAATGCAGCAAATATATTAAAAGGCTGAAGTCGTACATTGTCTAGGCCTATCCCCAGAATATCAGCAGCAAACTCAGTCTCTGTCGCGCAAAACAGTCTCCAAATAAAACGCATATCGGCCTGTTGCCTATTCTGCCATGCAGCTTGTGACAATATATCGTCCAAAATGCTTGATTGCATTGCATTCTCCACATTTTTAGCTAAATTTTCATGTACCACATCAGCATTTTTGTTCAGTGAATCTTTTGTAAATTGCTTTACAATTACCGTCGGGCCTATAGGCCTATTGCCTGGCTTGCCTCAGCTTCGGTCACGTCCTTTTACAATTTTATCATTGTAATAAAAAACGCAATTTGCCACATAATTTCAGCATGCTCCTGGCCTACTAATTAATGCCTATTGTACTTTATTTTTTGCAAAAAGAAAGAAATCCTTGATAAAATAACAAGTCATTCACATTATAGGCTACTTTACACATATGTCAGGTTGACTGACAAGCCTGTTCTGAAGACTCCCATTCATTTTGACTGCACGAGCGCGTCTTTTTCAGACAGACATCGCAATTCATTTTATAGCAGGCCATCGGACAAATATGATGCCTCGATATTAAAGAAACTCCGACTCCATTCATTCTGAAAGTCCACCGCACAACAATGCAACGTGCATGTTCACATTTTTAGTAGCCTAACAACCGCCAAACTTGCTTGCTTGCCTTACACATCTAAGTTTTTCTTGCCTTCTTTTTCCGCTGTGGATGTTATGGAGTTTGTAGAAGTTTTAGCTCTTACGTTCTGAACATCTCGCACTGCCATCGCCCGATGTCATTTCTGAGTCATATCACTCTATCTGTCTCTCTTTTAAATGCCTATTCCCTGAATGGTAGGCTACAATTATGTGTTTTATATATAGGCTATTTCTAAAAAAATAACCCAGGCAGTCTCATCTAGGATATAACACAGGTTGAAGTCAACGTCAAGTTGGTTCTATTTAGGGAGGTGAATGTGTGTAAACATCTGTAGATGACTCAGAAATGACATCGGAAGACAAGGAGTGAATAGTGGCAAGAGGCAAGCCGAAGTCTGCTGACAAGGGCCCGACGGTAATTGTAAAGTAATTTACAAAAGATTCACTGAACAAAAATGCTGATGTGGTACATGAAAATGTATATAAAAATGTGGAGAATGCAATGCAATCAAGCATTTTGGACGATATATTGTCAAAAGCTGGCAGAATAGGCAACAGGCCGATGTGCGTTTTATTTGGAGACTGTTTTGCGCGACAGAGACTGAGTTTGCTGTTGATATTCTGGGGATAGGCCTAGCCAATGTACGACTTCAGCCTTTTAATATGCTGCATTAGATCAGTCTTTCTAGAACAGGCAAGGGCTTTCTAGCCTCACGTCAGCAGCGCTGCATCACCCATAGCCTATAGCCTACATTAAAACAACCAACAGATGGTGGGCGGGTGCAGTTTTGAAAATTGGTCAACAAACTTTGGTGCTGATGGATGGCTGATGGATGATAAGTTTTGCTATGCAGTTATGGTTGAAATAATAGCCCATCAGCGCATCTCTAGTGTGTGTGCCTCTCTCTCGCTCAGAGGGGAGGGAGAGGCTGAGGGTCGATCCAGCATGGATTCTAAACTCTGTGGTGGATAGGATCTACAATTAGGTGTTAATAATATTACCACGCTAGGTCGAAGTACTCCCAAGCGCTATTGCGCCACACATTGTAGTTCTCCTGTTTAATCGCTTGGAAAATCGCCACGTTTCATGTTGTGTGACGTACACATTTTTATCAACTACTCGTGCAACTGTATTTAAGTAGGGAAAAAATGGAGGTGTTTGATTACTGCTATGTTCCTCTCTCTACGGCCACGGCAGAGCACGCTAGCATAGCAACATGCTAACACATTCGTGCCACGCGACAGAGCGTTTGAGTGCACCTACCGGCGCGGGAGAGGTATGACTCAACTCGTGAAAGTTAAGGTAAGAACATATATTACTACTGATTTTGGGTGGCGTGTCCTTTAAGTGCCTTGATCAAAGGCACAACAGTGGAAGCCGGGAATTGAACCCACAACTTATCATGCTAGCCCAGTGACTTATCACGCTAACCCAGTTCCTTAGCCACTACCCTACCACCGCCCCATATAAGATATGGTGAAACAGCAGCTGTTAGGGGAAGTGGTTCTCAGGTATGAAATTGCTAAAGGGAATACTGCAAACCTTTATGGAAATGTGCCTGGATGTAATTATTAGGATGTAGAGACTCACTCTGTGGAGAAGTGGATGAGTGGGTGGGCTCTGAGGCTGTAGTCGCTGGTGGAGAGGTGGTATTGCTGGTTGGAGAGGGATCCTCAGAACAGGAGAAGCTGGCGTCAGCATTGACCCCACTGGAGATGAACTGGACGAAGCCTGGTTGGTCGCTGCTGATCTTGGAGTTGATCCAGCTCTCATAACGGGACACCCTGGCGTAGACTCCAGGTAAATTGGGTTGAGCACAACCGATTCCAAAGCTAACGACACCGGACTGGACCCACACAGAGTCATGTTTGTTCACCATTGGTCCTCCAGAGTCTCCCTAGAATTGATTCATTGCCAGTATCACATTGTTAGGAATATTATATTTCATACATAAAGAAACCCCTCATATCCTTCACACTGTTCTATTCATACTATCAAACATGGTGATGGTAGTAAAAATTTACCTGACACGAGTCTTTACCCCCAGTGGCTAGACCAGCACAGATCATGTTGTCTGTGATATTGATATTTTCAACTTTATACCAACAGCCACACTGCCTGTTCCCCAGCACAGGAACCAGCACTTCCTGTAGAGTCCCAGGAGACGGAAGGGATACTAGGAGTGACATGAAGAAATTATAAAACTTCAGCAATTAATATACACTAGTTACACTACAATCAGCATATACTTTTCTAAATATTCAGCATATACTTGTCTAAACATGTATAATTTGTCCAAACCTATAATTGATCTTAGATAAAAGTTAAGCTATTAATATACACTATTGCTTGTTACATTAAAATCAGGATATCTTTGTCTAAATGTTCATGTATGTTCTGTGAAAAGCTTTGTTCACCTCCAGAACTTATGTCTCCAAAGCCAGTGATCCAGCTGTCGGTTCCATTGTTGAATTCACTCTCACTGGCAGCCAGACACACAGGACTGACGTAGTTGTTGAAGGTGACTGGGGTACTGAGTTGAAGCAGAGCGATGTCGTTGTCATTGGTGTCTCTGTTGTAACTAGGATGGCTTATGATCTGTCTCACACTGCGGCTAACGCTGTTGCCGTTGCTGCCTTCCAGGTGCTCAAGACCCAAGACAACAGTCAGGCCAGTGGGGTCAGAGCTGAAACCATGACAACCAGAATATTGCTGCCGTTAGAGCTGTAACCAAAACAACTGAACAACTGCTATTAGACCTGAGACAGCGCCCAATTGAGGTTCATACCTCTCAAAGCAATGAGCTGCCGTCAAGACCCACTCCTTGTTGATGAGGGAGCCTCCACAGAAATGTCCACTTGAACGCTGAAGACTGGTCTGCCAGGGCCAATTTCCTGTAGGAGCATCTTGGCCTCCAACTATCCTAGTGTTGAGTGTAGGTCTACCACACACTGGGGAAGGAGATGATGTCACAGATGTTAAGTATATGACCAAAGAAGGCATTCAGACACATTACACAGCGCTGCTTATTTGGCCAAATGGGGGATAGCCTCTTTGGTAGCACTCCATTCTGTTAGCCTCTCTGCTAGCACTCTATTATGTTAGCCTCTCTGCCAACACTCTATTATAGCACTCCATTCTGTTAGCCTCTCTGCTAGCACTCTATTATGTTAGCCACTTTGCTAGCACTCTATTATAGCACTCTATTATGTTAGCCTCTCTGCTAGCACTCTATTATGTTAGCCTCTCTGCTAGCACTCTATTATGTTAGCCAGTTTGCTAGCTATCTATTATGTTAGCCTCTCTGCTAACACTCTATTATAGCACTCTATTATGTTAGCCTCTCTGCTAACACTCCGTTATAGCTCTCTATTATGTTAGCCTCTCTGCTAACACTCTATTATAGCACTATATTATGTTAGCCTCTCTGCTAACACTCTATTATAGCACTCTATTATGTTAGCCAGTTTGCTAGCTATCTATTATGTTAGCCTCTCTGCTAACACTCTATTATAGCTCTCTATTATGTTAGCCTCTCTGCTAACACTCTATTATAGCACTCTATTATGTTAGCCTCTCTGCCAACACTCTATTATAGCACTCTATTATGTTAGCACCTCTCTGCTAGCTCTCTATTATGTTAGCCTCTCTGCTAGCTCTCTATTATGTTAGCCTCTCTGCTAGCACTCTATTATAGCTCTATATTATGTTAGCCTCTCTGCCAACACTCTATTATAGCACTCTATTATGTTAGCCTCTCTGCTGGCACTCCATTCTGTTAGCCTCTCTGCTAGCACTCCATTCTGTTAGCCTCTCTGCTAGCACTCCATTCTGTTAGCCTCTCTGTTAGCACTCTATTATGACAGCCACTCTGCTAGCACTCTATTATGTTAGCCTCTCTGCTAGCAGTCCATTCTGTTAGCCTCTCTGCTAGCACTCCATTATGTTAGCCTCTCTGCTAACACTCTATTATGTTAGCCTCTCTGCTAGCACTCTATTATGACAGCCTCTCTGCTAGCACTCTATTATGTTAGCAACTTTGCTAGCACTCTATTATGTTAGCACCTCTCTGCTAACACTCTATTATAGCACTCTATTATGTTGCCACCTCTCTGCTAGCACTCTACTATGTTAGCCTCTCTGCTAGCACTCTACTATGTTAGCCTCTCTGCTAGCACTCTATTATGTTAGCCTCTCTGCTAGCACTCCATTCTGTTAGCCTCTCTGCTGGCACTCTATTATGTTAGCCTCTCTGCTAACACTCTATTATAGCACTCTATTATGTTAGCCTCTCTGCTAACACTCTATTATAGCACTCTATTATGTTAGCCTCTCTGTTAGCACTCTACTATGTTAGCCACTTTGCTAGCTCCCAGTTATATCTTCATATGCTATCAGATGTGTCCTAGTTTCAAACTGTAGTTATCACTAAACCAGTTACTAGTAGCTTCATGGGTGTCTAATAATTGCTAGTTTATAGGTCTTAACTAGTACTTTGCTAGAACTGGTGCAAGAATGCCCATTCCAATTTAGGAATTATTTAACTAGACCAGGAACATTCCAGTTGTAGCCATTAATTAGGATTTCATATTTGGATGGCAGGGGAAAGAGGTTGAACCTGATGTGCTCTGTGTGGTTGAAGCAGTATTCATGGATGAGACGGTAGCAGGAGATGTTGCCATGCTTGGTGAGGTAGTGGTGGAGGCTGCAAGTTACAATACATAGTAGTTGTACTTAATGAAATGGTTTCTGGAAAACAGTTACTACTGAGATGGGGGTAGAACAACATACTGTAATCATGTGTACATAGTGGTAATTGCTAGTTCCCAGATCAGGGACATGTTAGGGCCTGATTAGGACTAGATCTGACCCAGGTTACAAGAAGATCCCACCCAGTTCAGATTAGGAACTGATATGGGTCAGATTAGAACCAGATTAGGGCCACATCAGGACCTGATCAGGGTCATAATAAAACTAACTAGGTAATGGTGTGGTTGTAGCAGCTCCTGATGTAGCGGGTGTAGGTAATGGTGTGGTTGTAGCAGCACCTGATGTAGAGGCTGTAGGTAATGGTGTGGTTGTAGCAGCACCTGATGTAGAGGCTGTAGGTAATGGTGTGGTTGTAACAACACCTGACGTGGAGGGTGTAGGTGGCAGTGGGGTTGTAGATGAACCTGATGTAGCAGTTGAAGATGGGGTTGTGGTTGTAGCATCTCCAGATGTAGCGGGTGTAGGTAATGGTGTGGTTGTAGCATCTCCTGATGTAGCGGGTGTAGGTAATGGTGTGGTTGTAGCAGGATATGATGTAGCGGGTGTAGGTAATGGTGTGGTTGTAGCAGCACCTGATATAGCGGGTGTAGGTAATGGTGTGTTTGTAGCATCTCCTGATGTAGCGGGTGTAGGTAATGGTGTGGTTGTAGCAGCACCTGATGTAGCGGGTGTAGGTCGTGGTGTGGTTGTAGAATCACCTGATGTAGCGGGTGTAGGTAATGGTGTGGTTGTAGCAGCTCCTGATGTAGCGGGTGTAGGTAATGGTGTGGTTGTAGCAGCACCTGATGTAGCGGGTGTAGGTAATGGTGTGGTTGTAGCAGCACCAGATGTAGCGGATGTAGGAGATGGTGTGGTTGTAGCAGCTCCTGATGTAGCGGGTGTAGGTAATGGTGTGGTTGTAGCATTTCCTGATGTAGCGGCTGTAGGTAATGGTGTGGTTGTAGCAACACCTGATGTAGAGGGTGTAGGTGGCGGTGGGGTTGTAGATGAACCTGATGTAGCAGTTGTAGATAGGGTTGTGGTTGTAGCATCTCCAGATGTAGCGGGTGTAGGTAATGGTGTGGTTGTAGCATCTCCTGATGTAGCGGGTGTAGGTAATGGTGTGGTTGTAGCAGCACCAGATGTAGCGGGTGTAGGTAATGCTGTGGTTGTAGCAGGATATGATGTAGCGGGTGTAGGTAATGGTGTGGTTGTAGCAGCACCTGATGTAGCGGGTGTAGGTGATGGTGTGGTTGTAGCATCTGCTGATGTAGTGGGTGTAGGTAATGGTGTGTTTGTAGCAGCACCTGATGTGACGGGTGTAGGTGGCGGTTGGGTTGTAGATGAACCTGATGTAGCAGTTGTAGATGGGGTTGTATGTGTAGCATCACCTGATGTAGCGGTTGTAGGTAATGGTGTGATTGTATCAGCACCTGATGTAGTGGGTGAAGTTGATGGTTTGGTTGTAGCAGCAACAGATGTAGCGGATGTAGGAGATGGTGTGGTTGTAGAAGCTCCTGATGTAGGTAATGGTGTGGTTGTAGCATCACCAGATGTAGCGGGTGTAGGTAATGGTGTGGTTGTAGCAGCTCCTGATGTAGCGGGTGTAGGTGATGGTGTGGTTGTAGCATCTCCTGATGTAGCAGGTGTAGGTAATGGTGTGGTTGTAGCAGCACCAGATGTAGCGGGTATAGGTGATGGTGTGGTTATAGCATCTCCTGATGTAGCGGGAGTAGGTAATGGTGTGGTTGTAGCAGCACCTGATGTAGCGGGTGTAGGTCGTGGTGTGGTTGTAGAATCACCTGATGTAGCGGGTGTAGGTAATGGTGTGGTTGTAGCAGCACCTGATGTAGAGGCTGTAGGTAATGGTGTGGTTGTAACAACACCTGATGTGGAGGGTGTAGGTGGCAGTGGGGTTGTAGATGAACCTGATGTAGCAGTTGAAGATGGGGTTGTGGTTGTAGCATCTCCAGATGTAGCCGGTGTAGGTAATGGTGTTGTTGTAGCAGCACCAGATGTAGCGGATGTAGGAAATGGTGAGGTTGTAGCAGCACCTGATGTAGCGGGTGTAGGAAATGGCGTGGTTGTAGCAGCTCCTGATGTAGCGGGTGTAGGTAATGGTGTGGTTGTAGCAGCACCTGATGTAGAGGCTGTAGGTAATGGTGTGGTTGTAACAACACCTGATGTGGAGGGTGTAGGTGGCAGTGGGGTTGTAGATGAACCTGATGTAGCAGTTGAAGATGGGGTTGTGGTTGTAGCATCTCCAGATGTAGCGGGTGTAGGTAATGGTGTAGTTGTAGCATCACCTGATGTGGCGGGTGTAGGTAATGGTGTGGTTGTAGCAGCACCAGATGTAGCGGGTGTAGGTAATGGTGTGGTTGTAGCAGGATATGATGTATCGGGTGTAGGTAATGGTGTGGTTGTAGCAGCACCTGATGTAGCGGGTGTAGGTCGTGGTGTGGTTGAAGAATCACCTGATGTAGCGGGTGTAGGTAATGGTGTGGTTGTAGCAGCACCTGATGTAGTGGGTGTAGGTAATGGTGTTGTTGTAGCAGCACCAGATGTAGCGGATGTAGGAGATGGTGTGGTTGTAGCAGCACCTGATGTAGCGGGTGTAGGAAATGGCGTGGTTGTAGCAGCTCCTGATGTAGCGGGTGTAGGTAATGGTGTGGTTGTAGCAGCACCAGATGTAGAGGCTGTAGGTAATGGTGTGGTTGTAACAACACCTGATGTGGAGGGTGTAGGTGGAAGTGGGGTTGTAGATGAACCTGATGTAGCAGTTGAAGATGGGGTTGTGGTTGTAGCATCTCCAGATGTAGTGGGTGTAGGTAATGGTGTAGTTGTAGCATCACCTGATGTGGCGGGTGTAGGTAATGGTGTGGTTGTAGCAGCACCTGATGTAGTGGGTGTAGGTAATGGTGTTGTTGTAGCAGCACCAGATGTAGCGGATGTAGGAGATGGTGTGGTTGTAGCAGCACCTGATGTAGCGGGTGTAGGAAATGGCGTGGTTGTAGCAGCTCCTGATGTAGCGGGTGTAGGTAATGGTGTGGTTGTAGCAGCACCAGATGTAGAGGCTGTAGGTAATGGTGTGGTTGTAACAACACCTGATGTGGAGGGTGTAGGTGGAAGTGGGGTTGTAGATGAACCTGATGTAGCAGTTGAAGATGGGGTTGTGGTTGTAGCATCTCCAGATGTAGTGGGTGTAGGTAATGGTGTAGTTGTAGCATCACCTGATGTGGCGGGTGTAGGTAATGGTGTGGTTGTAGCAGCACCAGATGTAGCGGGTGTAGGTAATGGTGTGGTTGTAGCAGGATATGATGTATCGGGTGTAGGTAATGGTGTGGTTGTAGCAGCACCTGATGTAGCGGGTGTAGGTCGTGGTGTGGTTGAAGAATCACCTGATGTAGCGGGTGTAGGTAATGGTGTGGTTGTAGCAGCACCTGATGTAGTGGGTGTAGGTAATGGTGTTGTTGTAGCAGCACCAGATGTAGCGGATGTAGGAGATGGTGTGGTTGTAGCAGCACCTGATGTAGCGGGTGTAGGAAATGGCGTGGTTGTAGCAGCTCCTGATGTAGCGGGTGTAGGTAATGGTGTGGTTGTAGCAGCACCAGATGTAGAGGCTGTAGGTAATGGTGTGGTTGTAACAACACCTGATGTGGAGGGTGTAGGTGGAAGTGGGGTTGTAGATGAACCTGATGTAGCAGTTGAAGATGGGGTTGTGGTTGTAGCATCTCCAGATGTAGTGGGTGTAGGTAATGGTGTAGTTGTAGCATCACCTGATGTGGCGGGTGTAGGTAATGGTGTGGTTGTAGCAGCACCAGATGTAGCGGGTGTAGGTAATGGTGTGGTTGTAGCAGGATATGATGTAGCGGGTGTAGGTAATGGTGTGGTTGTAGCAGCACCTGATGTAGCGGGTGTAGGTCGTGGTGTGGTTGTAGAATCACCTGATGTAGCAGGTGTAGGTAATGGTGTGGTTGTAGCAGCACCTGATGTAGCGGGTGTAGGTAATGGTGTGGTTGTAGCAGCACCTAATGTAGCGGGTGTAGGTAATGGTGTGGTTGTAGCAACACCTGATGTAGAGGGTGTAGGTGGCGGTGGGGTTGTAGATGAACCTGATGTAGCAGTTGTAGATGGGGTTGTGGTTGTAGCATCTCCAGATGTAGCGGGTGTAGGTAATGGTGTGGTTGTAGCATCTCCTGATGTAGCAGGTGTAGGTAATGGTGTGGTTGTAGCAGCACCAGATGTAGCGGGTGTAGGTAATGGTGTGGTTGTAGCAGGATATGATGTAGCGGGTGTAGGTAATGGTGTGGTTGTAGCAGCACCTGATGTAGCGGGTGTAGGTAATGGTGTGGTTGTAGCAGCACCAGATGTAGAGGCTGTAGGTAATGGTGTGGTTGTAACAACACCTGATGTGGAGGGTGTAGGTGGAAGTGGGGTTGTAGATGAACCTGATGTAGCAGTTGAAGATGGGGTTGTGGTTGTAGCATCTCCAGATGTAGCGGGTGTAGGTAATGGTGTAGTTGTAGCATCACCTGATGTGGCGGGTGTAGGTAATGGTGTGGTTGTAGCAGCACCAGATGTAGCGGGTGTAGGTAATGGTGTGGTTGTAGCAGAATATGATGTAGCGGGTGTAGGTAATGGTGTGGTTGTAGCAGCACCTGATGTAGCGGGTGTAGGTCGTGGTGTGGTTGTAGAATCACCTGATGTAGCAGGTGTAGGTAATGGTGTGGTTGTAGCAGCACCTGATGTAGCGGGTGTAGGTAATGGTGTGGTTGTAGCAGCACCTAATGTAGCGGGTGTAGGTAATGGTGTGGTTGTAGCAACACCTGATGTAGAGGGTGTAGGTGGCGGTGGGGTTGTAGATGAACCTGATGTAGCAGTTGTAGATGGGGTTGTGGTTGTAGCATCTCCAGATGTAGCGGGTGTAGGTAATGGTGTGGTTGTAGCATCTCCTAATGTAGCAGGTGTAGGTAATGGTGTGGTTGTAGCAGCACCAGATGTAGCGGGTGTAGGTAATGGTGTGGTTGTAGCAGGATATGATGTAGCGGGTGTAGGTAATGGTGTGGTTGTAGCAGCACCTGATGTAGCGGGTGTAGGTAATGGTGTGGTTGTAGCAGCACCAGATGTAGAGGCTGTAGGTAATGGTGTGGTTGTAACAACACCTGATGTGGAGGGTGTAGGTGGAAGTGGGGTTGTAGATGAACCTGATGTAGCAGTTGAAGATGGGGTTGTGGTTGTAGCATCTCCAGATGTAGCGGGTGTAGGTAATGGTGTAGTTGTAGCATCACCTGATGTGGCGGGTGTAGGTAATGGTGTGGTTGTAGCAGCACCAGATGTAGCGGGTGTAGGTAATGGTGTGGTTGTAGCAGGATATGATGTAGCGGGTGTAGGTAATGGTGTGGTTGTAGCAGCACCTGATGTAGCGGGTGTAGGTCGTGGTGTGGTTGTAGAATCACCTGATGTAGCGGGTGTAGGTAATGGTGTGGTTGTAGCAGCACCTGATGTAGCGGGTGTAGGTAATGGTGTGGTTGTAGCAGCACCTAATGTAGCGGGTGTAGGTAATGGTGTGGTTGTAGCAACACCTGATGTAGAGGGTGTAGGTGGCGGTGGGGTTGTAGATGAACCTGATGTAGCAGTTGTAGATGGGGTTGTGGTTGTAGCATCTCCAGATGTAGCGGGTGTAGGTAATGGTGTGGTTGTAGCATCTCCTGATGTAGCGGGTGTAGGTAATGGTGTGGTTGTAGCAGCACCAGATGTAGCGGGTGTAGGTAATGGTGTGGTTGTAGCAGGATATGATGTAGCGGGTGTAGGTAATGGTGTGGTTGTAGCAGCACCTGATGTAGCGGGTGTAGGTAATGGTGTGGTTGTAGCATCTGCTGATGTAGCGGGTGTAGGTAATGGTGTGTTTGTAGCAGCACCTGATGTGACGGGTGTAGGTGGCGGTTGGGTTGTAGATGAACCTGATGTAGCAGTTGTAGATGGGGTTGTATGTGTAGCATCACCTGATGTAGCGGTTGTAGGTAATGGTGTGGTTGTATCAGCACCTGATGTAGTGGGTGAAGTTGATGGTGTGGTTGTAGCAGCACCAGATGTAGCGGATGTAGGAGATGGTGTGGTTGTAGCAGCTCCTGATGTAGGTAATGGTGTGGTTGTAGCATCACCAGATGTAGCGGGTGTAGGTAATGGTGTGGTTGTAGCATCACCTGATGTAGCGGGTGTAGGTAATGGTGTGGTTGTAGCAGCACCAGATGTAGCGGGTGTAGGTAATGGTTTGGTTGTAACATCACCTGATGTAGCGGGTGTAGGTAATGGTGTGGTTGTATCAGCACCTGATGTAGTGGGTGGAGTTGATGGTGAGGTTGAATTATTAAATGGTGAATGTTAAATGTTTGGTCAATATTAGGATAAAATCAGGGCCAGAATAATCTTAATCCATCATGCATCTGTTGAAGACCCATTACATAATTATTATTACACGGCTCTTCAGAGTGCTGCAGAAAGTTCCATTCACATGAATAGGCCTTCCCAACGTTCGGGCCTATGTTAAATCTATATAAATCACCGGCAAAGTATATAATCAACGCTGTCAATAGCAACGGGTTTATTAACGTCTTTCATATCCCTCCGCAAGAATTCCGTTCGCTTATTGCAATGGAATTTCATTGAAAGGGAAAGCTAGTAAGACGTTGCCACGCAACACCTGAAACTGTCAAGTTCTATCTGTGTGGCGAACTATTTATTTTATCAGCGGAAGACACGAAACGGTAGCAAAATAATTTTTAAAGATTCGTTGTGTTAGGTTTCTTTTCTCGTTTTGGCAAGTAGCCGTGTAATAAGCGGGATAATGTATAGTCCGCCTGTAAAAAATCAACCTCCGCTGCGTGTCGGGGTTCAGTTCCCCATGTCGGGACATATTTTCTGATAATTACCGGCGGACAATACATTATCCCTTACATGAAAGATGTTGCACTTTCTTACCTGGGGCTACCTTGATTGAAGTGATATTGAGTGATAAAGAGCCACCACTGATAGCGGTTTGGGTGGTTGTGCTAATGCTGTCTGCACTTGGTGTTGAAGAGGAGGAACTGAAGAGCAGGTCTGTTTCAGCAATAACTGACCCAGCACTATAGAACACAGCAACAACACAACATATAGGTGAGGACAGAAGTGCTGACAGTCAGTCAAGTACACGCATAGAGCTACACTTTAAGACTGAGCTGCAACATTCTAGAATATCATGCATGTTCATCACAAGAAGCAACAATCTAGAATATCATGCATGCTCATCACTAGAAGCATACACATCTGAGATTTACCTGAAACTGTTAACAGTCAAACCAATAAATGTGGAGTAAGCTGCTCGGTACACAGGTTCCATCTGAAATCAAAGACAATATGCATTCTGTTGTTTACATTTGAAGGTTATATGGATAAAGAACCTTTCAACCTATTCTTAGAGGGTTTCCAGTTGAAACATTCAAAATCAATGCAGATACTTTGAAATTAAAATGATGACTTTCAGATTTTAGCATAACGCTCTACAAAATGTCGACTTTAAAAAATAAAAATGGTCTTTTTTTAGGAAGGCATCATGTGAAAATCATTCTAAAAAGTATTATAGTGTAATAAGTTGTGGCAAGATAATTTAAGTTGTGACTGTAACATTATGTCAACTTACTGACACAATATGAAGTTTTGTAGAAGTTTATATAGTCAGTAGTCATCCTCTGAACCTGCATCTGAATGCATCATCAGTAGGGTAAAACTAACTTGTCTCACTGTGGTCTAACAAGGAGTTGAAAGCCAGTGGGATACCTAAACCGAAATAACAGTGAACACATGAATTTCAATATCAGTGTGAATGCACCTGTGACTTGATCTGCTGTGCGAGCTCATGAAAGGCCGTTGATGCTGAGTTGGCCAGGTCACTGCTAAACTCCTGCTGCAGAGTGAGCGTCAGAGGGACTGCGCTGGGGGCTGCTGTGGAAACAGCCAATGAGGTTGCAGCTATTGGAGAAAACAGCCAATTAGGTGGCAGACATGAATAAAGAGAATCTATGAGGTTGCAGATAATAGTGAAAACAGTTAATAAGGTACCAGACATGTATAAAAAGGACATATAAAATTGCAGCATATAAAGAAAACAGCCAATGAGGTGACAGACCTGTATAAAAAGGACCTATGAGGTTGCAGTTAACAGGTAGCAGATATGGAAACAAAAGGTAAGATCACCTTTGAGGTGGAAGTTGCCACTACTGAATTGTAACTATACTCAAGTCCTGAATTGAATTGAAGTAAAGTTTCATTAATTTTGATTAATTTGCTTGCATTCATACTCTGTGCTAATATTTCTAAAATGTTAGCCTAAACTCACATCTAGCTTCATACTTAATGCTAATGTTTCTAAAATGTTAGCCTAAACTCACTTCTAGATTAATACTCTGCGCTAACATTTCTAAAATTCTAGCCTTAACTCACTTCTAGATTACTACTCCATGCAAACGTTTACTTTGAACAACTACATTTAAAATAAAAATGGTTTGATGTAAACATTCCATTTTAACGGTAACCATTTGTCCAGCTCTGTCCACTGTCCACTTTATATTCACAGAGAACTGTTTCCGAATTGGAACACACCTCAGGTATGTACATGGAGTAACACAAGGAAGGGTTGTGGTTATGAGAAGATTGGGTATCAGAAGATAGGGTATGAGATTGAGCTTGAGAGACAGGTGTATCAGTTAGTAAAGTTAAGTTTGAACCTGATGTAGCAGGAGCAGGTGGCGGTGGTGTGGTTGTAGCAGCTCCTGATGTAGCAGGTGTAGCTGGTGGTGGTGTGGTTGTGACTGCACCTGATGTTGTGGGTGGAGGTGGTGGAGCGGTTGTAGCTGCACCTGATGTAGCAAAAGCATAATACATCCATTAGTTATGGTGTGTGGTTGTGGTTTCACCTGATGTAGCAGGTGGTGGCGGTGTGTTTGTAGCAGCACCTGATGTGGCAGGTGTAGGTGACGGTGGAGTTGTAGATGAACCTGATGTAGCAGTTGTAGATGGGGTTGTGGGTGTGGCATCACCTGTTGTAGCAGGTGTAAGTAATGGTGTGGTTGTAGCAGCTCCTGATGTAGCGGGTGTAGGTGATGGTGTGGTTGTAGCATCTCCTGATGTAGCAGGTGTAGGTAATGGTGTGGTTGTAGCAGCACCAGATGTAGCGGGTATAGGTGATGGTGTGGTTGTAGCATCTCCTGATGTAGCGGGAGTAGGTAATGATGTGGTTGTAGCAGCACCTGATGTAGCGGGTGTAGGTCGTGGTGTGGTTGTAGAATCACCTGATGTAGCAGGTGTAGGAAATGGTGTGGTTATAGCAGCCCCTGATGTAGCGGGTGTAGGTAATGGTGTTGTTGTAGCAGCACCAGATGTAGCGGATGTAGGAAATGGTGTGGTTGTAGCAGCACCTGATGTAGCGGGTGTAGGAAATGGCGTGGTTGTAGCAGCTCCTGATGTAGCGGGTGTAGGTAATGGTGTGGTTGTAGCAGCACCTGATGTAGAGGCTGTAGGTAATGGTGTGGTTGTAACAACACCTGATGTGGAGGGTGTAGGTGGCAGTGGGGTTGTAGATGAACCTGATGTAGCAGTTGAAGATGGGGTTGTGGTTGTAGCATCTCCAGATGTAGCGGGTGTAGGTAATGGTGTAGTTGTAGCATCACCTGATGTGGCGGGTGTAGGTAATGGTGTGGTTGTAGCAGCACCAGATGTAGCGGGTGTAGGTAATGGTGTGGTTGTAGCAGGATATGATGTAGCGGGTGTAGGTAATGGTGTGGTTGTAGCAGCACCTGATGTAGCGGGTGTAGGTCGTGGTGTGGTTGTAGAATCACCTGATGTAGCGGGTGTAGGTAATGGTGTGGTTGTAGCAGCACCTGATGTAGCGGGTGTAGGTAATGGTGTGGTTGTAGCAGCACCAGATGTAGCGGATGTAGGAGATGGTGTGGTTGTAGCAGCACCTGATGTAGCGGGTGTAGGTAATGGTGTGGTTGTAGCATTTCCTGATGTAGCGGCTGTAGGTAATGGTGTGGTTGTAGCAACACCTGATGTAGAGGGTGTAGGTGGCGGTGGGGTTGTAGATGAACCTGATGTAGCAGTTGTAGATGGGGTTGTGGTTGTAGCATCTCCAGATGTAGCGGGTGTAGGTAATGGTGTGGTTGTAGCATCTCCTGATGTAGCCGGTGTAGGTAATGGTGTGGTTGTAGCAGCACCAGATGTAGCGGGTGTAGGTAATGGTGTGGTTGTAGCAGCACCAGATGTAGCGGATGTAGGAGATGGTGTGGTTGTAGCAGCACCTGATGTAGCGGGTGTAGGTAATGGTGTGGTTGTAGCATTTCCTGATGTAGCGGCTGTAGGTAATGGTGTGGTTGTAGCAACACCTGATGTAGAGGGTGTAGGTGGCGGTGGGGTTGTAGATGAACCTGATGTAGCAGTTGTAGATGGGGTTGTGGTTGTAGCATCTCCAGATGTAGCGGGTGTAGGTAATGGTGTGGTTGTAGCATCTCCTGATGTAGCCGGTGTAGGTAATGGTGTGGTTGTAGCAGCACCAGATGTAGCGGGTGTAGGTAATGGTGTGGTTGTAGCAGGATATGATGTAGCGGGTGTAGGTAATGGTGTGGTTGTAGCAGCACCTGATGTAGCGGGTGTAGGAGATGGTGTGGTTGTAGCATCTGCTGATGTAGCGGGTGTAGGTAATGGTGTGTTTGTAGCAGCACCTGATGTGACGGGTGTAGGTGGCGGTTGGGTTGTAGATGAACCTGATGTAGCAGTTGTAGATGGGGTTGTATGTGTAGCATCACCTGATGTAGCGGTTGTAGGTAATGGTGTGGTTGTATCAGCACCTGATGTAGTGGGTGAAGTTGATGGTGTGGTTGTAGCAGCACCAGATGTAGCGGATGTAGGAGATGGTGTGGTTGTAGCATCTCCTGATGTAGGTAATGGTGTGGTTGTAGCATCACCAGATGTAGCGGGTGTAGGTAATGGTGTGGTTGTAGCATCACCTGATGTAGCGGGTGTAGGTAATGGTGTGGTTGTAGCAGCACCAGATGTAGCGGGTGTAGGTAATGGTGTGGTTGTAGCAGCACCAGATGTAGCGGATGTAGGAGATGGTGTGGTTGTAGCAGCTCCTGATGTAGGTAATGGTTTGGTTATAACATCACCTGATGTAGCGGGTGTAGGTAATGGTGTGGTTGTATCAGCACCTGATGTAGTGGGTGGAGTTGATGGTGAGGTTGAATTATTAAATGGTGAATGTTAAATGTTTGGTCAATATTAGGATAAAATCAGGGCCAGAATAATCTTAATCCATCATGCATCTGTTGAAGACCCATTACATAATTATTATTACACGGCTCTTCAGAGTGCTGCAGAAAGTTCCATTCACATGAATAGGCCTTCCCAACGTTCGGGCCTATTCATATATATAATCAACGCTGTCAATGGCAATGGGTTTATTAACGTCTTTCATATCCCTCCGCAAGAATTCCGTTCGCTTATTGCAATGGAATTTCATTGAAAGGGAAAGCTAGTAAGACGTTGCCACGCAACACCTGAAACTGTCAAGTTCTATCTGTGTGGCGAACTATTTATTTTGTCAGCGGAAGACACGAAACGGTAGCAAAATAATTTTTAAAGATTCGTTGTGTTAGGTTTCTTTTCTCGTTTTGACAAGTAGCCGTGTAATAAGCGGGATAATGTATAGTCCGCCGGTAAAAAATCAACCTCCGCTGCGTGTCGGGGTTCGGTTCCCCATGTCGGGACATATTTTCTGATAATTACCGGCGGACAATACATTATCCCTTACATGAAAGATGTTGCACTTTCTTACCTGGGGCCACCTTGATTGAAGTGATATTGAGTGATAAAGAGCCACCACTGATAGCAGTTTGGGTGGTTGTGCTAATGCTGTCTGCACTTGGTGTTGAAGAGGAGGAACTGAAGAGCAGGTCTGTTTCAGCAATAACTGACCCAGCACTATAGAACACAGCAACAACAGTACATTTAGGTGAGGACAGAAGTGCTGACAGTCAGTCAAGTACACGCATAGAGCTACACTTTAAGACTGAGCTGCAACATTCTAGAATATCATGCATGTTCATCACAAGAAGCAACAATCTAGAATATCATGCATGCTCATCACTAGAAGCATACACATCTGAGATTTACCTGAAACTGTTAACAGTCAAACCAATAAATGTGGAGTAAGCTGCTCGGTACACAGGTTCCATCTGAAATCAAACACAATATGCATTCTGTTGTTTACATTTGAAGGTTATATGGATAAAGACCCTTTCAACCTATTCTTAGAGGGTTTCCAGTTGAAACATTCAAAATCAATGCAGATACTTTGAAATTAAAATGATGACTTTCAGATTTTAGCATAATGCCCTACAAAATGTCGACTTTAAAAAATAAAAATGGTATTTTTTTAGGAAGGCATCATGTGAAAATCATGCTAAAAAGTTGACAATATTACAGTTTAATAACTTGTGGCAGGATAATTTGTGACTGTAACACTATGTCAACTTAATGACGCAATATGAAGTTTTGTAGAAGTTTATATAGTCAGTAGTCATCCTCTGAACCTGCATCTGAATGCATCATCAGTAGGGTAAAACTAACTTGTCTCACTGTGGTCTAACAAGGAGTTGAAAGCCAGTGGGATACCTAAACCGAAATAACAGTGAACACATGAATTTCAATATCAGTGTGAATGCACCTGTGACTTGATCTGCTGTGCGAGCTCCTGAAAGGCCGTTGATGCTGAGTTGGCCAGGTCACTGCTAAACTCCTGCTGCAGAGTGAGCGTCAGAGGGACTGCGCTGGGGGCTGCTGTGGAAACAGCCAATGAGGTTGCAGCTATGGGAGAAAACAGACAATGAGGTGGCAGATATGATTACAGAGAACCTATGAGGTTGCAGGTAATAGTGAAAACAGACAATGAATGAGGTACCGGACATGTATAGAGATGACCCAAAACACACAGTATACTCAAATTGTAGTTGTATGCAATAAGAAACCTATACGAGGTATTAGTGTAGAAAAGGCTCCTTGGACTAATTCAGTTCATAGTTGCATTATAATTATGGTCACTAATTGCTATTAATATGTTAATTTATTCTGTGTAAATTGTGTGACTATTTCTTTAATAAGTAACAATGAGCTATTGGTAGATGCTGAGTCACATGTTCAATCCCCCGCAAAAGAGTTTGTGGTCAGTTATCCCAAGCACAGAGAAATTACCTTCTTGTAATGTTGAAGTTGCCACGAGTGCTAATGAATGACATTATGAATGTTATGATGAATGTTATAAAGTGCTATTGTGAATGATGATGTTAATCGTGAGGTAAATGTCCATGCAGTAACTTAATTTTAACAGCGGAAGTTCAGGAGAAATGTGTGCTAAAAGCGGAGATTAATAGACATCTACTGTTATCTGATTTATTCGCAGTGGAAGGGGATGTGGTTAAGGTTGGAGGTGTTTTATTAGATGTGGAAGGGTGTGTGGTTAAGGTTGGAGGTGTTTTATTAGATGTGGAAGGGGGTGTGGTTAAGGTTGGAGGTGTTTTATTAGATGTGGAAGGGGGTGTGGTTAAGGTTGGAGGTGATTTAATAGATGTGGAAGGGGGTGTGGTTAATGTTGGATGTGTTTTATTAGATGTGGAAGGGTGTGTGGTTAAGGTTGGATGTGTTTTATTAGATGTGGAAGGGTGTGTGGTTAAGGTTGGAGGTGATTTAATAGATGTGGAAGGGTGTGTGGTTAAGGTTGGAGGTGATTTAATAGATGTGGAAGTGGGTGTGTTTAAGGTTGGGGATGATTTATTCACAGTGGAAGGGGGTGTGGTTAAGATTGGAGGTGATTTAATAGGTGTAGAAGGGGGTGTGGTTAAGGTTGAAAGTGTTTTACTCCTAGTGGAAGGGGGTGTGTTAAGGTTGGAGGTGATTTATTCACAGTGGAAGGGGGTGTGGTTAAGATTGGTGGTGTTTTACTAGATGTGGAAGGGGGTGTGGTTAAGGTTGGAGGTGATTTAATCACAGTGGAAGTGGGTGTGGTTAAGGTTGGGGATGATGTGGCAGATGTAGGCATTGGTAGGAATGACATGGCAGATGTAGGCATTGGTAGGAATGAGGTTGAATCTGACATGGCAGATTTAGGTGTTGGTAGGGATTAGGTTGAATCTGACGTAGGAGATGTAGGCAGAATGGTTGTGGTTGTGCCTGATGTAGCAGATTGTAGGGTTGAGGTTGAAGCTGACGTTGGTGTTGGTATGGATAAGGTTGAAGCTGACGTTGTGGATGTATGTGTAGGTAGGGCTGAGGTTGGACCTGATGTTGCAGATGTATGTGTGGGTAGGGTTGAGGTTGAAGGTGATGTTGCAGATGTATGTGTGGGTAGGGTTGAGGGTGGATCTGATGTTGCAGATGTATGTGTGGGTAGGGTTGATGATGGACCTGATGTTGCAGATGTATGTGTGGGTAGGGTTGATGATGGACCTGATGTTGCAGATGTATGTGTGGGTAGGGTTGAGGTTGGACCTGATGTTGCAGATGTATGTGTGGGTAGGGCTGAGGTTGGACCTGATGTGGTAGATGTATGTGTGGGTAGGGTTGAGGTTGGACCTGATGTTGCAGATGTATGTCAAAGTCAAAGTCAAAGTCTGCTTTATTGTCAATTCTTTCACGTCAAGACATACAAAGAGATCGAAATTACGTTTCCCACTATCCCACGGTGGAGACAAGACATATTTTACCAATTAGGTCCACAGACAAACATAACATTCAAGTAAACAATATAAAAAGTAAAAATAAGAAGGCACATACAATGAAGAAATAAGAGCAGCAAAATTTGGGTTAAAATTGTGCAATTGTGCATAAAGTCAATATAATAGTGCAAAAGTCAGGCCAATAAATGGCTGAGGTAGTTCTGTTTGACCTAAGTATGCAAGTGGCATAGTGGTGCAAGTTATGTAAGAGCAGCAGAAGTGTGTTCAGAAGTGTTTTCAGGACAACAACAATAAGTTGCAAAGTGTGCAAGTGTGCAAGTGGAGTAGTGCAAGTAGAGTAGTGCAAGGCAGCCATTGTGGGTCCAAAGTCCAGGATGTTATGTAGCTGAGGGTGGAGGGGGGAGAGGGGGGAGAGAGTTCAGCATCCTAACATCTTAGTGTATGAAGCTGTTGGTGAGTCTGGTGGTGCGGGAGCGCAGGCTTCTGTACCTCTTCCCAGAGGGCAGTAGATCAAACAAATTGTGAGCGGGGTGACTTGCATTACTCACAATTGTGGTCGCCTTGCGGGTGAGGTGGGAGGTGTAAATGTATGTGTGGGTAGGGTTGATGATGGACCTGATGTGGTGGACGTAGGCACTAGAATTGTGTATGACACTGATATAGATGGTGGTAGAGTTGTAGATAAACCTGATGTGGCATGTGGTAGGGTTGGGGATGAAGCTGATGTAGCTGCTGAAGTTGTGTATGGGTATGAGGTACTCATGGATGGGATTGTTGCAGGAGATGTTGGTGTGCTTGGAGAGGTGGCAGTGAAGGCTGCAACAGCTAGTACAATACATAGCATACATATATTAGTAGATATTGGCAAGGTTAAAGAAAAACATAACTCAATCATATAGTGTGCAACGTGAAATAGCTTTGGACGCACAGGGAGTTGCTGTTCAGTTGGGGGTTGGAAGTGTAAGAAAATAAGATGAAGCAGCAGCATTTTGGGGAAGTGGTCCCTAGGAGTAAAATTGTTAAAGGGAATACTGCAAACCTTTATGGAAATGTGTCTGGATGTAATTATTAGGATGTAGAGACTCACTCTGTGGAGAAGTGGATGAGTGGGTGGGCTCTGAGGCTGTAGTCGCTGGTGGAGAGGAGGTATTGGTGGTTGGAGAGGGATCCTCAGAACAGGAGAAGCTGGCGTCAGCATCGACCCCACTGGAGATGAACTGGACGAAGCCTGGTTGGTTGCTGCTGATCTTGGAGTTGATCCAGCTCTCGTAACGGGACACCCTGGCGTAGACTCCAGGTAAATTGGGTTGAGCACAACCGATTCCAAAGCTAACGACACCGGACTGGACCCACACAGAGTCTTGTTTGTTCACCATTGGTCCCCCAGAGTCTCCCTAGAATTGATACATTGTTGGTTTCACATAATTAGGAATCTTGCATTATATTTATGCATACAGAACCCCCTTAATTCTCCATGTGTTCCTTTAATGCTATTAACACGCTGCATTTCATTGGCTCTGTACCTGTACTTTGCTAAATAACAATAAAGTTGAATCTAATCTAATCTCATCAAGCATGGTTATGCTTGTAAAATGTTGTTTTACCTGACAAGAGTCTTTTCCCCCAGCAGCTAGACCAGCACAGATCATGTTGTCTGTGATGTCAATACCTCGAACTCCATACCAACAGCCACACTGCCTGTTCCCCAGCACAGGAACCAGCACTTCCTGTAGAGTCCCAGGAGATGGAAGGGATACTAGGAGTGACATGAATATTAATTATAAAAGTTAAGCTATTAATATACACTAGTTACACTACAATCAGCATATACTTTTCTAAATATTCAGCATATTCTAAACATGTATATTTTGTCCAAACCTATAATTGATCTTAGTTTACCTCCAGAAGCTATGTTTCCAAAGCCAGTGATCCAGCTGTCTGTGCCGTTGTTGAATTCACTCCCACTGGAGGCCAGGCAGACAGGACTGATATTGCTGGTGAAGGTGACTGGGGCACTGAGACGAAGCAGAGCGATGTCGTTGTCTTTGGTGCCGTTGTTGTAACTGGGATGGCTGATGATCTGGCTCACACTGCGGCTAACGCTGTTGGCATTGCTGCCGTCCAGGTCCTTAAGACCCAACACAACAGTCAGGCCAGTGGGGATGCTGAAACCATGACAACCAGAAATTGCTGTGGTCAGAGCTTTAACTAAGACAACCTACTGAGGTTAGAGCCGAAACCATGACAACTGAACAATACCTGATGATAAAAGAAAGAAGGCTTGGGGTCCAACCTGAAACTAAGGCCATTTGAAGACAGAGGCAACCCATTTGGGTAACACTCCAAAATAAGGTGCCATAATAAATAGCAAACTAGTAATTACCTAACCCTTTGTTAATATTTGTTACTAAAATATCTATTTGGCACAAGTTAATAGTTTTTTCATCATAAATTAAATATTTGTTGTTTGCATAAAATCTGTATGTTAATGTTTTAACAAATCTATTAACTAATATTGTATTAATATATGTTAATAGTTGACTAAATATATTTTTGGCACTAATTAACAGTTATTTCTTACATCATTTAAATGTTAAATGTTTATTTACAAACTATATGCTAATATAAAAGTTAATGACATATTATTATTTATCTAGCTTTTCTGATTAGCTTTGTGGATAATTTATGGAATTTATGGTTTATGGCTTTATGGTCTTGTGGGGTGTATAAGGCATCCTACTGCCAGTGGTTGGTTGTGTGAGAGTTTGCACTCCTCTTCTTCCACTTCATCCTTATTGGATACCTCTGTGGTTGGCTGTCCTGTAATTGGTGACTCTCTGTCTAGTGTTTGAAAGTAGTGTACTCTTTGCCTTTGAAAGTACGATTTGGTTGCTGCTTGAATTTGGTGAAATTCAGGGGAGGGGGGTGTAACAGAGTTAGAAATGTAGTTTAGTGTTTGTATGTGATTTTCGTACTTGGAGGTTGGTATTTTCGCCGTAATTAAGCAGCTTTATTGAGATTGGTGTTTTGGAGCCCCCTTTGGAGAAACGCTATACTGCATCTCTGCTGCGTTTTGTCCTTGTATTGTTGCCATAGCCATTTAGAAGCGGTATGCTATGCTTTGCATTGCGGAGGTTGACTGGATAAAGCTCTCCCCACTTTGTTTTAATTTTGTAACTGTAAAATGCTGTTTAAGTTGAAAACTTTGATATACCACCTGTATTATGTTACTTTACATGTATTGTTAAGATTTGGGTGCAATTCTAGCAACTTAGAGAACGTTTATTAATGTTTTCATTATGACCACGAGTTCATACACACTGAGTCTAACGTGACTAGCTGTAAACTCCGCTAGCAACTTTCCATGCAGTTTCCATGTAGTTTAGCTTAGTGTGCATGGAAAGTGCAATTCAGTCTAGCAGGAAATTAATGTACATTTAGTTTAGCATTATGTTTATGCATTACTTCCGTATGGTCTACGTCTGTGAGTGTTTAGTGAGTCTCAGAATATTAATAAACTGTCGTTCTGTGCACCTGAACATTCCATGTCGCATGTCTCCCTTGCTAGTAGGGCTGACAGTGATGGTATACAGTAGGAATGATGCATGTAATATAGCCCATTCAACTACTTGTTGTTTTGTTTTAACTTTTCCTAAAGGAATAAATGTGATAAGCCAGTTTTGGTCTCAGTCCCTTCATCGTCTGACTAGTTATATATTACTAATATATTAATTAAGCTTAACCAACTTTATTATAAGGGTCCCCCATACTGATAGTTATATATATTACTAATATATTAATTAAGCTCAACCAACTTCATTATAAGGGGCCCCACGCTTATAGCTATATACTACTAATATATTAATTAAGCTTAACCAACTTTATTGCAAGCGGTTCAGGCGCCGACAACAGTGGCAGCATGTCAAGGTAGCTCCGTGTTTTTTTCTTGAATTTCCCCTTGGGGATCAATAAAGTATCTATCTATCTATCTATTGTAAGTGTCCTATGGAGAGCGGTTCATATTGGGATAGGCAGAAGCACAGTTTAATAACAATTAGTTAAATAATAATAAGTCATTACCTTTTCTATTAACATATAGTTTGCAAATAAACATTTAACATTTAAATGATGCAAGAAATAACTGTCAATTAGTGCCAAAAAGACATTTAGTTAACTATTAACAAATATTAATACAATATTAGTTCATAGATTTGCTAAAGTCACGTCAAGTCAAGTCAAGTCAAGTCACGTTTATTTATAAAGCACTTTAAAAACAACAGCAGCTGACCAAAGTGCTGGACAGGCAAAAAGTACGACTTGGTAGACAACAAAAAAAAAAAGACAACAAAAAGTGAGGATCACAATATTTACAGGCAAACAAACAAATAAATACATAAGACAATCAGACTGTGTTAAACGCCAGGGCATAAAAATGGGTTTTTAGGTGAGATTTAAAAACACTCAAGGAGGGAGCCAGGCGTATATGTTGGGGCAGCTCGTTCCAGAGCTTTGGTGCAATCACCGCAAAAGCCCGGTCCCCTCTGCTCTTTAGCCTAGAACGAGGCACAACCAGCCGGAGTTGGTCAGCAGACCTAGAAGCCTTAGAGGATGTCTGCACCTTCAGGAGATCTGCTATGTACAGTGGGGCCAGACCATGTAAAGATTTAAAAACAAATAAAATAACTTTAAAATGTATTCTAAAACGGACAGGGAGCCAGTGAAGGGCTGCAAGCACTGGTGTAATATGCTCACACCTTCGTGTTTTGGTTAGAAGGCGGGCTGCAGCGTTCTGAACAAGTTGAAGGCGGGACAAAGAGGAACAGCTAATGCCCACATATAGGGCGTTGCAGTAATCTAGGCGGGAAGAAATAAAAGCATGAATAGCAATCTCAACGTTTTTGAGGGATAAGAAAGGCTTAACCTTGGATAAAAGCCTTAACTGGAAGAAGCTAGATCTTACTACTGTGTTTATCTGTTTCTCCATTTTAAAATTACAGTCTAACATTACACCAAGGTTTTTTACAGTATCTTTAGTAAATGGCTCAAGGGGGCCTAAGTCACCTTGTGTGTCCCAAGCAGCACTGGGCCGAAAGACTATGACCTCAGTTTTATTTTCATTAAAATTTAAAAAATGTAAAGCCATCCAGGCTTTGATGTCCTCTAGACAAGCTAATAAAAGTTTAAAAGATTGGGGGTTGTTATGTTTCAGGGGCATGTAGATCTGTGTGTCATCCGCATAGCAGTGGAAGGAGATGTTATATTTTCTGAGGATGGATCCCAAGGGGAGCATGTTTATTGAGAACAGTATAGGCCCCAGAATAGACCCTTGAGGAACACCACAAGGAAGAGGCGAAGAGGGGGCAGACAGAGAAACTTCTGTCGGCTAGGTAGGATTTAAACCATTCTAGAGCAGTGCCTCTGATACCAACACAGTGCTCTAGACGGGAGATTAAAATATCATGATCAACAGTATCAAAAGCAGCGGTGAGATCAAGGAGGATGAGAATAGCAGAATCTCCAGAATCAGTGGCTAGCAGCAGATCATTAAAAACTTTCAGAAGGGCTGACTCCGTACTGTGGAGGGCTTTAAAACCAGATTGCAGAGGTTCCATAATACCATGTGTATCAAGAAAAGACTGTATTTGTTGAAGCACAAGTTTTTCCAGAACTTTAGATAAGAACGGGAGTTTTGAGATAGGTCTGTAGTTAGATAGGATTGAAGTGTCTAGATTGGGTTTTTTAAGCAACGGCTGCACAACGGCATGTTTGAAGCTATTTGGCACACCTGAGGCAAGGCTACAGTTCATAATCGTTAATATGTGGGGACCTGTGGTCTCAATTGTCTGAGCGATGAGAAGAGGAGGAACAATGTCAGTTAGACCAGATGAGATTTTCATTCGCCCTATGGTTTTGCTTAGGTTAGCAAATGATATAGGCTCGAAATGACTGAAACTCACAGGGCAGGTGACAGAGATAGAAGGGTCAAAGGAGGGGGGGGTTATCTGAGCTCTGATGTTGGAGATTTTGGAAACAAAGTACTGCAGAAATTGTTCACTACTCACTGAAGAGGTGTCTAACTCAACAGGATGGTGTTTATTGAGAGCAGTGTTTATAGTATTAAAAAGAATATGTGGTTTGCCCTGATTGCGCAGAACAATATCAGAGAAATATTTTGTTTTTTCAGATTTAACAGTTTTTTGGTATTTGAGCCACGTTTCCTTTAAAATAATAAAAGATACATGCAGCTTGTCCTTTTTCCACTTGCGTTCAGCCCTTCGACACTCTCGCCTGATTGAGCGGGAAGTGTCAGTCACCCAAGGTTCTTTTTTGGCTTTCGGGCGCAGTGTTTTAAAAGGTGCAACACAGTCCAGAATGTTAGAGCAGGTAGAATAAAAAGAGGATGTCAATTGTTCAGTATCCGGACAGACAGAAGATTGAGCCTCAGCAGCATTTTTAAACAACAGTGGGGTTGATAGTCCGACGCCGGCGCGCAGGAGCGCTGGGTTTAGCAGTATGGCCATACAAAGGGATTTCAAAGAGCACAGGCATATGATCAGAAAATACAGCGTCATGGACCTTAACGTTTTGCACAGGAAGCCCGTAGGATAATACCAGATCTAACGTGTGACCCAGTATTTGAGTGGGACCAGACACAGACTGAACAAGATTAAAAGAGTCAATGATATTGAGAAAATCTTTTGACAGTGGTTTGGAGGGGCAACAGACATGAATGTTAAAATCTCCAACAATTAAAACACGATCAAATTTTGCCATGATCCCAGACAGAAAGTGAGAGAAGTCCTGAATAAAGTCCTTATTATATTTCGGGGGACGGTATATCACGGCACATAAGACTGGTTGCGGGGGATCCAACTCAAACATAATCAGTTCAAAACTGGAGTATTGGGCCTCTAGTAACTGCTTGGACTTAAAACAGTTTTTAAAAACAGATGCTAAGCCACCACCGCGACCGATTGTTCTCGGTGAGTTTAGGTATGAGCAATCCAGCGGTAAAAGTTCTGCGAAAGGGCTCAACTCACCAGGTCTTAACCAGGTTTCAGTCAGAGACAACAGATCCAACTTTTGAGTTTTGAAGAAGTCATTCAAGATAAATGTCTTATTCCCAAGCGATCGTGTGTTCACAAGTGCAATCCTGAGAAACGCCGGCTCACTCTCCTTCCGGGGTGCCCGATCTACCGGCCGAAGACTTTGCAGGTTCACCCCTCCCCTGCGGAGGTGGGGTGGCCGAGCGCGTTTGGTGCGGAGCTCCTCCAGTGGCGCGATCACAGGCCTCACCCAGGTGTACGCCGGTTCGAGGGAACGCCAGGACACAAAACGGCTGCAAGCAGAAGAACCATCCGGAAGAACCCGACGTTTAGATCCCAGGGATAGCAACAGTTGGAGCTTCACCTTCACCAGGAGACTGCTGCGCTTACCACGGCGTTTGCGCCTCCGGTTTCGCCTTGTGACAGGAGCGCGGCGTAGCCAAGCGGGAATCTCCGATAGCAGTGGAGGGGGAGGAAAGTTGTTTCCATCAACACTTGATACGAAGTTTTGATAACACAGGCGGATGTTGAATAGTGACTGTCTATCATAGATCTGTAGACAGCTGACTTTGCCGGTAACAAGTGTCAGAAACAGGACAAACACAGACAAGAGGGCTGACAGCAGCGGACGGCAAGCCACACACACCGGCACCATCACGCAGCACTGCAGCACTGCCACGTCAAAGACCCTTAACATTAACATACAGATTTTATGCAAACAACTAATATTTAATTAATGATTAAAAACTATTAACTTGTGCCAAATAGATATGTTAGTAACAATTAACAAATATTAACAAAGGGTTAGGTAATTACTAGTTTGCTATTTATTATGGCACCTTATTATGGAGTGTTACCCACTTGGGTAGTAGGGTCAGATTTGAAACCAAGAATGGGTAGAGCTGTAACTAAGACAAGTAAGAGACTCTTGAGGTCAGGACTGAAACTATGGCAACCAGGCCCGTCGCTAGAAGGCAAGCAAACCAAGCAATTGCTTGGGGCCCCACGACTGGTTAAAAATAAAATGCAACGACAAACTGTGAGCGCCCCTTTGATAGTCAATGCAGTAAAGTGCAACGACACTGTTACCGGCAATACCGGGATCCCCCTCAAGGGGGCCCCTCTCAGTAGTCACTGACAGCAGCCAGCCAGCCAGGTTTGTGGTCTCTGCTGCTGCCGCGAAAATATAAAACAGGCAGTCATGATGAAGCTGAGTTATGCGTCCGGAAGCCAGAAAAGAAAGAAGAGAAAGGAAGAGGATGACAAGAAAAAACAAGATAGTGGTAAGTGATAAATTACACTGGATAAAATAGCTCTACTTGTCTTGTACAAATGGTGTAATGTCGCAGCAGGAAGGCTAGCCTAGCAAAAAATGTTTATGTTAACTACCTGCCTGACAGCCCATGCTGCTTGTACCCAGTGACGGACTGGGCGGTCTGGCATTTGGGCAGATGCCAGAGGGGCCGCGGCCTCTCGTGGACTGTTTGGGCCCACTATCAAGCATCAATAGTGTTAGATGGCTTCAAATCAGCCATTTATCTCTAACTCCCTTATCCTCCTTCAAAGGGGAAAACTGATCAGTATTTATACCAGATATGAGTCTCTATACTACAGTCATGGTGACCCTCAATATTTACATCAGTCTACATTCTTTTGTAACCTTATTCAATTAAATGATTAAAAAGTGCATTGTTTGAATTTGGAATACAATAAATATGCCTGTATCTTTTATTTTATTATTGGTTTACAAAAGTTAGGCTACATGATGAAGCAGTGACTTCTGGGAATTTCAAAACCGAATGCCTCTACTTCCTTCGGCACGGGGAATTGTATGCCGATCTAGCATGCCTTGATCCTCGGAATTTTCCCTTTATAAAAGCGAATAAACTGCCCCCAAATGCACTTCGAAATATAAGAGAACGTCTGCTTAAATTCAGTGAAGGTGCTACGGTTGAAAATCTACAGTCGGAATTGACACATCTTGCCACGCACTGGGACAGCCTGAAAAAGTCTCCTCTAAACGAGTATACAGTCAAAGCGTCGGGCTTTGATGATGCCGCTGAGATATAGGAAGATACAGAAATAAACCGGGTGAGCAAGAAATGTGCTACCTGCAAGAATTGTGCAATCTGTTGCTATTTCCTTCTCCAGCAGTTAAACCTCTTTACCGTGCCTACAACTATAGGGCCTATATGGTTAGCATATGAATTCCTACTAGCACTGTCATGTACTCAAGTGGCATGCAAACAGAGTTCTTAAATTCATCAAGAATCGCCTAAGGACACGATTGTCACAGGATAATTTGGAGGCCTTTATGCTGATGGCGACAGAGAAAGAGGTTCTAATGAACTTGGATGATGATGACGTGATAGACAGGGTTGGGGAGAAGAGTAAGCTCCTTCGCACCTTGTTAACTGCATGACGTTAATTAAGACACGTTTGTGGAGCGGCTGCTCTGATGATCTATACATGGGTTTCCCGTTTACCAACAAAATTACATTCGCGGGCAGCCGTGGGGCAGACGCTTGGTGGCCGTCCACAACGTTATAAACTTGACCTAAATAGTCGGCTGCTGTAAGCTACAATCGGAATTTTTTGTATACCCTGTTGTCTCAATGATAATAACATCTCATTTCAGGCTATATTTCAGAGTTTGCCGTTCATTTGCATTAACATCGTATTTTGTCATTTTTGGCGAAGACATGCATTCCTTTAGGGCAGGGGTGTCAAACATACGGCCCGCGGGCCGGATGCGGCCCGCTAGATGGTTTAATCCGGCCCAGACTTGTAGAGAATACATTTCTGACGATGTCAAAAAAAAAAATCTCTAGCCCATTCCTGTGAGGAGTTATGAATTTTCAAAGAAATAACCGAAATGCTCAATTCAGCCGCTGGGCGCAGCCAAAAAACTTGACTGGTCCTGTGCTGTCAGTTTGGCTACATTGTCGGGAGAAAAGCAGGCGTTGCGACAAAATTCAGAGACAAAGTGCAGCCTGCAAACGGAGGACAAGATGTTTGGGCATTTTATTGTATTTTGCACCAGGAAGTGTTGTGTTGTAAAACACTAAACTTGGATCATGTTAAAGTGTGGTTGTGCAAACTGTAAATTTAATCAGGTCGCGAGGTCTGACTCACCGTCAGTTTGACTGTTTTCTTAGCTGTAGTACGGTGGTTAAGCCGAGGTGCCGTACTCAAGCGTTTCTTTGAACTACGAGAGGAAATTGGACAGTTCTTGGAGAAAAAAGGCAGACCAGTAGCAATTTAAATGCCCGGAATGGGTGCAGGATCTGGCCTTTATGGTGGATAGCCTATTACACAGCACCGCCACCTAGCCTACAAAATTATTTAATCTGATTTAACCTAATCGTATCAGTTGATCGTATTGCTCATGCACTGCTAACTTATGTTTGTTAAATTCATTTGATTTTTCATACATTTGCACATTTACATTTTTAAGCAGGATGTTAACTTTCTTCATAGCTCCCACTTGAGTTTAGTGTGGTGAGTTGGTTCAGGTGGTCAGATGTAAAAATGTAGGCCTATCCACTCAACTATAAAAATAAACCAGTTGTTTATGAGAGTGAAATGCATTTTATTTCAATTTCATTGGCCTCTCTTAATAAATGTGTAATAATCTAATATATCCCTTGTCATTATGTAGGCTACAAATGTAGGCTGAAGGGTAAAGCATAGCCTACTGAAAAAAACTAAGCTGGAGATTTGGAGTTGTCAAAGGATGTTTTGCAATTATTTCACTGGTCCGGCCCACTTGCGCACTCATGTTTTCGTGACGTTGCATAGAAATCCATGTATTCTAGGCTATTCTTTTTTCATTTTCATATTTCATATTGCATTCATTTTTTTGGAGTTGTGCATTGATATATCCATGTTCTTGGTTCAGTCTTTATGCATATTAAAGTTAGAGTTCATGACCAATGGGGCTACAAACGTGTTATGTCCGTGCATGTGAAGTTATATCTGTGTGTTTCGAGCACATGCATGCGCGTGCATGCGTGTCCCCGTGTGGGCCGCTGGTTGGTGAAAATGCCAGGGCCGTTTTTTAATCCCAGTCCGTCACTGCTTGTAACAAACTAGAACAGTTAGCGCAACTTTTTTTTCCGAACGGACGGAATATGGTTACATACTGTAATATGTTTATTAACAGGATAAGGAAGACGCAGATCTGTTCCAGAATCACTGTTTATCGTATATAATGACATAACATTGCTATAGCTTTGTAATAGGTTTTAATGAAAGTGGCATAGCTTCTCTGCTATACTAACTATTCGACCGTGATAATTAATCTATTTACCAAATGGGGGTTAGGAAAACCACACAATAAATCCCGTGCATCAAAGCAGACTGGAACATTCATGTCTAGTAGTATTCATGCACGCCAGCTGTTTACTGTCTTTAAAGCACCAGGTGCGTCTGTCTAATTCTCAAACAGCAGAATGCTTAAATGCTATGTTAAGCTACAAGTAGGCCTAGGTCAATGTATAACATTAGCTTGGGATGTTTTTACAGTAAGCATTGGTAGTTGTGAAAGCAGCTGCATCCCTTCTAAATATCAAAATATGGAAATGCTAACATGTCTTTTCTTTCTCCCTCAAGGTGCTTTGCTTAAATTTCTCAGCCCTCAGGCTCTTCCTAAGGATACCTCCACTGATGAAGATGGCCTGAAAGGTTAATTTTGTGTGTGTGTGTGTGTGTGTGTACTTGTATTTATGTTGGATTTTCAAATTGCTATACAACCTGCACTCTTTATAGTTTGAACAATGCATCCTTTTTCTGCATAAGATGGCAGTGTTTTATTTTCTCACTTTGTGAGAACTGAAAAATGTTAATGTGAGTGTGTGTGTATGTGTGTGTGTGTGTGTTTAAGTATGTTGGATTTAGTTACTGTGCACTTTTTTACATTTATATTGGATTTTATGGTACGGTGGTATTTTTTGCAAATGTTCAAATGTTCAAAACTAATGCACAGTATATATATATATGCAACTGCAGTATTGCACTGTCAAAATGTAGTATTTATATAAACTGTGGGTGAACTTAAACTGTATGGCTATGCGGTGGATCCTGTAGGCTTTGCGTGCGGTGGGGGGGGGTGCCTCCATGTCCATTTTGCTTGGGGCCCCCAAATTCCTTGAAACGGCCCTGATGGCATCAGTTACTCCACTGAGGTCAGAGTGGATATAAAGGTTGAGGACAATGAAATGTCATGAATATTTATGTTTTTGTATATTAATTAATTTATCTAACAATATCCGCTCATATTTTTCCAGTCAGTCAATCACACAGCTAATGATTGATAACGATACACCGGTTAGTGTCCCTGTTCTTAAAGTTCAGCCTTCTTTCTTTTATCATCAGGTATTGTACGTATTGAGGACCCATTAACAGTTCTTACCTGCTAAAGCAATGAGCTGCCGTTAAGATCCACTCATTGTTGATGAGAGAGCCTCCACAGAAATGGCTGCCTGACTGCTGAAGACTGGCCTGCCAGGGCCAATTTCCTGCAGGAGCATCATGGCCTCCAACTATCCTGGTGTTGAGTGTAGGTCTACCACACACTGGGGAAGAGGATGTCACAGATATTACCAAAGACTGCATTCACACAAAGCACAAAACACAGTGCTCATATCGATACTCATGAAACTGCAGTTTTGACACTTGAAGTACTGCACTTATTTTCTCTAAGGGGCTAACCTCTTGAACTTGTTAATCTTATTCACCTCTTTGCTAGGGCTCCAATTTGTTAGCTTATTTGCTTGTGCTCTGATTATGTTAGCCCCTGTGCTAGCACCCTTATAGGTTAGCCCCTTTAATTCCAAACAGATATCATAGCCTTATTGCTAGCACTAACAGTTTTACAGCCAAAATGTCTGGATGAGATCAGGAAATGACCCAGTAGGAAAGAGAGATGGGATGAGATCAGGAAATGACCCAGTGGGAAAGAGACATGGGATGAGATCAGGAAATGACCCAGGAAATGACCCAAGGTCGGACTCAAACACGGGTCCCTGTGGGGTCGTGGACCTGAATGTGCTCTTGGGCGCTGTAGCCAGTTTTGCCACTGTGCGCCCTCCAGGACTGTGTAGGAACTATGTGAGACTGTGTAGGAACTATGTGAGACAGTGTAGGAAATTGTTGGTGTAAGCTGGTCAAAGGCAGTGTTGGGAATGTTACTTTAAAAAAGTAATTAGTTATAGTTACTCACTACTTGTTCCAAAAAGTAACTGAGTTAGTAACTGAATTACTCTATGATAAGAGTAACTCGTTACCAGGGAAAGTAACTATTTGCGTTACTGTTAAAAAAAAAGTTGTTATATGTCAAAGAATTTGGATTTTTTTGAGCAGTTTTGAAAAGCCAGTTGAAATTAGTAGAAACAGACAGGTGTTTGTAGGCTACATAACTTTCGATATTTATTAGATAGATAGATAGATAGATAGATAGATACTTTATTGATCCCCAAGGGGAAATTGTACATCGACAGACTTACGGTTGACTTCAGCCTGTGTCATAGGTTTTTGTTGTGAGGCAGAAAGATCTAGCTTTTGCTGCTTGGAGGACATTGCTCCGAGTCCTTCTTTGGTCCGTGTACCTTCCGTTCATTTGATTTTCAAATTCGAAACGAAAATTGAAAATCGAAAAACGACCTTATATCTGTATTTTTTAAAACCAAAATTGGAAATTCCCTCGTGTTTTTGTTTTGGATATTAAACTTTGTATCCCCACGACCGAAATCCAAAATACGCACAACAATAATGTGAAATTGGCACTTTCCTCAATTTTTCATTTGGCCTATCCCCGCTAGGCTGTCCTACATTGAAACCTATGACGTTTTAATTAGAGACATGTTTGTAAACAAGCTAACTTACGCAGAAATGTCAGCTAGCCTAGCCTACGTTGTATCAACTAGGAGCAAGGGGAGTGGAAGCCTTGAACGCAGAGCTGGAAAAAATCTGACAACAATTCACTGCATGAGGCACGGAAATAATGCATTTGGGCAAAGGGGTAAAGGAGAATAGTAATGGAGAAAGAATCGAGAATAAGCTGTCCTTGCATTGGGGGGGGGGGGGGGGGGGGGGGTTCGCACGTGATAAGGCCTAAGGAAGCATATAGTAGCCAGCTGACCAAGGACGTAGGCTATTTGGTTATGGTTATGATAATGGTATTTCGCAGATGCTTCTGTTCAAAATGACATAGGCTTACAACTAATTTATATTTATATTCATATTGTAACAACTGAGGCAACAAGGTTAAAATCAGTAGCCTACATTTATTGGGTCAGGAGCGGGGAACACAGACAGGTCAAAACATCATTATAGAACAAACAAGGCTAGTCACTAACACATGCACAATACACGAACGGGTAGTCACACACAACACACATGAATAAACACATGAGGTACAACCATATTGTAGACTGTATATATATACAGTCTATGGGTACAACCAAGGGAAGACTACACATGCTAACACACCACAAGGTAAATGCAAATTGTTGGTGTAAGCTGGTCAAAGGCAGTGTTGGGAATGTTACTTTAAAAAAGTAATTAGTTATAGTTACTCACTAACTGCAAATACAATAGGCCTACTAAAACCGATATATCACATTCCAACATGCACATATGCATGTGCACGAGTCAAACGCACCGACGTTAGATTTTTATTTTTTTTGCAGTTTAAACTGTTAAGCTAAGCCTATACCTACAAAACATAGGCAAATAAATGCATGATGTCGATTGTCTTTTCAGTGACATTTCCCCTCTTTCTTCGAAGGGTGCACGCAACCTTAATCCCATCCCTAGCACACCTGGGACATAAATTAGGCCTACATATCGATCAAAATGAGAAGCTTGGAATGTTCTGGCGATTTTTTTTCTATGTGCAGATCACTGTCCTTCAACATCACCATCTTGCTCCCTTTGATTAACATATAGGCTAGCAATTATCCATTCGGGCAGTGGCAAAAAAATGCTGTCAGCATGCAGTAGTGAATGTGGAGTTCCTGTTTTCATTTTTAACTTGAATAATGACTAATTGAAATTACAATATTGAAATTCAAACCCTCATTGTATATTTGATTATTTTTTCCACAAAATGCTTCAATATTTGTGTTTTATTTTTCTCTGGGAAGTACTGTTTTAGGTAAAGGTCTTCAAATCCGTTTTTTGATCACTGTTTCAACCTTGAAAATCAAATGAACAGAAGGTACACGGACCTTCTTTGCTAGTGGATGGCGAGCTATCATCTCTGGTGGAGGGGGGCTATCGGTGTTTTTGGCCACTAGCGTGTGTGAGATGCCTCATTAAATTAGAGCTGCTTACAACGGATGTCGACAAAGTCTTCGCTCCTGGACATAATGTACACATTACATGCACGTTCTTGCCTTTGACCACAATGAATTTGAGGTAGTGCTTATATCTCCACCTTGAAAATGCCAACTTTTCATCGGATTGCTCCTGACCTCTGCTGTTTCATCGAATCTCTACTTTAGCTGTTGCGTGTGTGTGGCGCGTGTGCTGGCAAGTGTGTAAAAACACTGGCTCTGATTGGCTATCATGAAACATGACTCTGCCTTAGCCAATCCTAATCGCTTACGTCGTTATTAACCCACCTCCTCACTAGCTGTGAGCCAGGGGTGCGTTCGGATTACACAGTTTATTCAATCAATGCAAAGTAAGTAACGCACCGCATTTAACGTCCAGTAACGTTAACGGCGTTGTAACGTTGTAAAAAGTAATTAATTAGATTACTCCGTTATTGACAAATTAACGCTGTTAGTAACGCCGTTATACTTAAACGCCGTTACTCCCAACACTGGTCAAAGGTCAGGTCAAAGTTCAAGTCAAAGGTCAGGTCAAAGGTCAGTCACTGAGAGGGCCAGAGGAGCAGGATTTCTGGACTTAAAGGGGACTTAGCAACAATGTCACCTTAAAGGAGAACTTGGCAACTATTTGAACTTAAAGGGGAACTTGGCAACTATTTCAACTTAATAAACCTGTTAAGAAATCATTTGAATGGTTAAATGACTTGTTAAATGGTTAAATGAATTTCCCCGCTCCCCCTAGTGTCCCCAGGTGGGAAAACAACCTTGCAACATTGGGACTAATCCGTCCGCTAAGAGAAGTGAGAAACAAGAAACTCGTTGTAAATCTTGTTTCTTACCTTGTAACATCCACTGCTAAACTTATGTTTACCGTTTTGCTAGCTTGTAAGCAAATCCATGTGCTTTATTGTTACTTTTTTCCACAGTTTGAAATAGCATAATGCACAACTTCTCCAGCAGAGGGGAAATATAGCTTATCCTACCAAGGTGGGCTTTAAAGAAACACCAATAAACTTTCCCTCTGTCGCACGCACGCTATTTGTTTATCCAGCACCGGCTTTGCAAATAATGATGTCCACAGACAAGGTAGAATATTTTGCATGACTTATAAAAGTACGATGTATTGCGACATCAGATGCAAGTCAAATTTGTCGTTTTTTATGTCTCATTCCATTGAACTACAGATCTGGCTAACTTACATAGTGCGGTAATAGCCGATAGAGGGCCGCGAAGCGAATGCAGAATTGCCGTTCACCCTGTTACGAGTTGATGAACCACTGAAACAATTTTGGAAACATTATTTTAAGGTACAAAAAACTCTTTGGTGTTGCTTTAAGAATTAAAAATATGTAGATGATGTTTTTAAAGTTAATCAGGGAGGAAGTAAGCGAGGTAGGTGAACACACACACACACACACAGACATGATTGCACAAATACACGAATAAACAAAGCACGCATATACACGCATAATGCACAGATGTACAAATACCCAAAATTATTTTTATGTTATGTATAAGTATGTTATCAAGACATACTTGCCTACAGGTTGATAAAGAGCAGTGAGAAGTTAGGGTGATCAGATAAACCTTTTGACCTTTTTTACTCACCAT